>NC_059472.1:110802331-111117551 GCF_018139145.2 Gymnogyps californianus | reverse complement strand
CTCTGTTAGGAGACTATTAAGTTGATTTTGATACAGGAATTGGGAATCAAAAAGTTCTTTGTCTCCCCTTGTTCTATCTTTTGCATGTCTCAAAGCCCTTAGTCTACTCAACCTCCTAAAAATCTGGGAAAAAGCTGTGTTCCTTATTTTAAGGTGGAGAAGTAAGTCACAGAGGAAGTTAAGTCCAGATCCACAGTGCTGGTTGGGCATGTGATTGCTTTTGAAGAAAAAAGAAACTGGTTTCCTGGAGAGTTAATAAGTTTGGGTGGAAGTGACCTATCCAGAGCAGTCAGTGACAGACCAGAGCCATACATTCACATCTTTCAGCTTCCAGGCTTCAACCAGTGTACTCTTTACCCCACATACCATCTGCTAGCTGGTAGAACTTTGTGTGGTTTTGCCTGAATTTCCTGCAGCATTGGGACCCAGTCCAATGACCACTGAGGCTGTTGGTCAGGAGTGAAGTGGTTGTCACTTAGTAGTCCAAGTGCTGAATTCACCACAGCGGTCCAAAGGAAGGACAAGCAAGGTAGTTAGTGTATTATTATGCCTCTTAATTGGAATAAGACAAAAAAAAAAGTGGAAATAAGTTATTAAAGAATGGCCATTTTAATAGAAATACATTCTATTGAATGCCAAACCCACTATGCTTTTGGCAAAAAAAGTCACTGTAGTCTTCTGTATCTTTGAGTTAGTTTTCAAACTCTAAATCCATTTATCTGTGCATTGAATTCTGTTGGTACTGCTTTTGTACATACTATTTTCTAGGAGTAATCTTCTAGCTGGCTTCATAAGTTTTTTGGATTATGATCTCTGTTAAAAGGTGTTATTTTAATGTATGTTGCACTAGTTTTTACAGGACAGTAAAAAAAAAAAATCACTTCAACATATAGGAATAGGGAATGAATGTGCCCAAAGATGCCACGTAGAAATGTTCTTATATGAACTGTTAGTATTCTGCTGGGTGTTATTTAGCATTTTGGAAACCAATTCCAAACACTTTTATTGGAATGGAAAGATAAAAACAAATGTCTTTATCACTTAGTATCGGTTCTAGTGACATAAGTCCCAATAATTCTATCTGGCTGTTCCTTGTCCTGCAGACATCTGAAAAGTCCATCATTTTTCACTACATTTACATATCCCATTATGGTAGTTTTTACAAAATTCAAAGAAACTGATTTAACACTTTGTTTGTTTCCTCTGGGCCAGTCTGAGGCCATTATTCAGTTTTACTAATTCTGTAAAGAAATACTGAATAAAGGCTTAAATTTTCTGTGCTATTGGTACAGTGAGTGCCTCACTAACTTTCTGGTATTACCAAAAAAACATTTATATACCACTATGGAAGATTATTAGCAACTTTTATTATGCTCATTTTTATTACATATGTAAAACATCCTTTTGTATGTAATTGTTAGCTGGTAAATTCAGGTGAGGTTTGTGTTGTGCTGGCTGCCTTTCCAAACAGAAAAGACGACATAACTTCTGTGCCGATACATTTACACAGCTTAAAAATGATGTGTGTTTACACAGCCAGTGCCCATGTAGCCTGTGTTAACTTCCTATCATGTGAAAGAGGAAACAAACCATTTTAAAATCGTCTTTTTTTGCACCTGAAAGAAACAGAGCAAATAGAGTCCTTTTCCTTTCAGCTTGAAATAGTTTTCTGTGTTGGTAAATGGTTATGGTTATCTTGCATCTTTAGGACGACCAATTCTGCATGCTGGATGCTTCACCTATAAATGTTATTTGTTTCTTTCTTCGAGGGTGTTATATAGATATCGGTACAACATTTGATAATTTTAAAAAATCCAAAACCTGATCGTAACTGGTATAGATAGAGAAATTAGTCACTTTTTTATGATTCACACTTTTTTCTTACAATTCATGTAATAGTTTCAGGAAATGCCTCTTCTCAGATTTCAATAAAATTCTGAAAGAATTGGAAAACAGGTGATACATAGATATTTTATGTGAGACCTTTTTATCTTTTAGCTACATGAACATGTTGTACTTTTTATTCAGTTTTTTACCTTCCATCCTTCTTCCATTCCTCATATCATCTTCCACATATAGACTTGCCTTCTTGAGTAGCAATAGCCTGACCAAAGGTGTATCTGCACTGCTACTGGGATGCAATGCAGAGATAGCTAAACTTGCTTAGATATCAGGAAAAAGAGCAGCATGTCTTCAATAGCATGATAACCAGTATAGCTAATTTCTATATTATACAATGTCAGCACATTGTTAAGATCATTAAAGTTTGTGGGAATCTTTCACCTGCTTTTGGTAGTCTTAAGTCAGATTTTGTTCTCTGTTTACCCTGATCCTAACCCTTTCCCAAACCATGTTTTTTCTGTAATCTTCCAATAGTTTAAGAAGCAGAACAACACAGCAACTGAATAAAAATTTCTGAGCAGTGGCCATCTAAACCACTGTATAGTTGCCCATTGCAAGCTCCCTGTGGCAAGAGATTATTATCTCCCTGTAGTACTGTATGGTACCAATCCATTTAACAGTACTCAGAAATAACAAGCATTTTTGCAGATAAACAAGGCAATAAGCTATGCTGAACTGCAGAGGTGAACGAAAACATTTATATGTGGCCTTTATGTTCTGTGTAAACTGTATTTCATTTTGAAAGAGGGGAGATTCATATTTAGTTCAAGAAAAATACATTATCTAGTTCTCAGTGACCAAAAGTAATTGCAATTAGCACATTTTTCACATGCATCTCATTGTGTGATTTGTTTCATGGTACACCACCTGCCATATTTTGGTTTAAAAATCTATTTGTTTTAAGAAAGACAAATAGTTCATGACTGGAGGTTCTTGCCTATAGCACTGTCCGGTGAGAACCAGCTTCCTCGATTAATCTGCAAAGCAGGGGCTCAGTACTACAAACTCCAGAGAGCACTGTGCAGAGTGGCATCCGAATTTTCACTCTGAAAGTCTCTCTTTAAGTTTCCGTAGGTAGAACATATCTTAGTTTAGATGCTGTTTTCCAGTTGAAAAGATTGGGTTTGACTGACATCTTGACTTTCTGAAGAGAAAGAGCATTTAGGTTCTAGGCACGTGCAAAGGCCTTTGATGCACCATTCCAGTAAAAAAATCTCCAAAGCTTAAGGTGATATATATCTTCTCTCTTAATAGCAGTCAGAGTACACCTAGGAGGTATGCATCTTCTGCCTTATGACCAGAACCTTGCTGGTATTCATTCATTTCTCAAACTTTTCCACTCTGAAGAGCAGCAGCCCTCACTGACACGAGAGCCCTGAGATTCCTCTTGGTTACCCTTAGACCCCAAATCACTTCCCTCCCTTGCCAGTATAGAGAGGTGTAAAGTCACTGGTATTGCCTTCCCTCCTTGGTGGTTAGGTTTGCTGGATTTTAATTCTGCATATCTGCGACCTGTGCCTGATTTGCTTTATGAATTGCTGTGAGATGCTATTTTGAGTTTTCGGGTGTGAAATACCCAGTTTGTGTAGCTGAAAGTGTTTCCCTTAGATATCCTTTTCACTGTTTTTATCTACTGTGTTTTTAAACTTGAACTCTTGATACTTAGGCCTTCTTTCAGCACCATATGAAAATGTTTGCCTAAATACAGGTGTACTTGCACTCAAGTTTCAGAAAGTACCGATTGTTGTCGTGTACCATGAGAAGTAAAATGCGGAGCCCTTGCAGTATCTCCCAGCACAGGCCAGTTTGGGCAACAAATACACAAAACCCATTCAGGTCTGATAGTTAACACAAAATGATAACTTGTGAGGTGCAGCACAGCACTGGATTTGTTGGGCTTGGGCCAGTTCCTGAAAAATCTCAAGGGAGGCTCTGCAATACATTTGCCTTCAATACAGCAAATAGTCTTATTGGGATGTACCTATCAGGTCTGCGATAGAGTCATATCTGCATGACTCTGCATCCAGTCTAACATGAAATCCAGAGCAAGGGGAAATGCGTGCAGGGCAGGTCCATATGCAGCAGACCTAGAGCTCATAGGCAGAGGTGAACCAATCCTGATGCTGTGTAAAAGCACAGGAGAGTTGTTGTACTGAATTTTCTTGTGCTCGGGTTCTGGGGAAACACTGCAGAAACATTTGGATTATGTATGCATGGAGCCAGATTGGGGTTGGCAGGTTATTAGTTTTGGGTTGGAACACAAATGATTGTACTCCTCCGGGAGCCAACTTTGGATGCAGTTTAGTAATATTTGTCTGGAGCCCCATACCTATCGGAGCCTTTCAGATTCCAGGTTTCTTGCATCCAGGCTTGGATAAAGTAACCATCCTAACTGGAAAGGTGAGCAACCAGAAATGTTGGTGCAACACGTGCATTCACAGGCAATAACATTCAATAAATGCACGGACTAGGCAACATATATATTTCTTTTATTGAGAATGCTATCTCCACTCAAATGCTACTGCTACAATAATGGAACTTAACAACATACTTCTGATCTATATGAAATTTAGGATTTTTTCCTAGCACCTCCCTTCATATCACATATGTTATGAGGTCATAGAAAGAAAGACTCAGTTGAAATGAATATACACAATGGGATAGAGTTAAGGTTGCTGTGGGAATGTCAACTCTGAATTTCCTACTTTTGCTGTGATCAAACTATGGAATGGAATGTTTCATTAATGATAGGTTTTTAACATTTTTTAACATAATTAAGAATAATTTGTTAAACTTAACCCTTTAAACACAGGTGCCTCTGTAACAGTCAACTTCTGCACAGCGTAAAGGATTTTCTTTCTAACTCTATTAATGACAACATCATATTGAGCTCTTACTGAACCTGGACCCAAGAAATAGGTTGTTACTTTTGCTGGAGAAAATAAATGGTCAGCAGTAACAGAACTAATGAATGCTTATGAGCCATATATATTTACAGTTTACAATTACAAGGTAGAAAGGGTTATGAGTTGTTGTGCAAAACTGTGTCTTTTCTGTATAGTAGGGGCATAGTTACTAGATTTCCTTGCTTGAAATAAAAAAGTAGAAAAAATGTCCAGCAAGGACCATATCAATTTCTTTGGATGTTGTCATTTTTCTGTTTGTATAGTGCCTAGCTGTACAGTGGGGTTCTGATGTGACTGATAATGTAGGTAATATAAATATTTATAAGCACCACAGACAACATTGCTGTTTAGTACTGACATAGTTTCTGTTAAATTCTGTGGATCTTTCTCATAGTCCTAATGAAATGTATTTATTGATGGAGTTTAAGACAAGAGATGTGCATCACATTCCAGCAGAATGAAGAGGGAGCAACAGTTTTCATGTAGAAAATAGACCTCACTGGAAACATAGAGTTAAAAAAAGCAAAAACAAAACCAAAACCACCCCAAACCAAAACAAAAGCCAGTATGTTTATTTAACACAGACTGCATTATTTGTCCTGTGTTCTGTTGTGCTTGTATCTCCAGATATTCGGTGTAGAATTTGGGCTTTTCCGAATACCAAGGATGAGATCTGGCCTCAGGAAAGTAGTCAGTAGAGACTGACTTTGGTGGGACTAGGGTTTCACCCAGAATAGTTATTCTGAAATTCAGGTTCTGTGATTTTACATTTTTTTATATTATAGATGAGCATGCAGGTTTTGGCCCATAATGAGTGAAATAAGAATAGGTATTGTTTCAGTGGGTGTTCTTTTCAAGTTTCTCAATTGCTTTTAGACCTTCCTTTCCCATATAGGTTGAACCTGACTTGAGGAAGCAGGTTAGCTTATCTGGCATGACCCATTTTTTTAAAAAAGGGTAGCCAGTCTTTCTGATAGGAAGATAAGCTTGTGGTTCAAATCAGTTTTACAGTGGATCTTCTGGAGAGCGATTGATCTGCTCTTATTCGGTTGTACTTACGGCTGAGAGGGAGACAAGTCCCAGCATAGGTGGAAGTTCTGTCAGAGTATGCAGTTACTGAAACTTTCCTTGAAACTGTTTCCACATTCATGTCTTTCCATTATGTACAAAATGTGTGGTGACCCCATGGAGAGCTGCTTGAGGTCACATAATGGCTGAATTTTTAACTTCCCAGCCAGCAAGGGAACACATTTGAGTTTTTTCAGGGCAGTTAACAGCATTCGTTTCAGCCTTTAAGTTTGGGAGATGGTGCATTCTTCTTAGCTTGAGATAAGAGCTGGGCTAGTCTCGTTTACGTAGAGGTACATTGGAAAGAATTTCTGGTTTTAATTCAGGAATGAATGCTAGCTCTGGCTTTGTAAACACCTGTTGAAATCATTGAGTGTTTCATACTTTGGCTTTTTTTTTTTTTATTTATTTCCATCTCAAACTCTTTTGGGTGTGTACGTATGTGCCTTCCAGATCCTTCTCTTTGCAGGAGATTCTACATAGCGGATTACTAGAGGCCGAATGCCAATTTCTCTGAAATTCATGCTACATGTATTTTGTGTGACGTGGAGCCTTGTTGGCAGTGGGCAAAACTGGGTGTGCTCAGAAATATGTTTTCAAAGATAGTTTGCTTTCTCTGCCCAGTGGAAAGGGGATAAAAAAGTTCTGCATTGCACATGTCTGTGCTCATGACCTCTGCCTGTGGAGGAGGTGAGAAGCAGAACCCCAGGTTAAGCAGCATCTGTTGTTTCAGCTCATCTCCAAACAGCAGGACAAAAATTTAAGGGGAAAGAAGTGTTTTCTTCATCTGGATGCCTGTTTATCTCTGTTGTAACATTTCTGAAAGTATTGGTCATTTGTGGGTTGGTTACTCAAGGAGAATGTACCATGTATGTACAAAACACTTGTCATGCAGTGGTTAAAGCAGACTGAGATCTGAGGCAGAACCTGCACCAGCCAAGGAGGATGGCAGCAGAGTAGAGGGAAATATTTTTTATCACTGTTGCGGTGAGAAGAGAGTCCTACTTCTTGCTGCTTCTCCATATTTAAACCCTGGTTATGCTCGGTCACAGTCACCTTATCCATGTAAGCTTAATTAAGAGCACTTCGGTAGTTCATAAGTGTTCATGGACTTTCAGATATAAGGGACTGAATATTTTGTAGATAAACTTCCCCTAAAGAAGCATAACCTTTATAATAACAGCCTGGCTGTTACTAAGCTAATCAAGTCGCTTACCAAATAATAAAAAGAACGTCTTTTTAGTACCTGAAATTATGGTAACACTTTCAACTGTGGAAACCAGCAGAGTTAGTGGAGTGGATGTATTGTTTATACATATTATGAGGAAGATGTTTCATTTGTAGTGATCTTTTTCTATGAACTATTCAAAACAATTGCCTTGTATTTGGGAAGGCAACTAATGCACGCATATTTGTGTGACAGTTTGCTACAGTGCAAATTTCCAGCACTTTGGACTGCTTCCAAGAGCATTTTGGGAGCAGGAAACTGTACTTTTAGGACTAGACTAAGACCTCTTTTATTAGCCTTGTCTTTTGCATACAGGGCATTATATCACATTCAGAAGATCAATCTGTCTGTCTGTCTATCTATCTGTCTATCTACCTGTCTAAATAAAACATCCATATACACACATGTAGCCCTGGCTAGAAAAATGTGTTGTTTTGTGGGACAAAACCTTCAGGTTTTGATTGGCTGCTGTATCAGTAGACTGGAATACTTACATACAGCTGTCCTTGGAGGCCTTCTATAAAACTGCAGGTGTTCAGCTTTAGCAAATAGTTCTTATTATATGGATAGACTTTTGGCAGCTAGTAATGATGTTTCCTGAAATTGAAAAATGATTTTCTACCTTACACACTGGTTTTACATTACTGGAATGTTGGAGGGGAAAACAAATACCTCTCATCAAGTAGTACTGTGACTGTTTTTGTTAGTTGTATATATTTTCTGATTTGTATATTTTATACTGGAGTGCAAGTTTTTTTCCTTAACTGTTGTGGTCAGATTTGAAATCTCTTCCAGCAAAACTCAAATTATGAGGAATTAAGGAAGTGTCTGGCAACAGAAGGTTATATCCTCCTTTATACAGAACTAGCAACTGGCTTGCAGTCAGTGTACCACCGAACCCAAAGGTAAGGGGGCGTTGTAAAGCCTTTAAAAATATTGGACGGTATCACAGAATACTGTTAAGAACTTTTTTTTTTTTGTATCACTGAGTAAGGCACATATGATGATTTTATGACTATATGTTTAACCTATTCTGTACCACTGTTATATAGTGCTGGAAGAAAACGGTGGATCATTTTGTTAGTCACTCTTTTGGACAATGAGATGGATGGCATACTGTATGTGACTTCTGGGGAGCTCTAGTTTAGCTGCAGGGAGTTAAACAACTTATTTGGATTGTATTTAATTATCCGAATGCTTGACTGGATAATTTAGTGCTCAGACTTTCTTCAGTATACCTGCTTAACCTTTGTAGTTCTAAATCAGTACCTGAAGCCTGGTGGCTCAAGATTCTCCTTTCATAATTTCTGTTTATTTTCAAAATAATACCTTGCTGAATTAGGGTTATATGAGTGTTTTAAGTGTACTATGACATATGACACATCCCTGTTAGACACTGTAGACACAGCTCAGGTCTATCAAATCAGAATGCTTCCTCAGGGAAAGCACTGATCCCTTAAAAAGCAGTGCTGGGAAGTTCACAGAGTCCTCTCAAGGCTTTAGAGGACCCTAAACCCTCACCATCAGTTTTGTATGAAGGCCTTTGGATGTGAGGTGAATTATTATAATACAGTCCTGAAAATATAGCACAGTTGGGCAGCAGTTCCTACGTTTTTTGTGGTGGAACAAAAATATTGAATACGAAGTAAATGGGAATTTCTGACTTCAGTAAACAGGGGCTGTGCAAGCCAACTCAGTGTGCCCAGGAGACCGTCCAAGTTCTGGAAGGGAATACCAGGACTGAAGGTGCTTTTAATTTTTTTTTATTATTATTTGTTTGCTAAATCTTTGAATACATAGTTATTTTATTTGTCAAATACAGTCCAGGAAAGTAACTCTATGCTTTGCCTGCTGGGAAAAAAAGCTGCATATTTGAAACCTTTACAGAAACAAGGAGTCACCAAATGCAGGTATTAAGCTTAAACCTCAAACTCTAATATCATTTTATCTGATGCTAATCCACACTGCTAGAGACAAGAGTTATTGCTGATGGCATAAGTATGTGGCCATGTTCATTGTAAAGGTTCCTCTTTATCTCCTTATCTGTATTCCCCCTCACATTTCTCACACCCGTTTATGCACAGTTCTCCAGGTTTTTTTCATCATATGAAAGTATCACTTTCAAAGGCTTTTGCTTTTCACATCCATGTCAGTATTGCAGATTAGAATGTGACAGGGAATACCTGGTTGCATACTTCCTTTAAACCTGAGCCAGTAGCACTGCAAAATGTTAGGGAGAGCACCCTTTCATCTCACACCATCCACCACTTTAAAGTGAAAGGTTTGTTGATGTAATCCTATTTCCAATCTATAGAGGTCACCTGTAATGCACTGCTCTGAAGATAAATGCCTAGTACTGTTTGATGTTAGAGGTTTCTTTTTTTTAAGGCAAGTTTAATGATATTTTGGTTTGCCAGGATACTGTGTTGAAAATTTTGAAGACTTCAGCTGTTTTTAAACCATTGTTAACCTTTCATTCGATTGTTAACAATCCTTTCCAAACTGATGTTTTTATTATTTCAATATGTTTCAGGTCTTTTTTTTTTTTTTTTTTTTTTTTTTTTTTTTTTTGCAAGAACTGGTAATCTGTGATGTGAGATGAAGCGACTAGCTTCTAGACGACAGTACACTAAACCAAGTATATACCCCTTTGGCAATCAGTGACAAAGATAATATAGATTTCGCTGGTAGAAGGATTGTATCCTGCCGGTATATCACAGAGGGATGAAATGGAAACCTTAGTTCATAATGTAGTTCTTAAGCAGTTGCGAAACTCACATCCAGGATCTTTTTCGATCTCTTTAAATACACCATTGGTTTTATGATTAAAAATAAAAATCTCTGGAGGCCTGTAGCAAATGAATCACAACATCAAAAAATAAGTAGCTAGAATTGTATGTTAAGCATTGTACATATGCTAGGTCCCTGTATATGTGGAATGGAGACTACAAAATAAAGTAATTTTTTTCATGTGCAATTGTGTGTGGATAGACTCAGATACCCAGAACTATCTAGATCATAAAAGTTACTCTATTGATTGTGGATTTATGGGTGAAAACCCACCCCAACTAAAGTTAGTGACAAAACTCCAACCAATAAGTAGGATTCAACTTCTTATTTTCCAGTTTCTATTAAGATTGTTGGTGCAATATCTTATGGTGTTTCCCAAGTTTGTTAACACTGAAAAGTATTTCCTGGCTAAACTGTATTGGCAAATCCTCCTGGAGAAACACACTTTACAGGTTTTGTTGCTATAGGTCATACTATTTTTCCCCAATAAAAAGGTAGAATTTTATTTCATAGCTTAACTGCCTCTACTTTTGCTAGCAAGGCTAAGTCAGTTAGGGATGGGCTTTTTTTCTCCTTGATCCTGACTGATATTGGTAGATACAGGTTGGTCAAGGCTTGCTGTAGCCCAAATGGGTGAATCTAAGCCTTTCGGGTACATCTGAGGATTTGGCACATTATAACAGGAATTTCTTATCTATATCCCTGTCTGTTTTGGTAGTAGAATCAGCCACTCCACCTGTGAATTGCTCAGCAGACAGCTTTCACAGTGGTAGAGCTGCACATGAATGTGAAACACGTTGGTGCACTTTTCAGAACCAGGATCCCATTTCCAACCCTGTGGAGCACTGCTGCAGAGAGGAAAACTGGTTACCTAGTGAGGAGCAGTAGCTCTTTGCTTGTAATCGTTCCGTTTCCTGACCCAAAGTAGTCATGTGGGGAGGTCAAGTTAGGTTAACAAGAGCAGGCTGACATACAACAGGCTTCATTTCACTGGATCTTACGCTGACTCCTGTCCTTTTATTGTTAATGACCTTTTGTTAATTTTTGTTTCTTTGTTTCATCTGCCTGAGAGTTCAGCTGGCAGCAGGGAAAGTTCCCTGAGCTGACTTGGCCTGGTATGTGGTTTTTAAAGTCCGTTGCTGCTTCAGGAGGAACCCACTTTCCAGGGCTCTGTCACTTTCCCTCTTTTGCTTTTTGTATTCAGTCCCTTCCTTACCATTCCCCACATATGGTACGCACAGTTGCAATGACTTGCATCTGTCCAGAAGTGTGACTTTCTTAGAGCTGATTCTCCTGTTCCTTTGCGCATAAGCCAAAAAAGGACTGTGTGTTACACAAGGCTGCCAGCACCCTTCTCCCAAGAGAACATGTGTGGTCCGTCCACATTCATCTGAATTCCCACTAACCCCAAAGATCAAGAATGTTTAGACTTCTTCCTGTCTCTGGTGGCCACCATTATCAAAATGACTTTGTCTGCCCAGAAAGTTAAAACCCGTTGCTATTACACTTCCAGTTCTATCGATGATAAACTATGGAAAACATCAGTGTCATATATTGTATTTAACATAAGGAGCTGTTTGACACAGTGTATCCTTGAAATGTTTATAGTGAGTAAGCAAAACTTTGAATTCACTTTAATAAAAACTCCCTTTAACCTCAGAAATGGAGCCTGTACAATAAAGTTTTATCTCTCTCGATGTTCACCCTTCTCATTCTAAGGGCCAAACACTACATAATAAATGGCAAGGAGCCTCTATCCATTTTATTATGCCCTTTCCTTTTGCTATGTGTGTTCAGCACATCTAACAAGAGGAAAATAAAGATCCTTCCTTGAATTCCCGTAACATGAAGGCCAGCTGGCATTGTTCCTCTTTGTTTCACTCCCCATGGTCCCTGTCTCAAAGGAGAGTACTGGTGACAGGAAGAAGAAAGTAGAGTGTGTTGCAAACTGATTATCCTTAGAAGGTGGTTTATTACCTGCTTAATCCCCTTCCTTGCTGGTTATTCAAGTTGTCTCTCTGAGAAAGAAATCTTCTTTGATAGATCTTAACAATCCTCTTATCTGTGAGCATCTTGAAGCTTGTTGAAGACACAAAGCAGTATAGGAGGCAACGTGACATCTCTATGACTCGGAGACTGCGAGAAGGAGAGCTGCTTAGCAGCTCTGGAGGAAAGTACTGGTTTGTTATGAGGTGAGCCAAAATGGTTTTAAGAGAATGTGGCAAAGCAGAATTTTGTTAGTCCTAATTTCGCCTTACTGATGTATGTCATTATCCCTCCCTGACCTTTTGCTAAAAGGGCAGGTGGGCAACTGGATGGCCAAAATTGCCATGACAAACATCCTTAGATGCAACTGAACTGATACTGGTGGTAGTTGCCTGAGTGCTCCTTCCAGCCTGCATTCTGCCCTGTTCCACCCAGCCACAGGATCAATAGCTTTAATTTACATCTTGCTCAGACACTCCTAATTTTGATGTTTAGCGGTTTTCTATAATAATAACTAAACACTAATAAAGCATGCCAAAGAACATTAGGGGTTAATGGACCTCTTCCTCTCACTTTATCCCAAACCACCAGGAGAGTCAGCAAAGGAATACTCTAACGTAGTTTCATATGGGGGCGTTACATGAAGTAGGATTGATTCTCTTGCATTGAAGAAGTTCCAGATGGAAGTCCCTGGCTGAAAATTACCGTGAGAGTACGCTGGAAAAGTATCTCAACATATTTGTCCTCTCTACAACCAGACATTCTTCCGTTGGCCACTGAACTGCATGGACTTTTGATCTGACTTGGTCCAGCCATTCCTATTTCTTAAACATGCACTACATGTGCAAGAAGAAAATGGGCCAGTGAATAAAAGACATAGTCTTGTCTTAGGTGAAAATTCGCTCTTCAGTTTAAACAAATTAACTTGCATAGTATATTGTGGCTTCCCCATTTCATTTTTTTAGCTAGATAGAAGATTCCACTAAAAAATCTCCTATGTAACACATGTATGATTTCATTTGCTCCTTACAGGCCTCATCTCAGGCCGTAATTCTTGATTTCTCCTAATTAGTTGCTGTGGAAATGATTATGTCATAAACACAAACAATGGGAATATAAGGAGCAGATGAATTCTTAAGAAGCAAAGATTTGTTTTCCTGTAAATGACCAAAAAACCCAAAGGAGAGGCATTATAATACTTTCTGCATTGTCTTTCATCTTGGGATTTTACAGTACTTCTCGAGTATTAATACATGAAAGATTTCTGAAAAGCTGCTGCAGAAATGGTGTTGAAACCTTCCATGTTAGTTGTCCTCAGTAACTCATGATCAAATCATTGTTGCTTGCAACTAAAAATAAGCTTTTCCTTGCAAACTGAGCCTTTGCTCTGAGAGCTGACCGGATTCTTCCCAATGTACTCATCATCCCTAGTTACAGAGATTCTGCTGACCAAGTTATTTACACCTGTGCAGTCCAATTTGCTTCAAGGCTCATTTTATTCCTCTGCCTTCAGATTCTTTCCCTTGGAGATTTGTAGGCAGTTCCAACACTTTCAATAGCGTTGCCTCACTGTTGCTGCACTATGTGAAAGAACAGTAAATGATTGTATCGAAGGAGTACAGGGTGGAATGGAATCTGCAGCTGCGTCAGTCTCAGCTACGTTCTGCATGACTATCGGGAGAAAAATCAATAAAAATATATTTTTTTGCCACTGAAGTCAGCACATGTGGCTAAGTATCCTCTGGGGAATGAAATCCATCAGTCTACACAAGCCCACTGTATAGCAATGTTCTCCTTCAGTGCTCAAAATGGGGCTTGTGTGGTGTATAGGCCATGTGAATTCATGTGTGGATTTCACCAAGGGAGAGGCTCTTTGAGTCAGAAGATGCCTTTTTGCATAGTCACTTTTCAGAGTTGTACTATATTTTGGCATTCACAACACTTCTGTCAGACAGCTGAATATTTATAACTGCTGCCTTTTACAGATGGGAAAACCAAGGCACAGAGAGATTAAATGACTTGTCTAAAGGAGCACAGTCGGTTAATGGCAGAGTGAACACAGAGCTCAGGATTTCTGACTGTCTCCTAGCCTCCACAGAACATTTCTAGAGCAATATAGAAGTGTTGTAATGTGCAAGCAGAATTGTTTCCAAACAAAAATATGTCAGGTTGCATAAAATATCTGCAACAGCTCTTTAAACATGCAAGAACAGATTGATTTTAAATGAATGTGGTCTTTTCTTTAGTGATTAGAAGGAAGGGATGCTTAAGTGTTAAAATATTTATTTCTCCCATTGATAAAAAAATTATAGAAATTATCCTGCTCATAGCTATGGAATAGAAAATCTACATAGCTCTTAGGCTTCCAGCTAAAAGGCTTTTTGAAATTGAAGCTGTAAGTGCAAGTTAGGAAGTAGGATTTCCTTGTCAGCTGCCCGCATCTATTATCGGAACTATACAGTAGTACGTTTCCAGCATTGCCTTATAGTATGCCCATGTCAACTTTATAGAACTCAAACATGCGCAAGAAAGATGCACTAAGAAGGGCAAAATGCTTTTGCATAGTTTTTATATTATTCACACAGCTGGAATGTTTACAGCATAGTACAGAGTGTAACAAGAGCAAATGCTGAACCACATCAAGCAGTTCCCTTGTCGTGCATGTCATTTAAATATCAAATCTATAAGGGCGTTTGCTATGTTCTTCACACACAGAAAGACCACAACTAAGTGACTTAAAAGTATCCCATGAGTTTTTAAAAATGCGGACAAACAACTCTCTTCTTTTGATAATTGCAAATACATTGTTCCACTCTGTTGGTTCTGCAACATCTGGTGTTTTATAAAGCATTTTAAAATGTCATCTCCCTTCCCCGTTTGCCCACACCCTTCCCATTGCACCTTAACCCCAGCATAACAAGAAACTTTAATTTCTAAGGAAATTTGTGGAAAATGTTGCAAAACAGAGTTAAGGAGTAGTGTCTGTATAGATTTGAGCTATTCCTTAAATTAACAAGAAAGCCGAGTCAGTGGCATGAAGCAACACTACTGTATAGAACCGTTTCCACGAGGACCAAGATTCTGAGCTGATTCAGTGGAAAGGTGTTATTAAATGACTCTTGCAGAAGAGATTACTTAGAACTTTTTGCTTGGTGGTGTTAACTTGATATACCAGTCTTGGCATTAAGTTTTCTTAAAAAGGTCACAATGCAGTTTCTCAAGAATGAAAGACTGTAACCCGCCTCGTAAGTCCTGGTATGTGTCTAATATTTGAATTGTAAATCGACTGTAGTTGCTTCACAGTTAGCAAGTTAGTGAACTTCATAGGTTGTGCCTGAAGATGAGCTTACAGGTTAAGGAATCAAAGTGGGCAAAGGGAAAGGCCATTACTGTGTAGCATTTGTCCATAATCAGGGTATTTTAACATTTTTCGTAGTTCTTGTCAGTCGATTGCAGCATACAGTGAGTAGGATACTTTGAGAAGTAGGAGGCGAGTAAAATACAAATCTAATAATATAGAAATGAGTAAAGATACAAATCTAATAATACAGAAATAACTGCAGAAGCTTCACAAAAAAATCCCGAAGCAAGGGGTCTTTATAAATATCATGAGGTGTGGGGGGGTCATCTTGCCTCATTTTAGCTATCTATCAGTTAGGCATATAGTCTAAGCAGGTTTTATAGTCCCTCTGTTTTCAGTGAAGAGAAAGGGAGCAGGGGCACCTCTAGATGGCAGTTCATCCCGCCTGTCTAGGTGAGACTAGGTGCTCACTTTTCATCTGACTAAATTTAGATGGGACGAATCTCACCTTTACCAGTCAGCACAGAGGAAGATGCTTCACAATCCAATGAATTTAAAGTAAGACTTGCTTCCTTAGCTCTTGAAGTCAATGGAGTAGAAGATTTCTTCCATATATAAATCATAAGGGCTGAAGAAAAGTACTATGAACTGTTTACTCAGTGAAGTTGCCTTTTTTATAAATGCACTGTAAATGTGTGGCAAATGCTAAGATAAAACACATCTAGCTACAGTCAGAAGGTTATGTTAAATGATTTGTATTAGTTTCTTTTTACATAACTGGTGAAAATGAGCAAAATTTTATTCATAATGAAAAATGTCATGTTAAAGTGTTTTTAAAAGGAGACTGACACATAATATACAGGTGATTTCTGATCACGGGGCTGGTGATTAATATTCTGCGTTCTTGTCCTCATGGTCCCACTGGCACAGCACCTCTCCACAGGCTACTGTAGACTTACTTAATTACCAAGTACTACTAGTGCCCTAGCCAAAGATTTCTTGGAGGCTGAATAAAAGTGCAGCCTCTAAGAAATCTTAGTCTGAGTTCTGTGTTGCCTTAGCCAGAATGTTATTAGTATCCAAGGAGATGCACTGTGACTATATCCTTAACCTTTCTCCTGTCTGTTTTGCCAGAGCTGTGTGACTGTCAGATAACTAGGGATACCCTTACCTGCTTTACTCTCACTAAAGCAAGTAACAGGCAATGAAAGTACAGTAGCACTGTCTTCAGCATGGATTAGAAACCACAGCACCTGTTTTAAGGTCCCAAGTAAGCTAGTACCTGTGTGCTGTCATCTGTTTTCCTTTCTGTTATAGTTAACTCCTTAAGATTTTCCAGCTTGTGCTGCAGTCAGACTTCCATTTTCCTAGCTAGATATACTCTTTATAGAGAGCGTGTCATGTTTAAATTAACAAAACAGAAGTTATAGGGATTATTTTTGCTCCCTGTAAATAAATTAAAGGGGCAAGTTTCAGAGTGGAAGATGCATTTTTGCAAGTAAAGGCATAGTAAAACTGTTCATGAGTATATTTAGGCTGAAAATTAAAGTAAGGTAGAACATTCCCATGGGGTAGCGGACCCAAGCATTCTAGTTACCATTGAGCTTAATAGGTTTAAAATGGGTTTATGGAGAAGGTTATGGTCTTGAAGTACAAAGGCCTGGATTCGGACACCTAGGGTGGAAGAGAGCATAGTGATTGTTTCTTCCAAGAAGTCTTGGTCTTCTAAATTCTTGAGTCAATTTATGCCTCTTTGATAGTTTGTGGCATGCTGTTATTATGAAATGGAAGTAACAAAGATGTAAACTTTGCTAGCTGCAATCTTTAAGAGTCTGCCAATTTCTGCTCTTGAACCTTTATCCCTGTCTCTGTTGTCCCCTGCTTCACTGTGATGATTCACTATGATGATTGTGATGCCAGCCAGTATCCCCTCAGCATTGTGAGCACAAATCCCGTTACTATGCAAACAGTATTCCTGGAGCCCTAGAATTTTAAGAAATAAAGGGAAATGGTGGTTCCCTTTGGACTATCAGCCACATGACCTTTTGTTCTCACATGGTTTAGTCCCTCTTCTGTACATGACTGCCACTTGGGACTTTTTTTGGCTTTTGTCCATTTTATTCCAGTTAGCATTTAGTTCACACATCGTTACGAGACACGCTGGTTATGAAGATACGCAGCTCTTGTCATAACAGAAGTATTTCATATGCACCTGCAATTTGACGTTAGTGTTGGGGGAATATTGCAGAGTGAATAAAAAAACTGAAATAATTCGCTTTTTTTCTGACTCCACCTGCTATGGAGTTGTTTTGTTGTATTTTTGGAGGAAGGGCGTTGAGGTGTGGTTTTTTTTTTTTTTAGAGAACAATCTGAAGGTGTGTTTATGGCGTTAGGGAAAAGGTACATTGTGGGTTACAATGCTATAAGCAGAGAAAAAAGGAAAATCTGTAAGACAGATGGCTATTAACATGGTGTAAATACCCTATTTTTAAATGTAAGGGGAAAAAGGTGTTCCATATATAGTCCTCAAGCTGGAAGCTTCGTGTTTGTAATAGTACCATGGCAATGTGCAAGGATTAATCACTTCCTGTGTGCTATTTGTAACAGCAACATCAACAAAAAGTGTTCTCAAGAAGCTTTATATGCTTACTGCATTTGATCCTCTTTCTTCAGATGCACCTATTCAGATACACTGAATTCATTAAGACCACCCTAGCCACCTTTGCTGCATGTGTGCAAATGAAAGGACCTGCAACCTGCTTGTACCTGACCACCTGAGAATCCCCGTGGTGCACAAAGCTGTTTGCCACTGTACCCAGTTGTCCCACCACCCCTTGATCACATACCAGAGGCAAGAAGGGGGAGGGTGTCAGGGCGTGCTGCAGCTGTGCTCTGCTGTGTCTCAACCAGGTGCTCACAGAATTAGGGAGCTATAAATGGCTTCCTGATAGTGTTCCCTTGCCTTCTCCAAGTAAAACTCTGCACAGGGGAGTGTCTGGCCTGATAGCATTCACAAAAGCAACAGATTTAGCCTTGAAACACTTCTTGCTGCTCATTGCAGGAACTAAAATGGCTTAGAATGAGAATGACCTAATATACTTCAGCAACTGCACTGAAATTAAGAGTTCAGTCTCATGTATCCAAGTTAAGTGGAAAGACAAACAATTCGAGTTATGTTAACAATGCCTCTGTAATGGAAAATGTTGATACTTATGCTGATGGGAATTTTCTCTAATTGATCTTCTATATTGAAGAAACTGTTATTGGAAACTGGTATTTCACACCTTCATACCATGGTGATTGTTACTTATTAAGTGCTTTTATATCATGATGCCTGGGAGTAAAGGGTCCCCAAATACATGTTAATGTTAATCCATCTTGTCAAGTAAGTTTTTTCTTGATGTGGTGTGACTGGAAAATGATCAGTTGTGAACTTTGCTTTATAGTTTAATTCAAGGCAAATTTAAAAAGTAGTTTAATATTTCTTTTTAGTAGTTTTAATATTTCATTCAGAGATTCTGGGTTTTTTTGGGAGGGGAGGAGGTTGTTTTTTGGGGGAGGCTTGCTTGGCAGGTAGTCATTGGCTATTTTTGTTGAAAACTGAATGTCAAGACAGGAGTCAAGTTGCAGTAAAATAGCTCATGGTACAAGGTAAACTGTATGTTTCCATGGAATATATCCTGTGATGAAAGCTTCTTTCTTAAGTAGTCACTCTCTCTAAATAATGCATTCTTTCCAGACACCGTTGCTATTTTGTTCTTTGACAGGTAATTACAAACTTGCTCCTCAAAAAGAAAAAAAAAAAGAAAAGAAAAAAGAAAGCCATACACCTACAGGAAGGCTTTTAAATGTAGGTCCTGCTTAATCTGGTTTAATCTTTGTTTATATAAATTCATGTGTGTTTTGAGAGCTCGTTTTTCAACTTTGAAGCACCCTTCTGTATTTATTTCTCTGAAACTTTTTGCAGGTCTTGTACTATGAGAAAAAAACAATGCTGGCAGTGAATTTGTATATATAAGCTAAAGACTTTTTGAAATGCATGCATTTTTGCCAACTGCAGTTGCTGGTTTTAACTGGCAAGCTAGTAACACCCTCATAGAACAGTGCCTTAAAAAAACCCAGGATTGCAGATTATGTTTGTGAATTCATTCCTGAGTTTGAATATAATGCTTTATCTCAAAATAGGCAGTTACAGAACAATGTAATTTTTATGTACCATCCTCATTGCGTGAAAGAGCCATGAAACAGATAAACTAATGAGAAAAAGGAAGGGAAGATTTAGGGAGAGGATGTGACTCAGGGATTCAGGATCCTTCCAGATCGATAGAGCAGCCCCAGAAAAAGAATGACATCCAGCTGCTGCTAACGGACAGATGGAGAAGAGGCCTAGGATGAAGAAAAAGAGGGAGTGGAGGAATAAATGTGATCAGAAGTGTAGGGTGGAGTTGACCCTTTTTGCATTTCAAAAAAGGAGAGAGGCAGTTGGATTTTGGAATGAACAAGACCCTAGTGAAGGTGAATGAGGCTTGCTTCTCAGAGTGAGAGGATTGTTTGGTGGCTCTGAATTTTTTTTTTATTTTATTTTCAGTGAAAACAAAGATAAAATCCTTTCCTAGTGATCTGAAATGGTTTCCTTCAGTCAGTTTAGGTATAACCCTGTCACCCAAAATCAAAATATTTTGTTGAGTTTTAAAATACATTGTTTTTTCCTTCTTTCTCTTTAAAGGTGAATTTCAAAATGGAAATATAATTTAGAAGCAATCACTTTGGAATTTGTTTAAGTGATGTGTCTTAGGTTTGGGGGGATTTTTTTCAGCCAAACCATTGCTGATTTCAACCTGAATTTGTAAATCATTTTCAGGTGGGCTCAAAACTAGCACATTATTCACTGAAAGCACTACCCAGCTGTACAAATCATGAAATGTCTTGGGGAGTTTTTCAGAAGGAAAAGCTGTATGCAATGCATAATTGCTTTCAAATCCTGTAGATGTCATCTAATCCAAGTGGCCTTGGATCCAACCTGCAGTGCTCAGCCCCTAATTGCGTGCCAAATACCTGCATCGTTTGGGAGTTCAGATTGTTTGCTCATAGTCAAGAAAAAAGTGCCAGCTCATGCTGTGTCAAAGACGATGAATGAAAATTTTTTGCTGTTTCTTGCTTCCAAAACTATTTTTAATTGTTGTAGGTGCTGCTCACATACCCTTTGTAAAATCAGGCTCTTTAAAACGGAGGCATTCAAAGTAACTGATTACTTATGAAAAATGTTGTCTTAATTTATTTGGCTTGATCACAGTAAGAAAATGGAAATAACCAAATTGTTTGCTTAAAGTCGCAAAAAATTAGGTTTCCTAACCAAAGAAATATATGCTTATTTTAGCGATAAACTGCGTAGCCCTGACTGAGTGCTGGAAGCCTCCTTGTCTTTTTCTAATAATTGTCCCTTGGCACGTTCATCTCTGTGTGTTGCTTAGAGGCCTGTCTGGTAATCTTTAGCTAGTTTTAAATCACAGGTTTCTCCATATGCAGGCCAAATGTTAGAGAAGATACTGAAAGTTCATGCATGCGCGCACACACTCTCAAAGGCTTTAAAACATCCGCAGATATCTTTAAAGGGCATATGCTAACAGAAAAAGTTAATAGGCTGTGGTACAGGAAAGAGTTTCAGAGCAAAAACAAGTCGTCAGATATTCATAAAATGCTTTTAAGAGTAGAAAATTTTGATCTGTGTACTGTTTTCAGGTACCCAGAAACTAGGGGGTTTGTTTGGCTCAAGTTACAGGTCTTAATCTAATAATGATTAAAATATTGCGGGACATGTTAGTTCTCACTTGAATGCCCTTCCTAGTTACAGGAGGTTATTATGTGCTTTTACTGTTCTATGCTGCAGTAGTACTTTCTAATCTAATATAATCTTTTTGCTTCACTTACTACCCTTAGTGTACATTGCAGGTTTCATGAATAAAGACAATTTTGTTGTTCAAGAAGCTGAGGCAGAAGTGGCTGCAGGGGCTTTGAGGTGGTCATGGAAATACTGTACAAAGTTAGGAGAGAACTCTGATTTCTCTATGACACCTTCCTTCACCAAGACCACCTTGTCATTCACAGGTGAAATGGAGCCACCTGGGAACCGGTGTTTGTCACTAAGACCACCTTCCTGTAGGAAGTACGGGAGGATATTTGTGATAGGTGCTGGACTAGGTGGAGTTGTCGGTGGCGTAGCATCGTACTTGCGTTGAAATTTGATGGTTATGTTGGACCTAATTCCTGTAATCTGAGGAAGAAGAATCTGGTATGAGTGAATATCTGATAGTGCTACTGAACACAGCTAGTTCTTGTCTTTCCCAAGTTCCCCATTGAACACCTTTGCTGTGCCGCTTTACTCCTATGGATTGCCATGTTATGAAACAGAGTGAAATTGGGTGGCAGTTGTGTCACTCATGTACACACGTGCACACCTGGTAAACTCACATGCATACTCACGTATACACTCTTACCAAATCCCAAGATTTGCTTCCAGTTCAAATTTGAGGATGAATAATAGAGAACCTGTTCTGCCACTTCGGCCCTGGTGAAATAATTTATCACAAACACAGGCTTTTACCTGAACATAAAGTTTGTATTTCTTTTGAAACAGCCGTCGGGTAAAAATAACCAATTCTTGTAGTCAATAATAAATTTTGGTTCACCCACTTACTCACTAGTTAGCAGCATTAAAAAATTAAATTTAATTTACCTCAAGTATTTAAACAAATCTAAATCTCCTCAGTGACTAGGACAAGAACTGTGTGATGGATAAGTTTCTTCTAAACTTAACCTTATCTTAGACTTCAAGCAATCTCTGTCTAGCAAACCAGACTGTGCAGGAGGGCTACGTTAACATTTTGCAATATTGTCCAACGCTACTCAGGTAGTGAGGAAAAAAAAATATCGTCACCTTTCTGAACTATGTTTACAGTAGTTTTTCCAACTGAAATAAAAGAGGATACTTCTGTCAGTTCATGTGGTGGTTGTTCAGCTGTTTGGTACATCTTGCTCTTCTGTGTTCTCTGTAACACTCATTCAGTGTGGAGAT
This sequence comes from Gymnogyps californianus, assembly GCF_018139145.2. NCBI lineage: Eukaryota > Metazoa > Chordata > Aves > Accipitriformes > Cathartidae > Gymnogyps > Gymnogyps californianus. The sequence continues at coordinate 111,095,298 of NC_059472.1, read as the reverse complement.
AGTGGGGAATACGCAGCTGCTGTCCGTGTCCCAAGAATGAAAGATATCAGATAAAAGGTTCAGCAACACCCTCTTGTTCAAAGGGAATGCAAGAGCAAATTTTGGATACAGGGTGATATCACATCCTTGGAATAAGTTGTTATTTTGTTATGACTGACCTAAAGATTTAGACCTCCTGTTAGTCATGCAGTTTTTTTGAAAATTGTTATCGATCAGAACTACATCTGGATTTAGGCAGGGGATCAGTACATATAGTTATACTGAAGGAAAGAAGTCCACTGTTGCTGAAATGGACACAGTCATTATAAAATTATTACTATAAAACTTCTAATGTCTTCTTAAATTTGAGGAAGATGACTTTTGCCTTTCAACTTTTGTCAGTCCTCATCTGCATGTTGGGAGTGGGTTTGCTTTTTGTTACAATAGGCTATAGTGACCTAAGACTTCGCTGGTCATCCGCAGCAGTAAATGGAGGGGGGAGCAAAGGAAGAGAAGTTTATTGCAAGACCAAGTTTTAGTTTTGTTGGATAACTATGACAAAGCAGCTATCTCTTAGAGCATCCCTATGACTTTATTATAGCTCTTAAGCACGATCAGGGCTCTGTACGTGCACAGAATAGATGCATGGCCTCAGTATAGACATATGAAGTATGCTTGAGTATTTTGCAGTTTAGATGTGTAAAACTGTAATTGCTAAGGGATAACTGGGGCAAACTGACCTATTTCAGGAATAGATTTGGCAAGGGAAGATTTATCATCATCTTCATGCTCAAGAGAAAGTGTTGTATTATATACTCAGTGATTAATTATATACATTGCGCACTGTGGACCGCACAAAGAAGTTATATTTTAAACTGATTTCACATATCCTTTTGGTGGAGAGAGGCAATGTGTTGGTGGACGTTCATGGGATATTCATTAATATACTTAGTCATCAGGAGTTATGTCATGATGATCTTTTATAGAATACATAAAACAGCGTGTTTAGGAAAAGAAAATCTTGGATGACTAAAAGATTATAACTAGCAGAGAGAGTAATGACAGATCACCATAGGAAGTTCTTACTGATGGAAGTGGGCACAATGAACAGCATTGGCATTGACATAGTTTGTCATAAGCCATATTGAGAACACTAGTTTTCCACGCCGTTGGCTATTCCTGGCTGCTAGCAAAGATTTTGGTCATATTCCAATTTTTTTTTCATAGTTAAAGGTCTCACAGTAGCAATAATTTTAAGTCTTCTGTGTATTAAACTGCAAAAAACACATAAAAATAATCTGTCTTTCAATTCCAATAAAGTGGAAAAAACCAGAAATGTAGTTCTTGCCTCCACAGAGGCTGTTGGCATTTTCCAGTAGTTAGAAAAATGGCCAGTGTGAACAGACCAATTTGTATTTAAAATATGGATTTACAGTGTCAGATGGTATCTCATTCTGAGCAATCTTGTCAACACATAAGGAAAAAACATATTCTGCCTGTAGTAATGTGGATTGTAAATCATACGTTACCTCAAAAAAACCCACTCCTTTTTCTACAGTAAACTTACGCAAATCTGATTTTTTAAGTCATTACATTAGCAAGTACTTTCTAGAATGTCAAAGCTATAAAGCCCTAGGAATCCTAGAGAGAGAAGGGTTTTGGTAAGAGGCCAAATATTCTGAGCACCTTGTATGTGTTTACGTGTGTGTGTGTGTATATGTGTATGTATCTGCATATATATAAATGTGAGAGAGAAAAGATTCTACATCTTAATTAGACTGTTGGATCTGAACGCAAAATATTAGCCAATACAGTGCAGCAATAGAGCAGGGCATAAAAGCTTAGTGTAACAGGAAAAACAAAAGTTTTCTTTGAATCTGGGGATTTTTTGATCTATTTTTTTCAGAGAACTATGTGACAGCTCTGTTCAGTTTCTCACCCAGTGGAAAACTCTTTTCATTTACTCAGAAATAAAAGGGAAAAGCCCTTAAAAAGTTAGCCTGTCCTTAAAGTAGCCCAACACAGATATTGGCAGGGTTTGGATTTTTGACATCAGCTTTCTCCTTTCTCCTCTTGACAGGTAAATCAAGTAAAAAAATGTTTACTGACGGGGGGCATAGAATGTATCAAAATAATTAAGAACCTTCATTTGTTCCCTACGATCTCTAAATGATAACTTTATTATTAAAAAAAGTCCTTATTATAAAGTCATCATGTGAACAGAATATTTTCTGTCTTTACTTGGCAACAGAAAGATGATTTTTAATATTGAAGCAAACAGGTTCTTTAAAACAGATGCATTCAGTCCTCTACTGGTATTTTTTAGCTTTGTGAACGGCTCATTTCACCAAATGAAATATGATCTATGTTTTTCATATGACAGAAGTATTGACTACTTTAACTGAATTAAACCCTAAATTTAGGGGATATGGGTAGGAATAGATATTTGATAGGTGTTTTACACAGATAAGGAAGAAAAAGACCCCGAAACCCCAAGGTCAGAACTTTAGGGCAGTGTTATTGAACAGTTGGAGTATTTATGACATGATAGATGTGACAAAAATTCTTTGAAAAACACTTTCATGAAAGGATCAGCATGAAGAACAGTAATGTTGAAATGTGATTTTTGTATAGGATTTGTTTTATTCACATTTGGCAACCAGGAGGGGAAAAAATAAGCTATTTTTATTCCATGGTGCTGAGACCGAAATTCAGGTTTTCTTTAAAACTCATTGTAAATGGGGTATTTGGTGGAGGCCATGAACTACATTAATACATATTCCATCATTCTGTGCTGCATTTTTTTCTTGTTTTTATTCACTTCAGCATACTGAATGATTGAAAATCCAGCTACAGCTAGCATAGGCTTCATTGTTGGAGCTGAAGCCTTAGATGTGCGCTGAATGGCAAGTGGTGTACCCAGAAAACCTAATGCTGTCTGAAGGAAGAGAAGGGCTGGGGTAGTTGGATGAATACTTAATTCCTTATATCTGTTTTATGTCTCTAGTCAGCCTGGAAACACAGATTTCCTAGTGAAAGAGTTATATGGTCTTTCCAAGAACTCTGCTCTCTTGCAAAAGAAAAGATTGGCTTCTATGTAAAGTGTCAGCAACAAAGGAAAAGTAGGAAAGAAGAAAAAAGATATTGCATAGGAATCTCAGTAGAAAAGCTAGCTTTAAAAAATAACATTCCTACTGGCACAACCTCTTGGCCTATAATAAAGATGAAATCCTCACATGACAGAACACTCCATTCCCCTGTGTCAGAAAAAGGACACTGTCTAGCAAAGACTTTTGATTGCCCAAAGCAGTAATTACCAACACCCTGGAATGAGACAAGAAATTGTTTCTTTCTGTTCTATGAATTCTGTGGCAAGGGTTTAGTCTCCTTCACTAGAATCTTACATGACATGCCTGTGGAACTGTAAGAAAAAAAACAAAATAAAAACTAATGCTCCCCCAAAGAAACAAGCCTTTAGAATTTTAGGATTAAATCTGCAGATTCTGTCAGTTTTCTTCCATCTGTCATTTATTGAATCCATAGCTTTCCATATTTAAACAATGGTCACTGTAATTTACCACTTAACAGTAACAGTTGCTTATGTCAGCAATCAAAAGTTTTCCAACAGGAGAAGGAAATTAATATTTTGCTTTGTGTTTTCAAGGCTTAATGCATATGGTCACCATACTAAACTGCAGTTCCAGTGTTTAATTTTTTGCTTAAATTGTTTTGTGAATAACTTTATACTTCTGCTCATTTGGGATAGCTATGGAAAAAAGGAAACATTATATTTGATATACTTAAATTCCTTACTGTTGAGTGAAGGAGAGGCAAAAGCACCATAGCTTGGCATGGAAACCCATCTGGTTAGTTCAGTGGAATAACTCCCTTTTGGCCATCTTTCTGATTATTGTATTATAACATATTCTGTTTCTTTTTCCAGTCTGGCCTCTTGTACGTACACAAAGATACAACTGAGAAATTGAAAGATTCCACTTGGGAAGAATTTGACCCATTTGTACCAGTAACTTTGGTCCTACAGTTTAATATGGATTTTTCAAACAGAAATATAAAAGTATACTTCATAATGCATCTCTTGTTATTCTTCATTGTCTGTCTTCCCTGATCACATTTTTCATTAGTCTTTTCCTTATTTTACCAAACTATTTTTATTAATGCAGCACTCTTTTTTTATATCTATTATAAATCATTTTAATGGAACAGGCTATGAGTATCTTCCCTTGTTGTTGAGAGGAGATGTCTGTTGGTTTGCCAAAAATGTTTCTTGCATGTAGGTTTTTTGTGTTCAAATTTAAGCTTTTTTTCATTTACTCAGTAGTTGACAATTACAATGTCAGAATTGTACTGCATACAAAAGACATGTAGCCATGCTTAACAGAAGACGTGGCTCCAACCAGGTGAAGTTATAAACAAGGCAACTTTGTGAATCTCAAACTAGCTATCATGGTTTTTTTCCTGTTACAGTTTCCCCAGCAATCTCATTATGAATGTAAATGAGCATGTAAATTATGTAAATGTAAATTATTATTAGAATAATAATTTAAAATCTTTTAGAGTAGTTCCAACCATAAACAGACACAATCTTTTATGTCTGCTTTCCATTATAGGTCCCATTTTAATTAAAGCACTAAAGCTGGGCCCTTTGATTCTCAGTTTTGGCAATCAATCTAACCTTTTTACCTTGATTTATGTTTTGGGGATTGAAAATTATGTTTAAATAAAGCAGAAGGGGAGTTTGAATCTGGATCTTTTGGCCATACAACTTCTTTATCAACATAAAAAAACATGCTATACAACACCCCCCTCTCTGAAGTGACACAGAGAGAAGCATACATTTTCTTTTTTTCATTATAAAGCTCAAGTTTCAATCAGAAAGGGAGCACAATATAATTTTGACAAAAATGCACAAAAGATTTTGCATTCATTCCAGTACAGAATAAAATAATTTAATGAAACCTCTAAATTTGCCATGAAATGGAGCTGTCTTCTTCACTGTCGTCACTTCTGATCCTTCTAATCTGTTTTTCCACTGACTTCAGAATAATGTAGATAAAGCCCGAAGATCTATAGATCCATTTCATCCTCTTGACTTATATACCATACTACAACATGAACAACATTTTGACTATTCTTGGCCTTCATCTTTGGTGGTGGTAGACTTGCTCTCCCTTCAAAATTATACATATTAAAATAACGCTGTTAAATCCTATGACCTCTGATTGTATCCAGTATAAATCACCTGAGTTTTGAATGAAAACCTTCCATTTTTAGTTAAGTTCAGCCGTGTTATTTTTCTGACACGTGTTTATATACTGCCTTTTGCAAGGCAGTTCTGATCTAAGAAATACTGGTAGCTGTCTGCATTTTCCTAAATAACAGATACGAGATCAGAGTTGAGGCCTAGGCAGACTGATGGCTCAGTGTATGCAGGTTGTAAGAAATAAGACATTTTCACTTTGCCCAGACATTCATATATAAAGTCCTCCTTACTTACATCAAGGGTTAATGAAGCTCAGGTTTCAGCAGGAAGAAAGAAGCCTTTCCATACGACACTAACAAGACTTTCTTTTGACATAAATATGTTTAATCACCCAACATGCAACAAGTACAATCTTTCAAATTAATGGTGTTCAGCCAAATGTAACATCACAAACACTGAAAGGCTTGAGTTACACATTCTTCCAGAAAGGATAAAACCAGTTTTTTTGGCTAACTTGTATAATTGAAAATTGTTAGTGTCTGTGTTTATGTGCCAACAAGTGCACTTGGGCGCCTCTTGTCTGATCAAGACTGTCGCCTTCTGTGTCCTTCAGGAAAAGAGAACCGCCGAACACCACAAAAGGTGACATTTGAGCAGACAAGGTGCTGAGCTAAGTCCATTAATCTCTTATTAATCATGCTGACATTTTAAAGGATGATTTTCTTGAACAGGGAAAAAAAAAAATCTCCCAATAGCTTACCAGATACTGTGAGGACTGGAAACAGGATGGGTAGTCAGAGGCCAATGATGGATTGAATTTTCTGTTACCAAGAGACAAAATAAACAAATGTGTTTCATCCTGAGAATGTCCACCTGGGGAAGAGTTCTCAAGGGACAGTCACTCACTAGGCCTTTTGGCTTCCTTGGATTGGGATCAAGCTTCTGAGATCATTCCAAATTTTGGACAGCTATCTGAACCAAATTTCCCTATCACTTATTGGTACATGGATTTTTTTCTCATTACCAAGTTTTTTTTATGTGTCTGGACAGATTGGTTAACTGTTTGCTCTTGCATTTCCCATCAGCCTTAAGTTTATCGACCAAAACTGTTTATTGTTTGAAGCATCTGTGGTAACCAGCCATTATTCCTGCTTGATAGGATTTCGTTATTAAATTTTCATTTACTTACTTTCACGCTTGCACAGAGTACATTCAGGTACACTTTCAGAAGTGATCATGATGTGGGAGGAATGCAATTCTATCTTATCTGTCACCACACGTGTGACACAGGTACATGTATTTGTTAGTCTCTTGTGTTTGGCAAAGAACAGGACTGTGCCCTCATTGTGCAGGGATCACATAAAACCTCTTTGCATCTATACTTGAGATGTGGACATGTTAGTTCTCTGTCATATTTTTTTTTCTTTAGCTTACTATTGAAAATTCTGTTTCTGCTCCTAGTCACAGCCACATCAAAAGCTTCCTCTTCTTTTTTACTTGTTGTCTGTCACTATACAGCACCCTAAAAAAAGAAAATATTACTTCTTACCACTTACTATTCTGTTGTTTACAAGTTGTATGGAGCCTAAGACAGAAAGCTATGAAGTTAGGCACAGACACTGATTGATATAATCATTGCAGACATCCCTGTAAATGTTTTAAGTGGCTGTAATCACTGTAAAACAGTCTTTTTTTAGAGACAACTGCAGGATTCTTTGATTTTCTTTTCTTTTCTGAAAGTCTTGAGCATTTACCTTTACTCCTAGCAACTGTAGCAGAGATCCACAGATTGCTGATCAAGACAACATGTCCATTTAAAGCCCTTCCCTTCTCTTCCTTCCTTTGCAATTCCACAGAACTACAAACAAACAATGCCACATGTAAGATTACCTTTCTACCTGCCCACATCCCTCAGGAACTCGCATAGCTCTGCTATATTCATGATGTCAGTATCATTATATATATAATCTGTAAGATATGTTCTCCAGTAATTCCCAAATTCCCATACAAGTTCATCCAGCCCTGACAGCATTGCAGCTCCTCCTGTCAGGTATTGTTCTCAGGAGGTGTTTCCAGATGTTATAAAATTCCAATATATATGCTTTATTTGTAGAAGTCACCTTTATAAAAAAAAATATATTTAAATGTTCTCTCTGGCAGAGCAAAAAAAGCTAAGTTTAAATCTTTGCTAGGTTCACTTGAAGTGTTTTGGAGTGCTCTCACAATAGACACATGTACATAGTGTTTAAAAAAGTTCAACCACAACTCCTAATATTAATGTTTATGATATTTGTTCATTTTTCTTTCCAGTATCTTCTGAAAATAAAACACATTACTGAGAAAGCCAAAGTGATGTGCTTAACATTTCAGTGTTCAGGCAATATATGGTCTATATAGACTCGGTAACGTTAGGGGGTTTTACCTCCATTTGCTTTGAATAGTGTTATTGCTGCATTTCTAAATATCGTATATCATATTAGCACTCCAAACACTTTCCATCATTTTAGCTTTCATCAACATCTGTTGCAAATTGATCCGTTGAAGTTTATATTGTGTAGCTCAGATATTACATATCTATTGCCCATATTCCTTAGTTTTTGTGTTTTATATTTGAAAAGGACAAACTATTTCTCACTCTGATCCTTGTATCTTCATGGTCATCCAGTTCCAAAAAAATAGTTTAGAAACAAGCTTATAAATGGAGATGTTTCCTGCAAATAACTGGTGAAGGATAGTCCATTGCAAATCTAGACACAATTAAGAGTTTTAAAAATTCAAAGGTGTAATCAAAAGTCACCTGAAAAATAGATGGTATTATCTTCCTTGGAAATAGTTGTGTGATCTTTTTCTAAGTTAAGGATTAAATATAGGTTAAAGAAATGCATGTAAATTAGTGGATCGAAACTGACATGAAATTTTACAATACGTTAGTGAAATGCTATCCTACTATATTATTGAGAAAAATCCTGTCACTGCCTGTATTCTCTTTTATATAAAATATTGTGCTATGCTCTTCCCCTTCATGAATGCCTTGCGCTAACACATTAGTACCTATGGTATCTAAACAGAATAATACAGTGATACATATTCAGAATAGAATATCTATAACTGTGTTTTTATATGTATATACACATATATGTAATAGAAGTACATTCTTGTAAAGAAAGTGCTGAAACAACCCAGGCCATCAAATGCCTTGAATATAAAAAATGAGATCTGAACTTGATTTGAAATTAAGTGGGAATCTAGTGTAACAGCTGTGATTCTGAGGAGATATGCCATGATCTATATCAAATGGGATTTCTGAGTCTCTGAAATATCCATGTCTGGATATATTGTCTTGCTGTTAGTTGAGCTGAGGAGTTAAAGGGCCTTGACATTGTCAGTAATTATGGAGTAGTGTTCTACCTGATCCAGGCTGACAGATCATTGCTGGTGATTCTGGTCAAAACAGAGATCAGCTTAAACAAAGTGTACTGTTCCAGTACTCACTGACTAACCATTGACATGCATAGAAATGGTGAAGTGGCTACAGACTCCTGAATTTTTTTTCTCTGTCTTTCTTCCAGCGTAGTTGGCTGTTGCTCATGCAGGAGCTGGTCTGTTGTGGTAGTGGTTATATGACTGATGTGGGGAGGGACTGATAAAGTTGTGTGCTGTCTGCATATTGCTGGGACTTGATTCAGTACAGTTTCAGCTTGTTGTTCCATGTAGCTATTGAAAGTAAACTGAGGGAGAATTGATACTTTCGAAACCCCACAAATACTGTTGTTACTAAGACTATTAGTTAGGTTATGCAAAGGACTGCCAACAGAGTCCTTGATTGTGCAAGGTGCTGGATAAACAAAGAAGTGTCGATCATCAGTAGCCAAGGACCTCACAGTCCAAATAAAGCAGGGGTAGGGCGGGGTAGAGGTATCAGACAAAAGCTGTGTGAACAATGTGATATTTGGGATAAATGTCATTTCCACAGTTCTTGGCTTCTGCAATTGCCCACACAGTTTGAGGAGTTCAGTGGTGGAGGTACAGTTTCCTGTCACTACTTACTGGGTGTACCTCTCCAGGAAGGACTCAAATAATTTTAGAGCACTGCTCTCACTGCGGAGGTCCAAGATGATGGGAACGGATGTCTGTCTTTTGCCCATTGAAGGGTGGAGAATATTCATCAGTCTCCTAGATGGTGTCAGTTGTGTGTCCTGGCTTGACTCCAGACTATGCTGTGTCTAAAAGGTTAATTTCCATTAGATGAGAATGTCCTTGGCCTTTGACTAGCTTCTCTGTGGACTTGCTCGTGGGAAATTTGATACTGGGCGGTAGTTGGCTGGAACCAATGTATCCAGGGTGGGTTTCCTTTCTGTGGATAAACAGAGCATGTGCATCTCCAGGAATAGGAGTTTGGCATCTTCTGCCAGCACTCAATTCACTTACGGTGATCAAAGGTGGTTCTTTTTATTACACAGGTTCAATACCCTACATAAGCAATCTCTTTGTATTTTCTAACGTATTGGTGACTAATGTACATCTTCAGCTGCAGTATTTCAGCTGACTCATCTAGTTGTCTGTTTATATGAGTTTGTACTGTTCACTTTACTATCAAGAAGCATGGGTTAAAGAACTATGCAACCTATTTCTGCCCTCTGCTTTGGTCTTGTAATAACCATGTATGATGAATTTAAGTTCATGAATGCTGGTACTTCTACTGCAGTTGTATCTCTTTCAGTGTCAGTGCAATCTCTTTTGTTTTCGCTCATTCTCTTCTTATGCCAGAATCTTTAGTTTTGTTTAACAAATACGTTTGATAGTATTTGCAGCTGAAGTGCAGGTTCTGATTGTTTTTTGCAACTGTTAGGGATGAGAAAGCCTGATCTCTGCTTCAGCTTGTATTCCTGACAACAGTACTTGCAGATATGCCTTATTGTTTAGGATGCTGTTTAGTTTAGTTTTGTGCTTGATTCATATACATACCAATATCAAGAAGTATGGAGTTTTGACTCTAAATCTGAGTTTCACTTAACCGTGACAAACAGTAAATCCTTAATCTAACTTAATCTAATAAATTTTCAGTAGTAGCTTTCTCTAATCAATGAAACAGTTCACAACTGGGATTTTGATTTAATCACAGAAAGCTGTACTGAAGGGACCAGTACTGTACTGGTATAGTAATCTTGCTCTCACATCTTGTATGTGTCAAAGCAAATTGAGCTGATAAAAGTTGGTTTCTTATAGCTTCTTGTACTAGTGGTGCTTTACATCTGGTAACCCCCATCAAGGCAGCTGATGATTATCTAGTACAAAGTTGACACTTCACTACCACTACTGTGCTATAGCAACCCTGTGTGCAAGGGAGAAGAGATTTGGCAAGATGAAGAGTTGACAACTCAAGGCGGAGAATTTGCGTCTATCATTATCTGTATTTTTATGGCCACAGATGTTTTTAATTGATAGCACCATTAGTCATGATGACAAAATTATGATATTATTGTGCTACTATTATTGTGCTATTGAATAACCCACTTAAGGACAAATATAAAAGTCGTATTTTTTTTTCCCGGCATTATAAAATATTATTGTGTCACAGTATGAAAAAGACTCATCACAGATTAAAATTGTACTTTAAATGCTATCATCATATTTGAAAACTCAAAGGACCAAGAATAAGATTGGGATCCCATTCAAGTAATGTTTTGTCATTATACTGAGTCAGGGATCCTGAATAATTTTTCCAAAAGGTTAGGTCTGAGGTCAGTACCCGAGTTATTTTCTCACATGTACTTTCTAATTGCCTGCAGTGGAAGTTTGCTTGAATAAGAAGTAAAAGCTGGGAACAGAGCTCAGTAAACATTATCCACCTCAACACAATAGCAAATTTCTTATTGCTTTCTGAGGAAATGGCTTTGAATCTTCTAAATTGCTTGTTCTAGCATGTGCTGGTAGGATTCTTTCTGTTCTGCTTTCTCATATACATGCTTCAGGGAATAGATTACTGTTGGAGTGTAAATTTCTGATTTACCAAAATACCACTTCGTATGTCCCCCATCCTTCAAAAAAGATCCTAGTTTTGAGGATTTATATTTTTACTGGCTTCAGCTTTAATGCTCATTATTGTAACAGTCCCTGTTTGACATACACGTCACATGATTTTAATCCTCACAGTTGCGGGAGTTCCATTGTAAAAAAGATGCTATTAATGTCCTCCAACCATTGTTCAAACATTACCACCTTAATAAAAAACAAAACAAAACAACTTTAAAATGTTCTGTTGGTGCAGGCAAAGCCGTTCTGCCTTTTGCTTTCATTTCAGCCTGTAGGCAAACATTGGTTTTAAAATCTGTCGCATAGTCTGATTGATCACTTTCCAGGAAAACAGGATTAAAGTCATTTTTAAAGTAGATTCATAATGGATTAACCAGAGTTGCCACATAAAGAAGAAACATTTTATTCCTTTCTAATGTCAGAGGAGTTGATACGCTCTGTTTAGCAGTAAAACCTCCTGAATAGCTCAAGCATTCACTAACTACACGAGCACAAAAACTAGACGTACAACAGGAAGGAGAATTTCAGTCCAAGATGTAGTAATCTTATATTCTTCAAATTGCTGTATTAGTAAGTGAAGTATGTTTAAAAAGCTGGTCTCAGTAGATGTATCAGAAGTACAATCCTCTAGAAATGCAGCACGTAATGGTATTGCGTAAACATGAAGGTGAAAACCCGACTTTGTTGAAGTCAGTGGAGATTTTCCTGTTGACTTGTAGGCTCCAGAATTTTACACAGTTTTAAAAGTATAACTTTACAAGGTTACAGTTTTAAATTCAAGCAGGATTGACTCAATAGTTGGTAGGAAGGTACACTGAGTTTCTGTTGAGGATGTTTGATTAATATTTAGAAAAAGAAGTCTTGTCTGTTCTGAGAGTAGTGTTAAAGATTGTCATTTTACATGATCTTGGTATACTTGGACAGTTTTCGCCTTCTAAAATGGCTGAACTTGGTTACTTCAGAACCATATGCTGTGTCGCATGTATGTGTATGTATTTATATTTTCATCCTGCTCAGTTGTGTCATAAAGTAAAGGAATTAGCACTCTCAATAAACCAAAAAATGCTTTAAAAAAAGAAAGAGATGGAAGTATGATAATGATTCTCAATGTCTCATTTGTAGGCTATCCTAGTTAAAAAGACTAAGAAAATGCTGAGGAACTGCTTTCTGGAAATTAGAGCCCTTTATGGCACCCCATTTTGGGTATCTCAACTCTCTAAGTCAGATTTGAAAATGTAAGTTGTATACGTGTTCCCCAATTACTTTTAGTAAAACCCTGAGCTAAATCAGTTTGCAAAGAATCACTCACACATTGCAGTTAACTTACAGAAAATAATATTTTTTGTTAATGTCCAGCAGTATTCCCAGCTGTTTGATCAATTTTTAAATTTAATTACGCCATGGAGTTGTACATTAAAGGGCAAGAGAAAATGGGACAGTTAATATTTTCATGTATTTAAGCCTCATGTACTTACCCATTCTTCAAAGTTAAGTAATTTAGAGTCTACGATACAGTGCTTGGAAAAAGGGCCTTGTTTACATACAACATGATTTAGCAGCCAAATAAATGAGACAAACTTTTTCAGTGGGACTTGCCTCCAAGTGGGGATGAAGCCCATCTCAAGGACAGCATACTTCCCAGGAACCTAGCATCTCTGCTGTGATAGGTTACTGTACCATTTTCTTAGTATGGCCTGTTTTCCTGAAGTTCATTGATGTCCATTGGTAATTAATTGGAGACCATCGCTTTTGCCAAATATGGGGTAGACGCTTTCTGCTCGTTCACCTCAGCCTTGCATTACAGCCACATTTTAGCTTAAACTTAGCAGCTCCTGTTTGCTGTTCAGTTAAGCGCGAGAACCCCTCTGTTTATTTTCTGTAAGTTTGCAATGTAAGAGTAAATTATTCTGGAAGTAACTTACTCAACAGGATGTGTGGAGATACGTGCTCACATAAGCTGAGGTAGGAGCGATTCTATCACTACCTCAGTGATAACCTAATGTCAGTTAACTGTGCTATAGGTTGACTTTCAGAAAAAATCATTAGTGTAGACTGATTCTGAAGATAGTATCACATTCTTTTGCCAGGTTACTGTGCTCTGCAATTTAGGTGTTGCATTTAGCCTATAAAGAAAATATAGTATAAATAAATGATGTAGAGTCATGCAATGACAACAGTTAATTGAAGCTGTAAATGCTTTTGCATTTTTACAGTGCAGTAATGTTCATATTTTGCAATGCTGCATTGCCCTTTTCATATCCCTTACACTAATGTAAGGTGTTGTAATTCCTTTTCTTCAGAACAGGATATGAAAACAGAGTGGATGAATGACACCATATTTGTTCTAACCATTCTTGGATAGCCAGCATTATAATTCTTGAAGTCTTGATGTGGTTCGATAAGTCAACTGAAAAAGAAGGAATTATGACAATAGTTATAGCTGATAGTCTGAACACTTGTGTGCCTGGCACGAGTTTGGATTCCTATGCCTTCACAGTTCGACTTCATTTTCTTCTTCATGAGGGAAATTATTTCAGTTATCGATTTGCTCTTTCAAGTTTTTGCTTAGGGAGTTCACAATATAAAAGAGAATTCTTCTGTATGTTTTCAGTTTGCCATAAGAATGAAAACATTGTGGTATTCTGGAGATTTGCAGTGTGCACAAATTAAAATCTGTTTCTCAACTTTTTCTTGTACTAAATGAAACCCTAAATTTTTACATGCTTTAAGGATTGTTTCTGAAAAACTATTTTACAGGGAGCCATAGTATCATCTCCCTGTTCAAAAGGTAAAATCAAGAGCTTATTCACAGCATTTTCCATGATCTGTTTCCCAGGCGTAGGTTTTCAAAGAGAGTTTCCTTTAAAAAATACTTTTCTGTCTTGCAGTTCAATTTCCTGTAGTACTGGTTATGTTGAGAATCACAAGCAAAGTATTCTCTGAAAGTTTGTGGATCATGATGTGCAACCTAAGCTGGGAGGGGTAGAGGAAAAGGAGGGAGGGCGAAGGTTCCTTCCGTTCTTAAAAGTAATTGTCCTGATGTGATGGAAATTGCAGTCACCTGCCTAGCAGTGGAAAATCTTTAGCTATAAGGAAATCTACAGCATCATCACTTCATTATAGTTGCTAGCAACCTCATGCTGGACAGCAGCTTTGATGAGACTGATAAAGGCAGGGTTATTGAAACAACAGAAGTGCTTGGGGGACTGTAGTTATAAACTATAAAGATCTTCTTGGTGAAGCTACTGCATAAAAACTTTATGCTCTTGCAAATTGTACTTGGAGCAGATTTTTGGGACTTAGGAACGTGGAGCTGTAGATTTTTGCTAGTCTAGGGTAAGTTCAGAGATAATGTCAGGTGGGTTATTCTAGTGCTGTGTGAGTATAAATGAGATCAGATTTCAGCCCCGGGTTTTATTAAACTTTATTTCCAATTTACCAAGAAAACTTGAATTAATCACTACTGGTGTTGTGGTTACCATGGCTGAATATCTAAAGCAACTGAAGTCTTCATTACTCAGCACATTTCAAACTGAACCATTAACTTCCCTCCGTCTCAGTTGCCCATCTTTAAAATTACTTGCTTTATAGTGCTGCAGTTCTACAGGTTTTTTTGTATGTTTTATGAGTCTCCGTTCTTTTCCCCTGCAATGGTATACAACATGCTGCAAATACAGTGTCTTGCTTGTTTTTTAAACGTAAAGAGGAATTCTTCTTACCATGTAAACTTTCAAAATACCAGGCAAGCAAAGATGATAGGTGTTTCTTTTTACCTATATCGGTGCATCTCTCTCCTTTCTTCTCTAGTAATTCCTTAGAAACATCTGGTAACTTTCTGCCTAACTGTCAAATTTCTATTTCTGTTTTATTAGCCAAACACCTGCATGCCAGCTGAGTATGTACAGACATTCCTGAATATCAGGAGTGTTATTGCCAGCCTGACTTATAACAACCTTGCAGAGTGATAGCACAGTAAGATTCTCCTTACTCCCATGTTATTAATTTACAGATTAAAAAAGCTCATAAATCCTAGTACTTAAGGTACTAGCTTATTAAAGTACTAGCTTATTAAATCCCTGGTATTTAAGTGCACGACAAGTAAAATACAGTATTAAATACACTGATAAATATATAGTGTTCCTGCTTATCTTCTTTATCCTCTTGATTTCACTTTGTGAAAAGCTATTCTGGCTACTTTTCTGGATGATTAGTTAGCCCAGGATAAGCTTAACTCAAAAGATGTTTTTTGAAAATCTCCAAGTGAGCTGAAAAATCCATACACAAATAGAAAACTTAGGTTAAAAATATGTCAGGCCAGTGGATTAAGTTTTAACCTCATTGAAATCTTTGGCACTTTCTGGTCAGCTTCTGTGATGCAACAATGAACCAAAATTTACAAAGAGGATGAGTCAAATAACACTTGTAGCAAGCTAGGAGCCTTCTTTTAAATAATAGATGTAACATTGGAAAGAACGTTGTACTAAAATACTCATAAACCAATTAAAGATCTAATAATTAAAATCTGAAAAAAGGCCTTGCATGCTTGCAAGCTTGTCTGTTTTTTCTAGCTATATTAGTTAAGCTAATAAAAGATATTGCCTCTCTTTCCAAATCCTACTGCATGTAATAATTACCATTCCATGTTCTTCATTGTTATTCTAAGAGCATGTTATAATCCGAGGCAGTGTTTCTGCCTTTGAATCTCACTAGGATAATAGAAATCTCTTTTGTTCCAGTCCCTAGTTTGTCAAATGGGGTCGGTAGCATTTCCAGTTCAGCTTCACCTGGCTGACTGTTCCATGTGTGTGCTCAGTGGAGATTTTTTATCATGCCATGGTCCTGCTATTTGACAGGAATCATCCAAGCTATTGCCTCTTCACTGCTCTCTGCTAGCTCTACCTTACATACCCTCTTTCTGCAGCTCTCAGCTCCAGCTGCCTGTCTTCAAGACTCACAGCCCATTCCCACAGTCCTCTGACTATTTTCCTTTCTAATCACCTGTGCATTTCCCAGCTGGGTCATTTACATCAGTTCTGGCAGTCCCCTCTGGGCTGTGTTTGCTGATTCTGGTCTGAATTCTGAATTCTGGTTGTGGGGTTTTTTTCCCCTCCCTTAATATCATCTGAAGTCACCCAGCTAGACGCTCTCTAGTGCTTTATTTGTCTTTTGTTTTTCATAATTTGCCTTATTTGTCTTTTCTTTGTCTTACTTTCTCCTGCATTATTTGTCATCTTGGGTTGTGTGAATAGGGATGTTACGCAGTAGAAGCAAAACTCATTGGGCAGAAGCAGCATGAGACGGGAGATGGTCAAGTTGTGGGTGACGACAGTAGGTTTTGAAAGTGAAAATGTAGATTGGATACCAACAGAAGAGCTGTTGAATATTACCCATTACCCTGTGAACAAAACCATAGGAGATTGAAATAAGACCGGAAAACTTCAGCATGAACAGCTCTGTAAGAAACAGGCAGGCCTAAGTAAGCAAATGGCCTTGATGGCTGACCATATTTCTAACGCTTCTCATTCTTGTGATTCCAAGAGAGAGTGATGAAGGGGAAGGTGATAAGCTAGAAGGGCTGTTTTGTGCAGGGAATGAATGATAGAAAATGCAGCACACTCAGCTGCTCAGAATGACCAGAAACTCATATTGGAAAAAATCTTATACAGCAGAGGGTTAAATCTGAGCCTATAGTTCTTAGAAAACATGTTAGAATTCATATGAAAAAGCTTTAAGGACTTCATTTTAATTGACCTTGGATACACAGCAGGTCATGGCCTTCTGGGGAATTAGAAATGGAGTGTTCATCAGGGAACAATACAAGTTTAGAAGGTCAAGAGCTGATTCCTAATCATAAGTGGAAATGTTCTCATGTGTGTTTAATATGAACTGGGAAATACTTTGCAACATGTTGGTCTGGAAGAAATTGGAGAGGAGGCCTTAATGTATAATTTTTATATTCAATATGATATTTTGAATATGTCGTTTAGTACATTTTAAAATCATGAGAGAAAGTATGATAAAGGGCCAGACATAGCCATAACTGCATGCTTTTTGTAATAATGAGATCAATAAACAGCTGAGGCAATGACCTTCCTGACGTGTTGTTGAAAATTTAATTGTGAAGACATGGGTTCTAACTAACTTGTTTGACCAAAACAGAAAGGGGGGGTGGGTGCAAAGAGTTTCCCACGTTTAATTTAGGAACAGTCAAAATAAAACAAATGCTAAAATTATCCAATTTACTCCCAGCTTTGTGAGGAAGAATGGGCAAGTAATTGTCAATTATGGAGTGGGATTGGAATGCAGGTTGTAGAGAGATAATTAATTGAGAGATATTTCATTTTGATTAGCGTGGCTTGAAAAAGTGCCATCTGAAGTGGTTTCAGGACTGCAGGGCGGTCTGCTGCAGATGGGCAAGGAACTGGCATGCAGCACTAATGGGGTTACGAGGTAGATTAGAATCTATCATGTTACTGAAAATAAAATAAAGGATTAAGGAAGAAGAAAGGATAGTCTTACAATCAAGAGTTAGGTCTCTGTATTGGGAAACCTGGGGTTGTTCCCAGCTTGTGCCATACAGTTCCTATGTGGCCTCTGGCATGGAGCTGAGGGCTGGATTGCAATACACTCCAGGGGTATTCTTGCAGGGTATAAAGCAGCTCTCCTACCAGGATGATTATATTAGTGTTCCCTTCATCACTGTTCCAGGTTGGGCATCAGAGGAAAGGGGAAGAGAAGAGGATTAGTGGGTTTGTGACTGGTACTTCTACTCTTTCAAGTTCAGTAGGTGGAGTTGAGCTGGAAAGAGGTCGGGCTCATCTTTGCTGTGGTTTTCCATCCTGCATGCTGACCCACCACCCCGGTTAAAGGGCTGCCAGGAGGCAGCTGTGATTCAGCTAGTGCCATAGCTCTTTCCCAGGTTTTCTGTAAAGCAGCACATATGGCAGCTCATTCTTCTCTTTCATATCCCTTAATTTCGCTGTCTCTTCATAACCCAATAGAAATATTTGGAAAAGGTAATACTTACATTATCTGAGGCTTGTTTATCTAATGCAAAGAATATTGAGATCTTTGGGCAAGAAAGACAAAGTATGGTTATTAGTTTGCTTAAAATAAACAATTATTAATTTAGCTGAGAGAGTGATTTTCGTCTTGTTTTCATTTTGGTTAATTTATGAATTTGGGAACTGAGACTTTGAGGAGGGCATATACCCTCTTCCCTCTATGTTCCCTCAGTGGAGATTTTAGGACTTCTTAAAGCAGGGGTCCAAAATGGAAAATGTGGTTGCTGTGAAGAGGCATCATTAGTGCAGTATGTGGAAGCAGGCTGCCTACCTTCCTGCACGAACTGTTTTACCGCAAACAGATTCCTGTTCTGACACACAGCTTTCAGCAAAATCAGCCAACAACTGTTAGCCAGACATGAGTGTCTTTGGCATTCAACAAATTACTTGCACATCAGACAGTGCTGATTACTACCGGAAAACAGTATAAATATCACATTTTATATTACACTTGTAAAATTGATTCTTTCCCCCTTTGCTGAGTTAGTATGCCAGAAACTTTGTTAATTGTGTGATGGAGTTAAAGGAGATAATTCTGGCTGCAAAATTACAAACAAACAAAAGAAGAATACATGTGTCGTTATAATGTTCTTTGGCTGATTGCATTTGCACTATCACCTGTTTGCACTGTTGCAACCCCTTTGTCCAAATAGAGTTTTAATTTCTGCTGCATTCTGACTTCTGTATTGATTAAATATGAATCAAATTTAACATTACACGTTTGTCTATATTTTACCTTATTGTAGCCTTTCCTTACTTTTGTAAAGATGTTCATAGATTTGTTAATCAAATGACATTAAGTACCTAATCTTTATACAGTATTTCATTGTTTTAATTTGAATAGTACTTACAAGCAGAGTCCTTTGAAAAGTTCAAATGAATAGTTGATTTGCCAGATGATGGTATTTTTCAACCTGAACTGTTTGGTAAATCCTTAAATAGATTAATCTGAAAAAGAAAAATTAAGCACAGTATTTCTTTGCAGCCATTTAGAATGGGACTGTTTAGAACTTTTTTGATCTTTCATCTCAAAGTAACATTTTGAGACAAAGTTCATTTATACTTTATCAGAACATGAATAACAGTACTTAGTTTCCAATTGAAATGAACACTTCATTTGACCCCAGAATTCATTCTTTTTATACTTTTGGCTTGAACTATGGTTTGAAAAAGGAACTATTTGCAGAAGGATAACAATGTTAAAAACACTCCTTTACTTCTAGAAGACTTCAAAATCTCCACAATTCCTGATTAGAAAAAATAGAATTTAACTCTACTCAGTTTAAAATTTGTGTTCTGAAAATACAAGCTCAGTTCCAATTACACATATGAATAGCATGACTGCTTTGAGTTCCCATGAACATTGTGCACTGATAAAGCTACTTACGTTCTTAGAAGTGTTTGAATGATTAAGTCTCTTAAGCTTTTGTGTCTATTTAGAATGGCAACAGAGGTTTTGTAGCTGCACACTGCCTGAAACAACATACTCCAGTATTTCTCTAAGCACAACTGTACAAAATATAATTTTTCATTGTTGTTTATAATAATTAGGAGCTGAATTTAGCTCAAAACAACAACAACAAAAAAAGGGCAGGGGGATGACACTATAAATCTTGATGCTGGATGTTCTTGTGTTCTTTTCCTCATAACTCCAGTGGTACTTATACAAGATTGAGCCTGCTGGAAATTCTCGAAGGTCGAAAAAGAGGAAAGAAAAGGAGAGGCAGCTACCTTGATGAGTCACGTAGATTTCAGAAAGGACCATTATAGATAAGATTGTTCTGAGCCCAGAACAGAAATAAAGAAAACAAATTGAAAATCAAGAAAATTAAATATAAATGACATCAGGTTATATGTTTGTCCTTCCTACTTTTCTTACCAGTTATAGTACTATCAGGAAAATTCACACTTTCTGAAGGCACTGAGAGTTATGTACAATAGCGTATGAATAATCAGGTAAAATATAATTGCAGCTGACAAGATCAACATCCTGCCGTAGATTTGTTCAAGTCTGTAGTTGAAAGCATCAGACATGGGAAAGGTACAACATCTTCCACCACTTCAAGACTCAAGTCCCCCTTTAAAGCTGGTTCTCTGCCTTTGAAAGGAAAAGCTTCTGAATTCCTGAAGCAAGACACATCTTAAACCATATGAACCACTTTCCGTGCTGACAGAATTTAGTTAAAGCTCATTATGTAAAAAGGTGCTATAAGGAAACTTTATAGAGTGAATGCTCTTTATAAACTGGAAGCTAAGGTTCAGCCAGTTTCCATTTAATTCTCCAATATTGCCTGCAGCAGTCAAGTAAATTTCATAACAGACTCCCTCCCCCCAAATGAAAACCATGTGTCTGCTTCATTTTTTACTCCCTTCTTAGTCCCCCCATTCAAACCTCTCAGTGCTTTAAAGAACCTTGCAAGAATTCATAGAATTAAAATAGCAGAGTTAACTCTGGCTGTTATTAGTTAGGCCACATTAGCACAAATACTGTCCTTCCTAAACAAGCTGGATTACAGGCAAATTGACATGTGTATATGGCAATGGAAAGTGTTAAAAAGCATGTATGTACATTCTCTATTCATGGAGCTTCAAAAATTGCATTAGGATTTTCTTTCTCCATAGTGAAATTAGCTTAAGTAGAGAAGCAAATAGGCAAAGCAGTGTGATTTGATAAGTACTCATTTTAGTTAAATTGATCTAGGGCAAGAAGAGAGGTCTTGATTTTGGGCTTTTTTGTATAGAATACTTGAATGCTACCATTTTTAGAAATAATGAATTCATTGCATATTGTCCAAGTAATTTCAGGTTTGGCTTTTTTTTCCTGATTTATGTCATTGGAGACTTCTCCAAGAGGAAAACATTTCTGGAACAACCATAGACTTTCTTCATGACCTTATCATGCTAATGCATAAAACTAGCTACCAGCAGGCATTAGCAAGCAGGAGTCATGGGGACATCTGCCCTTCCTCTAGATCCTTGTTCTGTCCCTCAGAGAGTGCCACCACTGGCAGTCGACCTCATAATTTCAGTGCTGCAGAACGACACAGACATTTTATTGACTCCTCAGATTGCTGAGGGAACAGCTACTATTTTTCTCAGAATGATGGCTCTACTAACCCTTTTTCAAGGCCTAAATGCAACTTTAAAACACATTGTACATAAAACTACATATCTGAAACTCTGCATAGAAGTAAAAACAATTAAGTGTATAAGAGAAAAGTCTCAAGAAATTTTTAAGAGCTTTCCAGAAACAATTTTATGTCTGCTAGAACCCATTAATCAACTAGTATATTTAAACATGATGGAGTTGAGCTCTTCTGCTCAGATTGCCAACACATCTTGATGAGAAAACAACTCTCATATTTGTCTTTCATTATGACCAGAGTTTAAAATGAGACTGTGGCTCCACTAAAAAGTTTAGCTATTGCCTTCATGCCATGAGGACCATGCCCCTAATGCTGTATCTGCTGTCAGATCTATAGTGACAGTTAGGAAGAAGATTCTTCCATCATCATCAAGTAAAACTAAAAAGAATTCTTATTCTGAGATGTCAGTGCAAAGAAGCAGAAGATAGGATTGTGAAGCATTTAGGGTTTCTCTAGTGATATTCAAAGATTAAGAGAAATGTTAAAAATAGAAGATCAAATTCTGAAATTTCCGTTCAGTGTCACAATAAATGGAAGTTAAAGCTAATAGGGATAGAGAATTTGGTTTGAATTTTTGATTTGAATTCATTTTTTTAATTAATAAATGTGAATTATGCTATTGAATTTTTGAGACGTAGCTTAAGTCCTTTATTTGTTCCTTGATAACACTATTAATAGTAATTTTAATTGCTGATTTCTAGACTTCTGTCTTTGCATGTGTTAGAGTGTTTTGCTAATCCTTGTGATGACTTTGGGAAGCATTTTTAACACATATTTACAAAGTTAGAGGGAGAACTAACAGATCTCTATTGTCATTTGATCACAACTGTCGAATTTTAACATATGGTTTTCATGTTGTTCTCAAATTAATTTAAAAATCTTGGCATTAATTAGCAAGAGAAGAAGAATACGCTTCTAAAGACATCTCAGTACTGCACAGTAATATGAGGTTGATGAACTATTGTGTGTTGTGTGTTTTACTATACAAACATCTAATTTCAAAATATAGCAATAGCATTTTTCTGGATCATAATCCATCAAAAACAATACTGTTTTGTAAATCTGAAAAATAAAACTGTACCATTTCTGCTGGTATGAAAAGAAGAAAGAGCTTTTTTTGCCTTTAGATTGGTTCCTCTTAGAAATTTGCTGTGAGAACAAGAACTAGACTAAGATGAGGTTCTTGAGGGGTTTCTGTGTTCTCTATTTGCAGTCTCAAAGATTCTGTGATTACACGTATTTTCTAAGATGAAATAGCTGGGTTTAAAGCACTAAAATGTTTTCAAGCATGTTCTTTTAATTGGAATTTGAAAGATCAGTTGTTTCTGAACTTAATACCAGTTTCAAACTCTGACAGCTTTTGCAAACAGAAAAGTATGAGTACTTCAGGAGAAAGATTCAGGCAGCTATCTTCAATGACAGAATCACATTAGTTTAACATCACTAGCCTAGCAGTAGAAAGAAAAACATTCTGCATGCCTGAAGGATGTCTTTAGCCTGTCACTTAGAACTTATACCTAAATAGATGAATGATAATGAACAAAATGTATTTACTACTCAAGTTTTCCAAGAGACAACTACAAATGTCCATCTGGGATTCATCATTAACAGGCTAAAATGCAAAACCTGACTGAACAGCAGTAGCCCGGCACGTTTTGGGTTTTGCTCTGACTCCTGTTTGCGTCAGTGGAAGCAGGATCTGTTGTCTTGCTAGCTAATCAACATACATCCCCAGGTTACATTACACAGCTCCTTGTCCAGGTCCCCAGTTCCATACTTCTCTTTGTAAAATTATTCCCACTTAATTACAGTGAACCTTTAAGCAACTGCGGGTGCATTTACTTTAGCATTTTAGAGCTTTTGAAGCAAATCTGCATTTACCATGCTCTGGTTCACATTGTGGAGCTACCTCAGAGAGAGCTGATTGGATTCCTACCTCATTTGCTTTTCTCCCATAATAAACTGCAATCAAAATTAGGCACCTACAATTTAGTAATCAAACACAAGGTAAATGTAAGCTAAATATCTTGTAGCTACATTGGGGTATCAGTTACATATGTGGAACTTTTTTTGATTTTTCTTTTGGGTACCATGTTCCTTAAATTTGAAAATTGTCCCAGCTTAACATGGTTTACCTTCATGAAGTTCAGCAAAGGCTTCATTGCCTTGAATAGCTGAGCAATAATAATAACAAAAAAGCAAGCATCAGACTTATGACAGCTCTGCTGTCTTTGATGTTGTCTTCCTGAGTGATGTGTTTATGCAAGACAAGTAAGTAAGCTATCTCCATGAGCCCTACTTGAAAAAACTCCAGATTTGTTCTGGAGATGGAGTATCTCTTTTCTCTTCAAGTATGTGTTGATGGATTAAGGGAGAATGCAGGCAGGCCCTAACTGTCAACTGCCTGTAAGCAAAGAGGCTTGACTAAAGATGGAGCGTTTGTCAGTGCTGAAAGGGAAAACTGGATTATACACACATCTGAGCTGTCCTTTTATACCTTATACACTTACCACTTATTCAGGTCACATTTTCTGAATGCATTACTGCTTTTTCCTTCAACCCACAGAGTATTGACTCTAATCCTTTGAATATTTTGTTGTATGTAAAAAGGAAAGAACTGATAAGGAACATCTGTGTCAATGGATATATGGGAGCAGTGGCAGTGAATTTCAGCAATACTGAGGATTTTATTATATAGTGCAAATTCGTTTTGGCAGTCTGTCTCACCTCTGCTGCTGTAAATCAGAAGGAAAATGACTTATGTCCACTGATCTGGCATTAGCCCAACACCACGTCCCTTCTGTATCTTTCAATGTCCCATGTGCCTTTTATTCTTCTGAAAAATTGTGGAAATATTATTTCCCACATTTTACATATGAGGAACTGATGTACACAGTCCTGAATACATCTCAGTTAAAACTAAGCATTTAAGTGAGATTTTTGAGGTAGCTACATTCTGATTGGAAGATTACTCAATGGTTAGTGGAGTAATATCATAACCATAGTAATGATAATCATAGTGAAATATCGGAGTCATAATCACCCTCTGGAAGTGTCTTTGTTGCCTACAATGAGGGCTATTTGGTTATCATCTTGCGATCCTCAGTCAAGGGTCTAATGGTAGTTGAGGTAAATGTGGGTCATAAGGTTAATTTCCAAAATCATCCCATACATGCATGGCAGAGCAAGAAATCCCACAATGTGAGTTCATTTTTCAATGAGAAATCCTTTCTTTGACTGTCTTCACTAACTCACCAGGTCACATATTCCATTGCAGTCCATATCGCTAGTAACTGTAAATTAATTTTATGTGGCAACGGTGTTTTGATAATTTCTGGTTTCCTGTAATTGGAGGATTTGCTGAGTGCAGTGAACAGTAATCACCTTTCAAAAAGCAGATTTTGGTTGAATACTGGCTGCTGTGGTATCTTCAGGAGACTAAGGAATACATAAACACAAAGACATAACTTTTTAGCTCTTCCTGAAGAATATTTCTTAAGATATAAGATTGAAGTAAAGGGTAGGGAAATCTTGGAATCGTATTTTTTTTTTCTATTTATCTTAACTAAACAGTGGTATTGGCTGAGTGAAAAAAAGTTTGGAGGTACACAGATTCAGTCATGAAGAAAAAAGAAAAACCTGCCTAACTGAAGCCAATTTATATCTGTTTATGTGGAAATTAAGCTAGAAGTTTTATGGGAATGGATTTCCAGTAGGTCTTTGACATGACCTGATCCTCATGGGAAATACTAAGATATTGGGCTTTTACATAATCACAGAACTTAGAAACTAGAGGTGGATCACTGTGGAAACACATGCTAAAACAAAAGAGCCTGAGAACAATAGTACTCCATCAGAGAGAAGGTCCATCTGGCCCAACGCTCTGTCTCCAAAGTGGCCTACCATCAATGTCTAAAGGAGAGCATATGAGCAGTGCAAGTCTACTTCTGTCAGGGTCCTGGGGGTGCTCATAGGCCTCCATCGCTGGGACCGGCCTCCCCCGGGACTCCCACCCTCACCGACTCCTGCCCAGGGCCCAGGGGACGTGTGTCGGCCCAGGCTGGGGCCTTCAGTCCCTGCCTGAACAATGGATGTTTTAGTTGTGCTCGTCTCTGCCTGTCTCCTGGATGGGCCTGGGACTTGCACTGCAGAGAGCTGCTCTCCTGGATGGAGCCCTCAGACCTAGGTCAGAGCTTGTCGGGCATAACTCTAGGCATAACATAGCATAACTATTCTGTCCTGTTCTATTCTATTCTGTTCTATTCTATTCTATTCTATTCCCTGCGCTCGCCATGAGTCGAATAACGATGAGTCGAATGTACATTCCCTGAAATGCCAGGGGTTTTTCAGCTCCAAAAACACTTCCAAGGATACATAACACAAAGGTTACAAGTGGAAACACAACTTTGTTTTCTGAAACCTTATTTTTATTTTTTCAGATTTTCTGAATCTGTTTCAGAGCTGATGCTCACAAGCATTACCACAATGGCCATGTGCAGGCAGGAGCAGGCTGATGCGTTCTTCAGTTTAGCTTGCAAAAACATCCTTTGCAGCCTGGCAAAGGCCACTCACAGAGCTACAGAAAGTAGCAGCAGGAATACAGGCCAAGCAGTCCCTGTTTCCTGAAGAGTGAGAACGTGAAGAATGAGGATCAGGACTGACCACACACCAAAGAAAAAGCAGAAGAAGAAGAAGAGGAAGAAGAAGAGGTGTGTGGTACAGTGGGTTATTTTCCAAAGTATGACAGGAAGCGATGAGAAGCAGCCTTTTGGCCTTCCAAAACTTGCTGCGCCGCCGTGCTTCTTGGGCAGCGATGCATGAAAAGCGCTGTCGTGCCTGCCCTGCGCTTGTATTGCACGCAGGGAGAGCTGCAAAGTGTCAGCTGCTGATGGGGCAGCAAGCGTGGAGCCCTTCCAAGCCCGGGCTGTTTTGCACAAGCAAGAACCCCTGGGGAAATGGAGGCAAGGCAAGAGCAGAGCTGGCTCCCGCTCCAAACTTGCTATTCCCTGAGCATGTGAGCAAGACCTGCCTCCTCACCCCACAGGCTGCTCACACCTGCCAGGAGATGGCCAAGGCCTGTTCTCCCTCAACCTGGAGCCCTTTCAGGGGCTTGCAAGAGTGGCCAAATGCCCCTGGCGTGATTGAGCTTGGGGGCAAGAATCCTTGCCGTGCCTGGTGGGACACCAGTGGGTGCTCCAAAGCACTGGCACCCCTGGCAACTTCTGTGCATCCCATTTCTTACAGCTGCTGCCCCTGGCTCCACGCAGGGGGAGGAGAGCGAGCTCTGCAGAGCTGCTCAAGAAGGCATTCCCTTGGTCTTGCCAGTGCTGTGCAGCTGAAAAGGCCTGAGAGGCTTGGGCACCTCCAGGGCTTGGTGGTTCTTCTCATGTGGTGAGGGACTTGCGCCTGTTCCCCAAAGGCTGAAGCAGGATTTCCATCCCTCAGCTGGGCTTTGAAGGTGGCCCCGCCGGGAGCTGGCCTTGCAGTGGAGAAGCTTGAGCAGCCTCGTCCAGCCTCTGGTCTTCCTCCCTCAGCTCCTGCCAAGTCATTCCACGGGCTCTTCAAGCACTTCCTCTCGCATGTCTTCGGGCTGCCCGTGGGCCATCTGTGGCAGCGGGACACGGGACCATGCTGCCTTTTCTCCTGTCCCGGGCCATTGTGACTGCTGCGTTGCCGGGTGGTGGCACTGGGACATGGGGCTGACGGGGCCCCCCATGCGCAGCCTTGCCTGCCGCAGCCCTGCCCGCCGCCCCTCTGCCCAGCATCCTTTGGAGGAAGGCTTTTGGGATGCTGGCCCCGAGGCAGTCCCTGTGCCCAGGAGGCCCAGGGGGTCGTCCCTGCGCTTGGTGGCCATGCACTGGGCCCAGCTGCTGGGTGTCCCTGAGGCGTCCTCTGCCACTCGGCTCCCAAGGACAAACCTCGTGCTGTTACTCTTTTCTCAGGCCATGGCAGAAACCACCCCTGCAGCCCAGAGACCACCCCTATCAGCCCTCCCCTCTCTGCGCCAGAGCTCACATCCAGGGGGCCACCTTGGGCTGCCCAGTCCTCTGAGTTGGAGGACCACGACTGCGGGAACAGTGATTTTCCATTTGTGGACACTGAAATTGTAAAGGACCAATTGTATCAGTTCAATGTCCATGGAGCCTGATGGGATTCATCCCAGAATACTGAAGGAGCTAGCAGACGTTACAGCAGGACCCCTCTCAATCATCTACCAAAGGTCTTGGGAGTCTGGGGAGGTCCCCAGTGACTGGAAGCTAGCCAGCATTATTCCTATTTATAAGAAGGGCGTGAGGGAAGACCCAGGAAACTACAGACCTGTTAGTCTAACCTCAGTACCTGGAAGAATTAGGGAGAAGATCATACTGGTTGCTATTGAAAAGCATGTAAAGAACAATGCAATCATCAGGCACAGTGGACTTGGATTCACAAAGGGAAAGTCCTGTTTAACTAATTTAATATCATTCTATGATAAGGTCACCCGCCTAATTGATGAAAGGAAGGGGGTGGATGTAGTTTTTCTGGGCTTTAGTAAGGCTTTTGATACTGTCCCTCCCAGCATCCTTCTGGAGAAGTTGTGCAACTGTGGGATGAGCAGGTACACAGTGTGCTGGGTGAAGAACTGGCTGAATGGCATGGCTCAAAGGGTTTCAGTGAACGGGGCTACATCTGGCTGGCAACCAGTCACCAGTGGTGTTCCTCAGGGTTCAATTCTAGGGCCAATTCTGTTCAATATTTGTATCAGTGATCTGGCTGCAGGAGTTGAATGCGCCCTTAGCAAGTTTGCTGATGATACTAAACGGGGAGGTGCTGTTGACTCCATTGAGGGACAAGAGGCCTTGCAGAGGGATCTGGATAGATTGGAGCATTGGGCAGTCACCAATGGCATGAAACTGAACAAGAACAAATGCCGGCTTTGCACCTGGGACAGAGTAACACCGAACACAAGTCTAAATTGGGAGAGGAGTTGCTGGAGAGCAGCCCTGCAGAAAGGGATCTGGGGGTGCTGGTTGAGAGGAGGCTCAAGAGGAGTCAGCAGTGTGCCCTGGCAGCCAGGAGGGCAAACCGCATCCTGGGGTGCATCAAACACAGCATAACCAGCCAGTCAAAAGCGGTGATTGTCCCGCTGTATTTAGCGTTGGTGTGGCCTCACCTTGAGTACTGTGTGCGATTCTGGGCCCCACAATTTAGAAAGGATGTTAAGGTACTTGAATGCATCCCAAGGAGGGCACCAAAGCTAGTGAAGGGGCTGGAAGGCATGTCCTCTGAGGAGTGGCTGAGGACTCGGGGTTTGTCTAGTTTGGAGAGAAGGAGGCTGAGGGGTGACCTCACTGCTCTCTACAGCTTCCTGAGGAGGGGAAGTGGAGAGGGAGGTGCTGATCTCTTCTCCCTGGTACCCAGTGCCAGGACGCGTGGGAATGGCTCAAAGCTGCGTCCGTCAGGGGAGGTTTGGACTTGACATGAGGAAACATTTCTTTACTGAGAGGGTGGTCAAACCCTGGAACAGGCTTCTGGGAGAGGTGGTCGATGCTCCATGCTTGTCAGTGTTGAAGAGGCATTTGGACAATGCCGTTAATACCATGCTTGAACTTTTGGTCAGCCCTGAAGTGGTCAGGCAGTTGGACTAGATGGTCGTTGTAGGTCCTTTCCAGCTCAACTATGCTATTCTATTCTATTCTGATTCTATTTCATGACTCTTATTTAGCATAGGTAAAAGTAGTCACCTCTGTTGGTCTTCCCTTAATTGAAAGTCAATTTTTGTGACTTCTGATCTACATTCTTTGTTTGGTACTTTGTTTTCTGGTTGGCACAAAACCCAAATAGTGCAAAATTGGGAGTCACAATATTAAAGAATCGCTTCTAAAAGTTACTTAGGCTCCTCTAGGTTTTGGACTGACAGCCTACATCAATTGTTCTTTTATCTCAACATTCATGTGCCTCTGTTAAGGAATAAAAGGCCTTTTACCGCTTGCCTTTTGAATATCTCTTTCAAGCTCTGCATTTTGTTGACCTCAGTTAAGCAGACTATTGGGGAAAAAACGTTCAGGCAAATTAAAAACCTGAATAGACAGGTATATGGAACAATTAATTATAACACAAAGAAACTCTAGTTTTATGCACTCCGTTGTATGTAAGGTATAGATATATATTAATGAGATACAAGGAAATAATGCTTTCTGTTTAAAAAGTATGCTGTGATGTGCACTTAAAAGATATGACTTACAGTTATGTGACACCTGCATTGTTGTACAATATTGTTTTCAACCGAGCTTAACATATCAAACATTACAGTACTCTCCCTTTTCGTCTGAAACACTGAGCATTTTTTTTAATATTAAAACTCTCCCAGCTGATGTCTTGAACAGCAGGTGATCAATCGGATAAATGAAAATAACTTCAGAATATAGTCACACGATGATAGTAATGGGCTGATTTCATTCACCAGCCGAATCGTATTCACTTTTATTGCTACAGCATTCTTTAATGACCTTTTTTTATCTGGACAGTATAGCAGATACGTGCTCTGATATTAAGTGAGATTATGTACACAAACTTCTTGTGGCCTGCATGGAATACTAAGGAGTTGAAGAGATTTATTTTCCAAAAGTACTTCTGGAAGAAGAGTCCTTTTGCAGGACTGGAGTTTATTAGATAGATATGCCATTTGTAGGAAATACATACTGTATAATAAGCTAGTAGCATTTTAATCAGAAGGCCCGAAACATGAAATTTTGATGCATTTGTGTTGTACTTATATTTAACCCAGGTTGGATCTAGTCTCATGAAACAGCTGCAAGCCTAAGACAATGCCATTTTTTAAAACATTTTTTATTTTATTTTATTAGATGTCACCTCTGTACATTTTGTATAGTTTGATTCCCATTCATTCTAATTGTCTGTTTAAATAGCACTAGTTAGAATGAAAGGTCTTATACAAAGCGAATATTCAGAGTAGTGCTTATGGCTTGACACAAGAGATTTCTTCTGGCAAATGTTAATTGCTGTGCAACCTGCTTCAAATAAACTCAGATACAGTGAAATGTTGCAAATTGATGGTATTATGAAGGCCCTGAAATGGTTCAGTATGTAGAGATGTACAAATTGCGTTTCCAATTACATTGAACATCTGCTTAGATTTAAATGTATGGAAAAAATACTCTTCCATCATGAGAGATTACTGTCAATTCTGCTTTTAATGCTATCAAATCCTAGTATTAACTTATGTAATATTACATAACAGGTACCGCTGTTGAGGTAGAAGAAACCCTCAACACAAAGTTGAGGAGTTGAAGTTGGGTATAACTTCCAAAATAGGTCAGAACATTTGAAGATAGGAATTTACCCAGGTGAACTATTTCATGCCTTTGTTCATGCAAACTGGTGTACGATTTCAAGCAGAAAAATCAGTCCTTAGTATTTTCCTGGGTTTTTTTTCCCCCGTGGTCCCTCATAGCGTCTGTAACAACTTGTTTCAGCAACTATGTGCTCTAATCAACTGATCTGTAAAAGGTATGAAGCTGTTTTTCTGGAGAGCGCGTGAGAGTTTCTGTCTCTATATAGACACCGTGAACTCTCCAGATTTCTGATAATGATTGTGCTGGGAACAGAGATGAAGAAAGCATATCATAAGGGACTGGTAAGGCTTATATTCAGCATGTAGTTGCCTGAATATAAGTTTTCAGGGATAATGCTCATGGTAATTCCACATGGAATTGCTGATCCTTCAGTTTGTTGAGGCTTAGCCCTGGTACTTGCTTTCTGAGGTGTCCTCACTGGGAATCTGACAGGGCAAAACAAAGTTCAGTCTTCTTATATGCCAGGTCTGACCACAACTGGGAACGTAATGTGGAAGATCAGTGCAGAAATGCAAATTTAATGCTTTATCAGGTTCTCTGTGTTTTTAGGAGTATATCTAGAACTTTCTAATTTTCTAACATTTCTGTGGCTTAAGGAAATGAGCAGTGCTTTCCTAAGATTCGTTTCCATTAAATAGTTGATGTATATTTTCCAGCCAAATGAGATTTCGGTATGGGAACATCAATAAAATGTATAGTATAATAGCCAGCGACATTACTGCAGGCTATTGTTAAGACTGTACATTAGCACTCAAAACTGCAATATTTCTGTTATGTTTTATAAATTCAGGTCCTGTATTTTCATTGTTAAGGTTAATGGCATAGAATCATTAACTTCAAAGCAAGAGATGTCTGGAAGCACTGCAAAGTTCATAGAAAGCATTGTATTTAAAAACCTGTATTGGTTTTTGCTCACAGTTATACATATAGTATTCAGATACTAATTGCTTTTTACTTTAAATTCTCACAGAGCATCTAATGCACATTATTAACTAAGTAACTGTGAAATGTAGTCTTTTCAAAACTGTGTGGGTTTTTTTTTTTAATGAGGATAGTTTCTGAAAGAAATCACCTCTTTCGTGTGTACACTCTGAAATACCTGCCTGGCTTTAGTTTCTTTTTGCTTTACTGCAACTTGGAGAGAAATTTTATGGTTGGGTAATAAAACTCATGAAATTAAATGTTAATAATGGAAAAGTGGATAAAAATAGTTGAGTACTGAACTGCTAGAAAGGAGTGGAAGATACTAATACAAAGTGGGAACTTATATTCCACCTAAGTATGTTTCTCCATACACATCTTGCTAGTAGCACTCTTGAATCCCAACTCCTTGGTGTACGCACGGTTAGGAGTTCTCTATCTCAAATGCTTTTGTTACAAAGGCCAATGTTAATGGGTTAGAGTGTAGATCAGGAAAGATTTCCATGTGCCAGAGTTTCTGTTGATGAAAGTTCCTTTGACTGCCCAGGACATAAAGCATTGAGGGAGGAAAACCCAGCACTCAAACTGAACAGCATCTATACTGTTTACCAGTGTAGTCTGCCTGTGTTTCTCCACAGCGCTCCTTTGACTTAAGTCAAAACGCTGTAGTTCAAACCACAGTCACAGTTCCTTTTCTAAAGGGCTACAGAGGTCAGTGTAAGAGTATGTAGGAATAAACCGCTTATGAGAAGGGGCGTAGTGAATCTCTGCCTGCAGCAGGCTGAGGGTCTGCAGGGAGATGCTCCCATCTGGATGTACTTTACAATACTAAGCAGGTGCCAATGTTAAGTGGCATTCCTCTGTGGATGAGCAAGTTTTGCAGTCCTGGGAAGGGGTAAGTACTCTGAGCTGACAGACTAGCTCTAACAAAACAATGAATGATGTATAAATAAACCGCAACACTTACATGGCAGGTGAAAGATGGATGGAGTACTTAAAAGAAGGCTCTTGGGAACTCAGTGTGGCGTGCAAGATTGGAAAACCTATACTGATTATGTACTTTGTACTGGGAGAAAAAAGTGAGGTCCCCAAGGACCAAGTGATATATTAACATGATGGTACAAGGCTGTTGTTAATGGTTCCTTTGCTTACTATTAGCCCAGCAGTAAGTTTGTGAATATTTGAGGTTTCCTGACTATTGAGATTTCTTTTCCTTCTATAAATGTATTCTTGCCATAACATGCATGCCTATCTGAGAAAACACATGATTTCTATAACAGAACTATTAGAAGTGTTCTTACTATTCAGTATTGTTAGATTGCACATTTTGATTGCAAGTTGCAACTGCGTGTGACTTATTCCTATACCACATGGCTAAAAGGTACTTCTGAAAAATCTCAGTTGTACAAAGCCCACAGAAACCATCAGAATTTCCTCTTCATCATTGCCAGCTCCGTAGGCAAGTCTGGATATGATCCCTGAATATAATGAACATATGAAATGTCTACAGAATTGTTATGAAAACAATGGCAGTGGAAAGGTTCTCAGTATTTTCTCCCCACCGGTCTCCCACTTATGGTACACAGTGCTTGAAGGCGTGGCGGTCCTAGCTTATTACCACTATGGGAATACACTTATATTCATTTGCATTTACAAGTCAGTTTTGACAAAGGAAAACATCTGGAAACTTATTTTGTTGTTGTTTAATATGAGAGGTAAGTTGCAATGAAATAAAATAAAATTAAAGCCTTTCACGTGACATTCTTGACACCAAAATAATATAACCCATGTACAATCCAGGACACTCCTCTTCATTTTTACATTCACTTGCATTTTTAGAAATTATTTGTAATTAGGTTTGTCCATGCTTTTTGATCAGAGAAACTGCAAACATAATATTTAAATGCTGAATATAGTATTTGTAATAGTTTAAAGTAGGAAAAATATTATCAAAACCCAGTAATTTGTAACACCATTGCTAGCACTAAATTACTGGCAATTCTGACTGAAAGAAGCAAAACTGACTGAAATTCTGACCAAAAGAAGCAAAACCAGCTTTCTATTTCAGCCTGTTGCGGTAATAAAATGAATCTGTTTCTATAGCACCTTCCAGGTGATCAGTGTGGAGTTATCCGTGTTTATACATGAAAGGTATGCCGCAGCTGGAGACAGGCTCTTTGATCCCAGAGCCAGTGCTTTGAATACAGCCACACCCCATCTTGCTATCAGGATGAGCCAGGTCTCATATCCAAATGGCAGTACAGCCAACCATCTTTGCTTAAATATTTCTGTGAATTTAGGATTTACACATTCAAACCCACCAAAAATGGTTTTACAGTCACATTTCAGTTCTCAGGAAAAAACCACATCTGAAAAGTATGCGTATTTTTTAACCAATAAGAACAGATTCTCTCCTCTGCCACGTTTCCAGACTGATGGTGCAAGAGGTCGTCAGGGAACTATACTTGGGCACCTGAGGGAAGGGGCCTGATTTTTGAGCACCCGGAAAGCCCCCTGAAGTCAGGGTCATGTCTGCAACCTTGACAATCAGAGAATTTACGCAGTTAATTACAGACTTGTGTCCTTGCATTTTTATATATTTTGGCCTGAGTTATAAATCTCTGTTCTCTTAATCTCCTTGCTATTCATTATAAATATTAATTATACCGTATGCTAATAAACCCCTCTGAAATACTTGCTTCTCCACAAGAGTTAAAAAAATGATTCTTTACTGGAATTCGGTCTGCTATTAGAATAAAAGTACCTTCTTTTACTCTCATTATTTTCCAATACCTCTGATGAAAACATTTGAGATTTATATAGACGTATTTAACAGCTGTCTCATATTTACCTGGACTGTGAGGTATAAATTGAATTTAGTACTTTTTCTCAAGAATAAGTATGTGTTTGACGATTAGATGATGGCAAAGGTGTTTCTGCTCTGTCACAAATGGTTTCCATTGTTTAATTTTTTTTTGATTATTTAATGTCTCTTTCTTTTGTGCGTTATACTGCGGCTGATTTAGCAGTAAGGACTTTTTCACTTTTATTTTGTAGCAGTAGGTGCTAAGGGAAATAAAACATTAATATGAGAACTACTCTGAGTATCAGGGTCATATCATACTTCCATTATTGAATTTGAAAGATGATTTAGGAAATTGAATTACTAAAAACATTAATTGCCTCTCAGAGAGGAAGAAGGTGAGGCCAGAACTTGAAGAACAGACTTTCATAGGGTGCCTCAGAGGAGCTCACTGTGGTGGATATATTCTGTGCCAGTATTATGAACCACTAAAAGAATCCTGGAAACTTATCCAGGCAACCTGGTGAAGTTGCATCATCTTTATGCTCACTTCTGAACTGCTTTTAGTCTAAT
The DNA here is from genome assembly GCF_018139145.2 of Gymnogyps californianus. Classification (NCBI taxonomy): domain Eukaryota; kingdom Metazoa; phylum Chordata; class Aves; order Accipitriformes; family Cathartidae; genus Gymnogyps; species Gymnogyps californianus. The sequence continues at coordinate 111,060,202 of NC_059472.1, read as the reverse complement.
GTGGAGGTTTCATAATTCAGGATTTTCAGTATTTCAGTTAATGGTTGACAAGAAGTAGGACTTCCGTTGGGATACTTACACAGAGCTTTGGAGGAGGAGGAACCTCTGTGGAAGGGGTTGTCTAGAACCGTAGTAAAAATTGATTGCTGGTTTAGGAAATTAATGAGTGTGGTTACTCATACAGGAGTTGAGGAAAAGCTGACAAATGAGGGCTCACACCATTTAAAGACATCTGCTAATAATGTCAGTCATGCAAAAGGTGTAAGGGACAAGAATGAAATGTACAGCAAAACTAAAGGAGGGAAAACTGAGAAATTCTGGAAAGCTAATACAGTGTCAAACTTAAGAGTTAAATAAAAAACGACATGGCCAACTCCCTGCTTCCCCAAACGCATACGAAACCTATACATATCTGTATACCAACATGAGATGTGTAAGAGAAAAAATAGGTGACTTGAAATTCTTGGCAAAGAAGGAGGATCTTGACATAGTAGCCATTACAGAAGAATGTTGGAATGACAAAAATCAATAGGAGAGTGTAATACCTGGCTATAAACTGAACAGGAAGGACAGATGAGGTCATAGAGCTGGGGGAGCAGTATTAGGGCTATACTGTTGAGCCTTCTGATCAGGAAACGGATATTGAGTCCAAAACGTTGAAGGACATCAAAGAATCAACTAAGCCTAATGAGGCAGTAATAATGGGTGACTTCAACTACCTTCAGCTGGTCAAATGTCACAGTGGGATAGAGCATAAGGGAAGCAATTTCTCATCACTCTGAGTGATTGCCTTTTTAAAACATTTAGTTCTAGAGCATGCAAACGGAATGGCAATTCTTGACTTAAGTGACGTACAGGAATGCAGGTAAGAAACCCTGAAGTCCTGTATCAGAGCAGGCCTTTTTGGGTTAAAGTCATGGCCACTGTAAAACTTAAAATACTGAAGAGCCAATAGCTAGTTTATAGAACCACTATTAGACTGGAGGATGTAAAAACTCTTTAGGCAAAAGATACTAAATAAAAAGTAAGGAAATTAAATCCTAAGAATCAACATGGAATCCACTTGAGGTGTTCTGTAGCAGAACAAGAGACACAGCAGCCAAGTAGAAAAGCAAGAAGTATTTGAATATGGTTACATGGATCAGGATTTTTTTGAACCAAAGATATGCTTCAGGCATCAAAACCCCATCCGTAGGGATGTCAATAAAAGGTAATTTTGTCTACAGCATGTGTGTAAAAAGCTGTGAAGCTGTGGCATAAGAAGGACTTTGTCAAAGCCATCACCTCACGCCCATAAAGAAAAGAAAAAGTTTACCAGAGCAAACAATCTGTAAGACAATCTGTAAGTTTACCAGAGCAAACAATCTGCCTAGCAGAAAGCAGAAATGGAGAATAAGGACATTCCAGTGAACTGTGGTTTTCTTTTGTTGTATTCATCGAGTATCACAGATGTGGTGCTAGGGACATAAGGGACTATAACATACTCACACCATTTAGTGTGTCAGAATAAGGGACTGGGAGTAAAGAGGTAAATTAACAAGCAACCAGAAACAAAAAACCCGGATTTCACTCATTCAAAAACTTCCAGCATGAAATGGTGAGATACTTCAAATATGAGAGGTAGATGCAGGTAAAGTGGAGACAGATGTGATTCACTAATGCAATACTTAAATGGCTCATATTGTAAAGAGATGGTATTACCTTCTCCAGGTGAGCCCTATATGTTAGAAGCTGTGTTTGGAAAGAAGAATAATGAAGTTGTTAGTGATAAAAGACAACTTTCACTGGCAACAGGACTTGAAAATACCAGGACTATTGCATTGGAAAAAAGGGGGAGGGGGAACATGCTGATATGCAAAACATTCTGCTGCATTCTAGAAATACAAGACCAAGTGGAACCAGGCACCAGATATGGATACATTTAATATCATTTTCAAATTTCAAATGCGTTAACATCTTTCTATTTGGAAAGAGGTGCTTTTAGGATGTGGGATGCGATTCCAATATGGCATTGTGTTCACAACATGTGCTGTTACTTCTTTAGGGGGTGATTATGGCCATAGCTCTATGTTCAGCATGTACAGGAAAAACAGTATTATTATTTTCTTGTGGTTTGGAGGCACGAGTAGTAATTACATTTACCAACAGCCGGCTATCTTGTGGCTACAAAAATATGGAGAAAACAGTTACATCATTTCCTTTGTGGCCCTGAAAATCCTTTTCACTAAACTCTAGATGAAACTGTGAGAGAGTGGTACCTGTACAAATGCATATCTTGAATGCATGGCTCTACATTAAATAGAATTTTTGACACTTGGGGGGGGCTGACAACATGTTTGATATGTTTCTGATTCCAGCATCTGCTTCGATTGGGATTTGGAAGCTCATTGTATCTTAGGTAGTACCTAGAATGGATTTGAAACCTTGCTGGCAGTTCAAAGAGAAACCGCGTTGTCATGGGTGATTGGTTACGTGCATAATCGGTTACGTTACAGTTGAAATGAACTAACATGATATGAAATGAACCTTATGATAATTGCAAAATTTGCCAGATGTTTACGAGGTGGCCAAACACCCCATTATCCACGTGAAAAAAGGCAGAAACAATGTTTCTGATTCTGCTACCTCGCATTTGTACTGCTGCATCAATAATACAATAAAGTATTTTACTTGCTTAGCATGTAAGAAAGCCATTCATTTTTGAGGGATGCAAGGAAGATTGATGCTTGTTAATAATAATATTCATGATTAATTTCTGTTTTACAACTTTTGTTACTTTCCTGTATAATCTTTTTATCGAAAGAACCCTTTTGTTATCAATTAAGGGACCCATCAAGCATCAGATATTCTTACAAGTTGTGGAGTGTCCAAGAAAAAACAGATTTCTTTAAATCGTCCTGAAGCCATATCCTGTATGATGATAGTTTTTTCTAGCTGTTTTTTAGATAGATAAATAGGTACTCACACATAAGTCCCAAAGCCACCATACGCATTAATAGTCTGTACGTCTTACTACCTTAAGGAACAGTACAGTCACAGAAAAATGAGAGTTTCACCTTTTTCCTTGAAGGATCTCTGAAAGTTGAAAAAGTGTCTTGCACCACTGTATGTACCATATGATCTTGTAAAGAAGGAGTCTTAAGTCCCAAGCAGTCAAAGATAAAGCCCCTATTTGAATCTAGATTTTCAGCCTTGCAAGTCTTTTACATGAAGATGAAATTTAAAATTGTTTCTGCAGCCTTATTGGGTTTTTAATATCATAATTGTATTTCTTTTGAAGTTCATTTTATTCTCATTTTCTTCCTTATATGTCACTTAGCTTTTAAGTGAGACTCAAAAGAGACACAAATACTGAAAGAAAAATTACAAAATTGAACTGAACATGCCCACTGGTAATTCAAATATTAACGCAGAAAAGTAGTGTCGGTTGAATAATTGTTTTAAACAAGGTAAGAATACAAGAAATAACTAGAGTTAATATTTGATCCTCCTTGTGAAAGCAGATGGCTAAGGGATTTTAACTCTGCCTGTTATAAAAATTTTAACCACTTTTTAACTTGCAGTTATTAACAACATTAGGGAAAAGAGCAAAATTAATCACTGAAGTTATGATATCTGAATTACTGTGAGCTTCGTAGCAGCTGATGTAAGTATCCTCCGTAGTTTTTCTCATGACAAGCTAAGAGGAGATGATGAAACAACTGAGAATATCTATGATGAAATATATTAAATTACCCTTGGTTTGCATTACACAAGTAAAAAGTTAAGACCTTTGCTTAAAAGATTCTATGTGGACTTCCTTGCATATAGTATTGGGAAAATAATGTTGAAGTAATTTTTTAATTAATTCTTCTGAGGTTAGAAGACATCATATGAATTGTTCTATTTGCTGTAGTTTGAATAAAGTCATGTAATAACCTATACTGGCTAAATAAATTTAAGATATAGTGACTTCTGTTGGTTTTGTCCATCACCAAACAATATCTTCTTTTTGTAACATGGGCAAATCTGATACTGTCTGCATATAAAATAAATAATCCCAAAGTAGAATTGTAGCAACTAATGATAGAGAATTACATATATTCTGCATTGTATATATAATGTCTATATAGTTTTTTAAATTCACTCTGTGAGAAAACATGAATTTTTTAAAGAAAGATTATGTAGCAAAAGTTGATGCAGGAATCATTATTACAGATGGCACAAATCAGAGCAACCCTGTCTTCTGTTGACTTCAGTAGAATGCAGAGATTTTTTTACTATTTCATGTTGCGTAATTTTTTCTTTCTTGCAAGTAGGACAGCCTTTTCCTTTAGAGTTCTAAGTGTCAGGAGGAAAGACATAAACGTGTATGAACAGGAAAGAAAAAATCCTACATGAACATGTCACAAATAACAGCAGGACACCTTTAGTACTATTATTGAGATAAGATTACAAAATGGTGACATCAGGTTTTCTTTTCATTAACCAGTAGACAGACAAGAGAGGTTCCTTCTTTAATCTACAGGATGACTGTATTTGGCATAAAATGAAATGGTTATTACTGAAAGACAGAATACTGCTTCTGATGCCCTTACAATGATCTCATTATAATCAATGTAAAATGCCACCCAGCCATTAATTTGATTCACAAAATCTCAAATGGTAATACATAGTATAGTAATAGAGTTTTTCTAGCCTGAAAAGTAAGCCGTGTGGAAAAAAAATTTAAAAATGGATCTACTGATGGCCGTCATCTTTTATATGATCCTCTTGATTCATCAGCTCCTTATGCTGAGCTAAGATGAATACAAAGGGGATAGAGTACTCTACCACATCAGAAGGATCATGACCATTTGAGCGGTACAACACAATGGAGGAGAAGGCCTTCAAGTTCTGTCTCTTACTTTGTCCTCAGACTTTCCTTGTCTTTTGATGATAACGGTCATGTACATTGCATTCTTCCAAAGGCTAGGATGCAGTAATCTTATATGTTTCCTTCATAGTTTTTAGAAGGCACATGAGGAGGAGTCAGTGAAGTTGTTTTTTCAATTTCTTTTCAGGAATCCTAATAGTGGAACACATGAAACAGGAAATTACACAGTTCTTTTAAACAGTGTTGCTGATGTGGGAAAAAAAAACCCAGTCTTTCACCAGATTCATTGCTTGGGGGTTGTTTTCTTCAAAAGAAAAGATGGAACTGAGTATACCAATGTAGGCTTAATAACTGTAGAAAATAAGAATAGTAAGAGTAATGACAATTGCAGTGTTTTCAAGAAAATAATGTATCTGAGAGGGAAAATCAGCACCATACTTATGAAAATGGAAAGGAAGCTTGACTGCTTCTTAAGCAATTCTTTTAAAAGGGGATAGAAGTTAGACTGGTGATCCTCAAAGATACTGCAGGCTTTTCTTAGTTCATTCTGTAAAGAAAAGGGAGATGGAATTTGAGTCTAAAAAAGGAAATCTTTTAAAAGTAATATAAGTCTGCCTTATCAGACTAAGAATTTAGGGACCCAGAACACAGAAAGGTATGAATTTTGTGGAGCCCTGGGTAGCTGCTAGAGAATCTGTATGTTTTTCTTTAACCAAATGGTGCCACTTTTAGGTACAGCCTTTAATTTGCCATCTAAAGAACTGCTTATGCACCTGAGTGTGCTGTTGATTTCAAGTTCAAATAAGCATATTTTCTTGCATTCAGGTCACAAATAATCAAGTAAGTGCATAAAGAAAGCCCACGTAAGTTACAGAGAAAGGAGGCCAAACTTTCAATACTGTTTGATTAAGGGCATAACTGGAAAGATTCTAAATATGAGTTAAAACAAGCAATTATGTTTTCCAATTCTGTCATTTGGAAAAAAATTCTGGATGTCTCACTTGAATATCTACCAAAATTGGCGTTAACCTTCCAAAAGAGAAATAGAACTAATGATTTGGTACAGCGCCAAACAATTAGACCAGTGAACAGACATTCTCCCACCAGCATCTATTATGGGAAATATCTGGATTTCTAAATGTCAGCTAAATAGGCTCACCCCACAAGCTAAGAGAAAGCTGACCTGACCTTTTGACACCACCTGTTCAGGAATGGGAATTTCTTAGGCATGCTGTTCTACACAGATAAAAGGTTCACAAAATTTGACCTGGAAAGAATGGTTAAAGGAGTTAGTTTTGTTTAGTCTGGAAAAGAGCAGACTGAGGGAGGATGTGATTACAATCTTCCAGTACATAAAAGAATGTTATAAAGATGCTAGTAATTGGTTTTCTGTGTCCAGTTGGGGAAAAGACAATAAAGATGTTTTATACAAAGCAAAGATATTTAGATTATGTATTAGGAGAAAAATGTCTAATAATAAAAATAGATAATATGGTGCAGACTACATAAGAAAATTGTCATCTCATTAACTGGAAATTTTCAAGAATAATTAGACCAACACCTGTCATTAATAGTCAAGGTTGCTAGTGTTGTTCACGGTGCAAGGTGAATAGGTAGATGTATTACATGATCACTTAACAGTCTTTGCCCATCTTTCATTTTCTGTAGCTGATACATTTGGCAAAGCACTCTAGACGTTGTTACATTGGATAGAAAAATAATTGGTTAATGGGAGGCTTTTTATTTGTAGAGGATACTTCAATAACAAATAATTTTTAAGAATTCTGATTATGTGATTAAGATAACAGTGTTAGAAGGATGGCAGAATAATAGGTAAGGAAATGATAAAGATTGCTTATTGGCTTTGGATGCAGAATTCTATTAACAGAATATGCTATTATTGCTATTATGAACTTCTTTTTCTCTGTTACTTGAGAGTTTTGGTATCATACATTGTTTTCTGGTTGACGTTAATAACAAGGAACTGGAAATTGTGATGAATAATCATCCCGTACAGATATACATAGGGCTGAAGCATGGCATACCTACTCAAAAGAACATAAATAACATCAAAATTATGTCATCTTTCCTAAATGTTTGTAAGAGCTACTAAGACAGCATTTCATAGTGTGATCCATCACGAGCTCAAAAGCAACTGAGTAACAGTGAAAAAAAAAACCCTAGAGAGCATAAGTTATGTATAGGCCTTCAATACATATTGCAGATTAAAAGTGAAAGTGGGTGAAGGTTTTAATTCTCATTCCACGTTGGTACCAGTTGCCTGTTGGTGGTTGAAAGCATGACATGCTTGCAGCTCAGTTTCTTATGTTTGATGTTGGATATAAGAGCTTAAAGATATGTTAGACATGTAAAGTCTTACTGAAGCATTTATTTAGATGCATAAATAGAGAGTAGTGTCAAACATCAGGGCTTTCATTTTACAAATGAGGCAAATTACTTGAATTGTAGCTCCCTGTATTTTCAGATTTTCTGTGAAAGAACATGATAATATTTATCTCTTTTTTCCTCTTGAGTTTAGGAACTGATTATATTTTTTTATTACATACATCTTGGTTTGGTTTTTTTTTTCTAGGTGCTGCACAATGGACTTGTGATGGAAATGAATCATCCAACAGCTGGGAGGATAGCTGTTCCAGGTTAGATGTTTAATTCTTTTTTCTAAATGGAGCTTGAAATTAAATGCTACATGACATCCTGAGTAGTTCTGGAACTCAGCTGAGGACATGACACATCTTCACGTTTCATTCAAATGAACAAAAGTTTAACCAGGAAGACATTTGTGCTCATATTCATTCCGGTAGCAGAAAAATGGGTTAAAATGTGTGTCAGAATAGCTTCTGGTTTTCATCGGTCAGTTGTCATAAAACATGAACATGGATTTGATAATATTTGCAAACTCCCACTGCTAGAAATATTACTGCTAAATCATCTACATGAATATGTGAATCTGGTTTTGATTTAGGTCTATTTTACAAGTTACACAGGCTTCTTTTAGGGACATTTCTGTTGTAAAAAAACAAAAAAAAGAAGAAAGAGGAGGGAAGTTTGTACTGAAGGTTTCATCACACTGTTTCGCTTAATGAGATTAGACATGAAGCTCTGCAATGATGAAGTCTTAAATAGCTATTTTGGATTTCCAAAGAATACAGAAGTAATAAACTAGTCTCTCCTCTTTTAAGCTCTGAGTGGATCAGGACTTGGAGCTGGTGTAGCTTTACTTCCATTAGACTTAGTTATGGAATGGGGTTACGTTCATCCAGAGCCATTATGAACATTCTCATTCAGATCCTCACAGTTGGCTCTGTTTTGACAACTGAGCCTTATCTGATAATCTGCTAGCTATTGGGTCAACTTTTTCTGCTTCTCTATGCTTTTCTCATTCCCAAGCCACATTGAGAATTGTTTCTTCCTTCATTCAAAGCACCATGTCATTTTTATTTTTATAACATCTTCTCCTTACATTGTGATTTTCTGTGCCAAATTCCACCCTCTGACACAGCATCCAGTTGTCATCAATTTCAGTTGACTTGAGCACATGTAGTGGTAAGAAGAATTTGACCCATAAAATTTATCTTAATTTGCACATCCTGGAATCACACTGGGATGCAGAAAGAATTATTTGAAAGAAATCAATCCCACATTAGATCATGTTTTCTGCATGAAGAGAGGGGGTGTTCTGTGTGCGTGTATGTGTATGCTTCATATTTGCTCTTTATCACAGCTTGCGTTCCACGTTTGGTCCCACTAGGCTTGGATGTTTGGTTGATTGTATTCAAAAATGCTTCTCTAATTTAGATGCACATATCTGGAAATAGTAATCCTTTTGTTTTAGTTTCTAACAGAAAAGTAATCCTGGTTTATTTATCCAAAATGAGAAGACTAATAAGGGTTTTGAATTAATTCTTTTTAAAGAAGTGGGCAGAAAAGCCTTGCAGATGGTAGAAAAAGTGCATAAGGTTTTCATGTTGCATACAATGTATAATCTATCTTAGAGAAAGCAAATACTCCTTAAGGGGATAGGTTAAACTGCAAGAAGAGGAAGGAGATGAAAGGAATGTTCTAATGTCTGTCAGCAACGATAGAATGTGTTGGCAAGAGAGTGAGTTTTTACATAGGTAAGCCATAGTACTTCCCAAATCCTTAGTTATTTTTTATTTTATTAAACCAGTGACACTGCACTAAACTGAAATAAATCATCTTAATCTCTAATGGTTTGCCATTTAGATGGGGTTCTATGAAGAGTTTCTTGTATTAAAGCAGATGGCTGAAATGATTATTGGATATTTGAGCAGGAAAAAGAGAATTCCTTCCTTTCCTGGCATGGGAGGGTAAGGAGGGGAGAGACAGGGGAGGGAAGGATGAAGGACACTCATTCAATGTGAGCAGAATGGACCTATTGATATCACTGGAAAGACAGTGCATTACTCTGTCCCAAAATTAAAGTGCATAAGTGAGTTTGGCCACTGTTGATGGTAGGTAATGGAAGTACCCTGGAATTGTCCTGGTCAATGATATATCTGAAGAGTACAGGGAAGAGTGTGCGGAGAAGACCTCCAGTAGATAAACTGCTTCTCAATGACTACTTAAAATAGTAAAAACTTTTTTTTCAATGTGATTATATTTGAATATATTATATTTGGTAGAGAACAACTTTACTAAGCTCTCAGTTTCTGGCTCAGGGTTGCTTATTAAGCAAGATTAAGATATTAATGTGAGTGTTGAAACTGAAGAGACTGAAAATGTCTCTCCTTAAAGACACTGGGGAGACTCTGATCCCAAAATAAAAATGGGTGACTTATTTCTTAACCATGTAAGCCAGATTTTAATGTGTCTTAGTAAATTAATTGGACATCACACTTGAGGCTCTTGACATAGGTCAGACTTGTGCTGCCAAGTCAAGTTGTGAGTGCAGTGACATACACTTATTGAGTGAGAGCATGCTGGCAGATTTCAGCTCCGAGTATCACAGTTGGCCTGTGACCTCTTGGTTTGGAGTAGTCCTTCTCCAGGCATGTCCCCACTTTGAGACTGGGTTCAAATCTGTATATGAATCCTCACTTGTAGATCTTGCATCTTGAAATTCTGAGGGACTTTGCCATTGACTTTAACGTAGACTACGTTTTTAACGTTGGACTTGGTGATTCATACTCCTCCTTTACTTAAATATCTTTTGATATGGTTATTGAATTTGGTTCTTTCCACACCTAGTGAATGCTTTCCCCCTTGCCTTTTTTTATAATTCCCAGCCTGAGATACACTGTATGCTGATAAGCACATCACAAGGTACTGGTGGAACTGGAGTGGGAGAAGTGGCATTATAAAAAACATACTTCTATTCATTTTTCTTTTGAAAATGTGTATTGATGGTAGGAGAGATACAGACCTTGTATTTCCATATCTCTTGCTTCAAGTATTCATTGAAAAATGGCTTTGCACATATACACTGCTGTTACTATTAGCAAGATATGTTAGATTCAAGAAGGGATGTGAAAAAGGGAGTTCATCATGTCTGACTAAGAGTGACTGTATAAAAGACTGTAAGACCATTTTAAAGAAAAATGTGGTTCTGTGGTAGTTGAGTGATTTCATTAGGATAATGTTTCACATATTCCATTCAGTATATTCATGTCATGAAGTTATTCTAGAGCTGACTTGTTGTATACATATACATATACTTGACATATCATATATAGAAGGTGCGACACTGTGAGAGCGCCTCACTTGAGTCCCAAAGGCCTGGCACTGTACTGCACTCATTCTTTGCAGGACTGGTTCATCTGATTGCAGGGCTGTACTAATGAATCTCTGCTGGATCTATATCTGAAGTCTGCTTAATCATCTTTAGTTCGGGGCAGGGCTCCGAAGATGATGAGGAGCTGGAGCAGCTCAGCTGGAGAGGTTGAGGAACAGAGGCTGGTACAGCCTGGGGAAAAGGCAGCCTCAGGGGGGCCTGGCAGCAGTCCCTCAGCACCTACAGGGAGGTTATGAACGTGAAGAACCAGGCTCTTCACAGCAGTGCATGGTGGGAGGATGAGAGACAAAAGAGATTCAGACTGGATATCGGGAAAGTCGTCTTCATCATGACAGCAGCCAGGCAGTGGAGCAGGTTGCCCAGAGAGGTTGTGCAGGCTCTGTTCTCTGAGTTTTTCAAGAAACAACTAGATAAAGCCATGAGCAACCTGGTCTGACCTCAGACCTGACCCTGATTTGAGCAAGAGCTTGGACTGGAGACCTTCTGAGGTCCTTTCCAACTTGGATTATGTTCTTATTCTGTGATTAGCCTCAGTATCTCCTCAATCAGCTCTGTTGTGCTTAGCCCTTTTCATAGAGATCTGGAGGAGAAATGACATAGTTTAATAAAATGGGAAATGTAAAGCACAGAAAGTACTTTTGAGGGCAAAAAATGATAGGGGAGAGATGTTTTATAGAGTGCCAGGTTGCAGATGGTGCTGGACAGCACAGAGACAATACAGTTAAGTAAAGGTACAAAATTTCAAGCAGCTTTAGCGTCTGTGTTAGTCTTGAACTATTTTGCCAGAGAGTAATGGACTTTTCTGAAGAGCGGTAGCATATGGGTTTCTAGGACCCACTGAGTAATTTATTCTGAGTTGCAATGTGGAGCATAATGGATACCAACCCATACTGATTACGTAGGAAAAGCTAATGGATGCAATGCAATCTTGCCCAAACCTTTTCCATTATCATCTATTTTATATGGTTTAGGAAACTCAAATAATAATATTATTCCCAACTTCTGCATTATCTAGTGTCTAATGTTGACTTTTAAAAGCTGCCAGTTCTTTTTTATAGTCAAAAGAATGTTTGTAATACGATTTTTTTTTTTTTAAAGGAAAAAACACAATGCATTCAGCTGTCCCTAACAAACCAACCTTTGTAGAATTTATTAACTAGCAGGAACCTCTGTGAAATAAACCTCATTTCTGACCCCTTCTAAGCCTTAGCGAATTGGGGATTTGGATATAAGCCTACACTTCGGAATCATCTCTCATCAAACAGGAAACAATATAACTGTAGAAATCATGTAAAACACCTCTTCCAGACAAAACAACTGTTCTTAGTTTTGATAATGTTTATATTGTACATTCTCCTCATCCCCATTTCCTGAGTTGATAAACACTATTTCTGTCCTTTGGCCCATAATCTGCATCAAGGATGTCTTTATTGCTCAGAAAGGCCGATTTCATACCTGGCTTTGTGATTTCCTTCTGTGCTCTTGAGATAATGTGTTTGGGGGACTGCTCCAAGCTCAGTTAGGAAAGGCAGTACAGGATTCCTCCTTGGCATAGATTTCTTGGACTGAATTCAGGCAATCTATGTTAATTAATCAACCCACTCAGGAGAAATGTCCCTTTTTCCGGTCTTCTCCTGTCACTGTGCATTACAAATATACTACTGAAACAGGAAAGACATTTTTTTCAGAGATAGGCTTTTCCTGTTGTATGATTCATTAAATGGTGTCGTGGTTCCATGGAGACTAATTGCCATCAATCTCTTAGAAGAATGGTTTTAAGGAACAAGATGAAGAGGCAAGAAATCTAATAGGACTTCCTTACTGTGCCACAGATTTCTTCCTTAACCTTGGACAAATCACCCTCTGTGTCTCACCTTACTAATCGTTTGCAGTTTTTCAGATCTTAGTTAATAGTTGAAAAATACTTTGATTTCTAAGGGAAGGAAGTTCTTGGAAAAACTCTATGTATTATTTAGATATGTATTCCTATTTATTATGTATGTATGTATTTATACTTATTTTCTCCATGTATGGGGAAGACCAGTTATAGTTGTGGAAGTAATAGTGGGGTATCTATGTGTTTGATCAGTACATTTCAATACAGGGAGCAGATATGGCTGTTAGTGATACATGCTATCTTTTTTTGATCATTTAATTTAAGTGTAGTGGGGGAAGCTTCAGTAGGACTAGATATATGGCAGAGAAAAGTGACTTCTGCATGGGGGAAGTTTGCAGGAAATTAAGGAAGTCTGTACTCCAATCCATCGTTTCCTGCAGCTAGGAGATCCCACAATATAGGAACAACAATAACAACATAAAAAATCCCAACAATTTTTTTTGCAAGAACCTCTGCTTGAACTTCTGATCCTGTCTGCTTCTCATCAGGCAGTTTTTTCATATGCATGTGTATGCGCGTGTGTGCGTGCATGCATGTGCATAACTGATGTTGATTGAAAAATTTTAATTTCACTTCACTATTTATGGTACATTGGAGACAAACAGCTTCACCGGCATTACCGTTACCTCATTCGCCTTTTTTAGTCATCAGGGCTGACTGTTTATGTCTTTTACATTCACAGAGCTGATTTCAATTTTGAGGAATTCAGGACCATTACAGGAACTCAGCAGAAATGATGTATGACAGCTCACTTAGCTATCCTCAAAATACTTTAAAAAATCTTAATAAATATATAAACAATATATTCGTACTGATTGCAAAAGCAGAAAAGAGATGGTGGGAATAGCAAGGAATATGTTATAAGCTCAGGATTATGTAGAAAAGGTTAGTCTATGTTTTTAATGAATGATACTTTAATTTGGAATCTTTTAAGATTCCTTTTAAAGTAAAACATAAACAACAAAACTTTTCATATTTTTGTTCCTCTGTCATATGTTTCCAGAGTATTTCTCTACTGTATATTTTAAAATTTGCTATACCTCCCGGAATGGTCTTAGTGCCACATTTGATACTTTTAAAGTTAATGTTTTAAGGAAGAAAAGCAAGCTGTCTCTTATCTAGTTCTGGGACTTCAGTTGTTGGGGGAAATTAAGAAATAGTGGAAATCTTTTCCATCAGGCTCAGAGTAACTGAGTAATGGTACCGACTGGGACCAACAGCGCTGTGTGTTACTCAGGCAGTGGCTCTCCAGGACCGCTGTTCAGGGTGTCTGAGCTGGACTCTCCTCTTGGCAGACCCTAGTTTTTTCTGTCTTTAAGTTGTGGCAATCAAAGTTGTTTTTCCTGCATCACATGTTTCTTTCGAGGACCTGACACTGCTGTATCGGGAGGGGAAATAAAAATTTTTCAGTGGACAAGTGGGGACATTTTCCTACTCTGTACATAATAAGTCAAGTAAAATGGTAGTTGAAGTTTTGCTGAATGTTGATCGGTAATTATACTTCCACTTATTGGAGAATATTTTCTTTATATTTTCCTCCATGTGTCTTAAGATATACTAGGATTTCCTTTAAACTGGACATAATAGTTTCTTATGCAGAGTAAACTAAACAGTGTCACCTTGCTGTTACATGGGGGGAAAAAAAGTTGAAGTATTAACTGAATAGCCAAATAAACTCATTAATTTCCCACCAATGGTGACAGTCCTAGAATTCAGCTTTGTTTAAAACTATTTTTTTTTGTTCTGTTTAAATGTGTTTCTCACTTCTTTCTTTACAAGTAACAGTAACTTAGAAAGTACTTTCTTAACCCTCACTCTGTAACAAGCACAGCCAGGTGCTCACACAGTTCAGGGTGTGTGATTGTAAAGATATATCTGCATGCCTCGGGTGCATTGTAAAACAGCCAAATTACTTCAACACCCATAAATTGTAAGTATATCTTTATGATCTTTAATAATTATTGGATAAGAAAAGGAATCTACTGTCAGCTAAAAAAGTTTGGTTTCATTAAATGTAAAAATATGTTTTAAACATTTAGACAATTTTACTTAATCCCTAGGACACTGAGTATACTAATCCTCATTTGTGTTTCCGCCATGTCGTCTTGACCCAAGCCCTGCCTCCCTGTGAATGGAAAGAATGACTGGACTTAAACTGTTTTCTGTGAACCTAGACTGAACAATTTTATGGTCAGCAGTGGCCATTAGATCATGTAGTTTGCCTTCTTACAGCATTGGACATAGAATTTCATCAATTTACTCCTTTCACGTGTGTTTGACTACAGTTTGTCTTATACAGAAGTTCTCAAGAGATGGAAAATTCATCAAATATCTGCCTCTTTCTTTAAATGCCTGATCAGGTTCATTATTAAAAAACCCATACCATGATTCTAATTCAATATTACCTAGTTTTATAGAGCAACAATATTTTGTGATGTCTTTCTTGAGCTTTAACTACTTTTGTTTTCTCCCCATGAAAGTACTTACATGACAGAAGTCACATCTAGATGACTTTTTGACAAACTATGTAGGGTAATTTGCCCAGGTCTTTTCAGGTCCGTTGTGTAAGCAAAGTGCAGCAGCTTTGTAACTCTGTCTTTTTTATTGCAATCTGTCTACTGCATATTTACAGGAAAAATTTGCAGTTGTATAGAGTGCATCACAAACCTCCTACCTGACTCTGGGCAAGTCCTTTAGCCCATGAAGTTACATTTCTCATTTCTTCATCCAAAAAATTGAGATAATAGAACTCACAAGTAACTACAGAGCATAAATATGCTCATTTTTTTCCAAATTATAATAATGACAATACGTGAAATTTGATGCTATGCTTTCTTTGTAGTTTATGGAAGAAAGGATTGGGTAGAAATGAGGGGCAAAATAAGGCTTATACAGTTAACTTTACTGTTCAGTTGATTAAGAGCCTACCACCAGTACATAACATGTACCTGTTGTAGGTTAGAAAATTTAAATATATTCAACTTTTTTATCTGTAACTGCTAAAGTAGGGTGTATTTAAGTTCTCTTAGTCACTGCAAACTTGCAATTATTTTTGCTCCTCTTCCTTGTACTTCCCACAGCTCTTTCTAGTAACGTCCTGCCCAGAAATTAATCCCATGTTGCAGCAAAATCTCTTTTAAAAAGACTAGTATTGCCTAACTTATAGATATGAGGTGTCTGCCCATGCAGGAAAAATTACATTGATCTATTTAGCTGTCATGCTGCATTTCAAGCTCATGTCTAATTTGCTTGCCAGTTTAATCCTGAAGACTGCGTCATCATGACTATTTCCAGATATATACTTCCATTTAAGTGCCTGCATTTCAGGTTATTTTTCTTCAGATACAGGTTTTTTTCCTAATATGAATAGAAAAGAGAGCAATGTTTTTGATGCTTCTTATCTCTCTAGCTCCCTTTATGTGGTCAATGAAGACACAATTTGATTGGGTAAATTTGAATCCAACAACCTCTTTACCTATTCTAAAACTTGTGCCTGCTATTAGCGTTGATACGTTCACCAGCGAATCTTCCTTGCATAAAAGCCCTGCTTCAAAACAAGCATGGTGATTTGGACCTGAGTCTTGAATATTCCAAATGATGCCTTAATAATTTGGGCTATCAAAAATAAAGCATTGCTGCCATCTCTTTTGCCCCCTGCCATTTTGCTAACTATTCTGGAGCTCTTTTGGGGTTCTGGGAGAGTGGGAAATTCCCAAGACCTTTTCAAAATATTTTATGACTACATGTGATTTTTTTTTTCCAGATTTTTATTTAGCTGATATTATTCACCAAATTTGATCCAAACTTGCAAATATTGTTTTGCTAAACATAAACTTCTTTTTTTTGGCAAATAAAACTAGCTTGTCCATCCTATCACTGTGTGCAAAAGGTTTAAACCAAGACAGAACAGATGTGGACTAGCTTAATCCAAGGTCTATTGAAAACATTAGGCATTGGGTCAAGACTCCATTAGAAAAATCTTCCTGACACAGAGTCTGTTAAGGTACGGAACAGAGTCCCGTAAGAAGACACAGAATCCCTGTTTCTTTGGCTGTCTGAAACTAGACTGAACATAGCAGTAAATAAAAACAGTTTACCCATATAAAAAGCAGATAATTGTTCTATTAAAAGGGATTGATAAGTTAATGAATTTTAAAATTTGGTGTCAGTTCATTGCTTTAAATTAAAGTTGTTTAGAAATTATGCCTGTGGCAGGCTAATAAAAAATTTATATTGATTTGTGTGTAAGTACAGTGTTCCTCATGGGTTTTGAACTGGATGCAGAGATGAAATGAGGCAGAGGCTTGCAGATTAGAACAAGCTTTTTAATATTCTTTGCAAGCTGTTTTTAGAAACATCACAAGGAACATAAAATCAGGCCCATTTGTGAAGAGAGGCAGTACGATTTACAAACAAACATGTGGGGCAAACAAAATTTCAAAGCTGATCATGCACAAATACCCAATTCCAGTTGTCCAACTTGCACATACTGAAAGCACATCTGCATGCACACATCTGCTGTTCCCAGCCCATGAACACAGCCATACTTACACAAGCTTTTATAAACTCATAGCGATTTGATAGTGTTCTAAAGAAATTACAAGATTAGTGCTAAAAAATTAAGCTGCATTTCTTTGACTATGAGATTTAGATTCCTATATGAGTCAATCTATGATGAAAACTGCTCTGTCATTTGCTGAGTTACATTTGGGAATTGCTTTCTCTTTCTCGAAGAACTGGGTAGTACAATTTTCAACTGGAGTTGAGCTAGTGATTTTTCTTTTGAGCCAGGTTAAGTTCTGGTGATGCCATGCAGCCATTTCTTCCTAGCTTTACTGTCCATGCAGTATGTTTTTTAAGTGTCACCTAGTTTGAACTATTTTGGATTACTGAAATGGCCAATGAACTTGTCTCCCTGGAAAACATACCTTTTAAAAATGGAAAAAGTTCATATGATGGGGGCACGCCTCAAATATGAGTTTCATATAGGGAGAATTGTTAGCTTTCAGGTCTCATTCCTCAGCCAGAACCTAACCGTCATCTGGGCTCCCAGCACAATCCTATGTCATCTTCTCAGCCGCCTGAATCTTAAGAGGCTGAGAAGCTAAAGCAAAACAGCTGGGGGGCACTGCCCTGGAAACATCGGTGGTATCTGTGCTGTGCCAGGGATCAGAAGGAGTTGTGCTAATAGCAGAGAAACTAAAGTAGGACCTACAGCACACAGGACTACACTGCTTGAGAACAGGAGTCACTGTTCAGGCTCAAAGCTCACCTTAGGCAGGTGCAAAATCTAACAGCTTTGACCAAGAAACTGGTGGTTCACAGCAAACGGCATAGTGTCAGGGTCGAGAAGAGAAGGCTTGTACTGAAGGACCACGCTGATGAGAAAACACAGGGAATGAGTTGAGGAAGGAGGTGATAGGAAAAGACTACAATGAACTGTGGCCTTGCTAGCACCAGCTGGTGCAGACAGTTCCCCTCCTTAAATTGATCTTTGCTAGTTGGTGTCCATGGTTAGTCAAACCAGCATTCTGAATTTCAGAAATTCTGTAGTAGCTGTTATGTTTCAGTTCTGGTTAAGGTTCAGTGAAAACTTCAGAATAATAGGTCAAATTGAATTCCGGTCTGAGGCAAAGTAATGATTAGAAACTCTTTTGGTTTCATGTGTGGTTTGTCTCTTGGGATACAAGTTTTTGTGGAAGTGCTTAGAATACTTCATTTAGCAAAACAAAAAACTCTGCAAAGGTGATCACTTTCTATACAGCTCTATCAGATATTTCCTTAATGATATAGTGAGTTTTATACTTCATCATGTGAATGCACCACTTACTATTTCGTATGTGCAAGCCAGGTGTTTATGTGAATAAATGAAGAGTGTACAGTTCTGTTTTTTTCCTTTGAATATGCCTGCATTTTAAAATCTGTCCTTCATCTCCCAATGGGGAACACTTTAGGGATCAGTAAATTTGGCAAAGGAGGCTCTTTTGGCAAACATTCTAGTTTTCACATTTATTCATACTTAGAGGAATAGAGAAGATAAAGATGGGGCATAGATTTTTGTGTTGGTAGTAGTTACCTTTGCTACCTTCCTAGATAGCTAGAATAAGGACTAGCGTTGTAATTCCTGAAAGGGAATTTTTACTTCCTGACTACTCACAAATCAGTCCCCACTGTATGATTTAATAGTTGTTTTATCTCAAAAGTGAACGCACAGTTTAATAGCCTAACCTTCTACTCCTCATTTTTGCTTGGATTTCTTGAGAAAAACATCAGAAAATGTTGACGTGTCCTTTTGCTCCTCATAGGTTTGGGTACCATGCTGTAGCTTTCACCAGCTCTAAAAGTGTTGTGAGAATACATGGGTAAAGTGTAACTTTGGTATAGATGCATGGCAATGTTAGATTGGAAGATACTATTTTAACCTATCCTTCAAGTAATTCTGTAATACTGACACTGTAGAGAAAACTACTGGGAGGAAACAGGAGAAACTGGAGGATTAACTCAGAATTTAATAGAAAACCCTTGATGTCTTCCTATGAAGCCGTTCACCTTCTAAGAGTTGTTATTCTGACCTATTTTAAGTCTTTCAAAATGTTGGCTAGTGTGGAGATAGCTTGGAACCTTCCTTCCAGTTGACTTTAAGAAAGCAAGCAATACCATGTTCACTACTTTAATGACTTTTAGATTCTCACTGCTAGATGGTTCATTGCTCAAAGGAGCATCAACCACCACCAACCTCCATGTGGCAATCTGTTACCATTTCCATGAATTTGCATTTACTTTCAAGATTTTTCTGTCAGATCAAGTCTTGTTTTTTGTTTTTTGTTTTTTTAATGAGGGAATTTTGCAGTCAGTTGTTCTATTGTGAAGCATAGCATATACTTCTAGTTTTCAGATATTTTCAGAGATTGGTATTCTTTTCCCCAGGTGTACCCACATGTGAATCAAAATGCTTCATTGATTGTATTTAGAAACTATGTCTGAGGTCTTATCTGACTCTTGGAAACCAATATTATACTGGGCACCAGTTCCAACGAAATATAATAATATATTGTACTTCTATAACATAATTATATATTACACCTGCATATCACATATGAATGTATATTATATACTGTTATAGAACATAACAATCTTGATACCCATGGAGGTTATTTGATGTTAAACTGTAGTGAGAGAAGAATTCGGTAGTTTCAGTGCATATAATTTATAAGCAAAGGTGATTCAGAAAATTCAGAAATCTGAATATTTTGTGTTTAAAATATTAACTTTTTTTTAATAAAGTGTTGTATGAAGGAAATTATTGTAAGTGAAAAGAAAGCTAACCCCTCGTATCATATTCCATTTTTTATCTGCTCATCTTTGAGCAGTATTTATGTGTAATTATAATTATCTGTGATATCAAATACAGGGGGAAAAAATCATTATTTATTTATAACCAAGATTTCAAATATTGGGTACATTCAGGGAATTTACATGCTCTGATGATTTGTGGCGATTACATTGTTGAAGATAAATGCCTTAGAAAGTTGTGGATAATTTTTAAACTCAAGATGAATTAATTAAACAAATGTTGTCTTATTTACAGTAAAGCATGTCATCAGTAAAAGTGCTCTGCTCTTTTTTGAAGACTTGAGTTCTATTTTCAGGAGCTTTGTCATATAATTTTTCTAAATTTACTGTAATTAATGAGAAGTAATGATCAGTAATCAACTTAAATGTACCATAAAATATGGAACCTAATATATGCAAGACAAAATTTAAGCATTCCAATTCATGGTACATTTTGTAGTATATTGACTGATAATTACACAGAGATATTAAGAGGATCCATTTGTAGAGACTTTAAAAAGTCAAGAGGTAAGATTGAAAACTCAATCATAATTCAGGAAATTTCTGTCTTCTAGTGCTTAATGTCTCTACCTGAAGAGTATTTAGTAGTTCAAAATTTACTTCTATATTTGAGTAGTGTAACCATTACCATCTCCTATCTTGTAAAAAGAAATAAATCCTGCTGCCAGTGAACAGGGCATTTGAACCAGCAGTTTGGGGAGGAAGGACTGCATATTGGTTTGCTCATTGTACTGGCATATAGCCGATTTCCACTTTGTTGCTGCTTTTAGCTACTTAACTAGCAATACCTATGGGCCAAAGACACCAATCCAAGCAGGAATGTGATTATACTTAATTCAGGAGTTATTTCTGGGTGCAGGTGTACAACTCACATAGCCTTTGAAAGACTTACGACTTTTTATTATACATGGGCTTCTTCCACGTCTCATATTTCCAGTCTTTCCTAAATATTGCAACTGTGAAATGTAACGACTGAGGCATGCTGGCAGAGAAAACAATTTTGTCCTGAACTTTAGGATATAATGGATATAAAGTTCACTTACCAGTGGTATTCTCCCATTGGTAACATTCAGCCTATAATAAAAAACAAGGTGATTGAATGGATTCACATCTATGTAGCTGTAAGAGAGCTATGTAATAGGAAAAAAGGCAAATTATTAAGACAATGTACACTCACCAGAGTACTTAACACTCTTACATGACCACTCACCATATGGGATATAACATAAATTGTATTTTCTAATGCTATTGCATCTATTTGACAAAGATGAGAAAATATATCCAACTAGTTCTTCTTTCTTCTATACTCCTACTTCATAGGCCTAAAAGGTGGATTTAGGCCATATATATTGTGTATTGTGGTTATGTTATCTATATGATGCTGAAATTTATTTTGTCTGTGTAAACAAGCAGTTAGGTTTAAATTTATGCTTTTTTTTCATATTTTGTTTTCGAATCTTGTGTACTAGGGCTTATTGCCCCCACCTCCACCCAAGTTTCTTTGGCCTATTTTTCTTCAGTAACTTCAGTTTGTCCCAGACAACTGTAATGTGGGTACATGCCCTCCATATATTGTATGCTAAAGGAGATCCTGTGCAACTGGACATGCTCAGAGTGCCAAATACACTGTCATTTTGGATTAGAAGGAATTAATTTAACGTGAAGGGATATAATCCATACAGCTCTGATGAGAGTGGCTTCCTTTATTATGTAGACTAACAGTGTGCTGGGTGAAGAACTGGCTGAATGGCATGGCTCAAAGGGTTTCAGTGAACGGGGCTACATCTGGCTGGCAACCAGTCACCAGTGGTGTTCCTCAGGGTTCAATTCTAGGGCCAATTCTGTTCAATATTTGTATCAGTGATCTGGCTGCAGGAGTTGAATGCGCCCTTAGCAAGTTTGCTGATGGTACTAAACGGGGAGGTGCTGTTGACTCCATTGAGGGACAAGAGGCCTTGCAGAGGGATCTGGATAGATTGGAGCATTGGGCAGTCACCAATGGCATGAAACTGAACAAGAACAAATGCCGGCTTTGCACCTGGGACAGAGTAACACCGAACACAAGTCTAAATTGGGAGAGGAGTTGCTGGAGAGCAGCCCTGCAGAAAGGGATCTGGGGGTGCTGGTTGAGAGGAGGCTCAAGAGGAGTCAGCAGTGTGCCCTGGCAGCCAGGAGGGCAAACCGCATCCTGGGGTGCATCAAACACAGCATAACCAGCCAGTCAAAAGCGGTGATTGTCCCGCTGTATTTAGCGTTGGTGTGGCCTCACCTTGAGTACTGTGTGCGATTCTGGGCCCCACAATTTAGAAAGGATGTTAAGGTACTTGAATGCATCCCAAGGAGGGCACCAAAGCTAGTGAAGGGGCTGGAAGGCATGTCCTCTGAGGAGTGGCTGAGGACTCGGGGTTTGTCTAGTTTGGAGAGAAGGAGGCTGAGGGGTGACCTCACTGCTCCCTACAGCTTCCTGAGGAGGGGAAGTGGAGAGGGAGGTGCTGATCTCTTCTCCCTGGTACCCAGTGCCAGGACGCGTGGGAATGGCTCAAAGCTGCGTCCGTCAGGGGAGGTTTGGACTTGACATGAGGAAACATTTCTTTACCGAGAGGGTGGTCAAACCCTGGAACAGGCTTCCTGGAGAGGTGGTCGATGCTCCATGCCTGTCAGTGTTGAAGAGGCATTTGGACAATGCCGTTAATATCATGCTTGAACTTTTGGTCAGCCCTGAAGTGGTCAGGCAGTTGGACTAGATGGTCGTTGTAGGTCCTTTCCAGCTGAACTATTCTATTCTATTCTGTTCTGTTCTGTTCTATTCTACTCTTTTTCCTGAAGCAGGACGTCCTCCTGAACTAAATGGTTGCAAATCTTTTGGAGGTAAGCAATACCTGTTTAATTCCCTCTGGATTTTTTTTAAATCCTTGTATTCATTTCTAGATACACTTGAGCCATGTCCCTTGGAAAAACATGCTAAAACAAAAGAGCCTGAGAACAACAGTACTCCATCAGAGAGAAGGTCCATCTGACCCAACACTCTGTCTCCAAAGTGGCCTACCATCAATGTCTAAAGGAGAGCATATGAGCAGTGCAAGTCTACTTCTGTCAGGGTCCTGGGGGTGCTCATAGGCCTCAGTGGCTGGGACCGGCCTCCCCTGGGACCCCCACCCTCACCGACTCCTGCCCAGGGCCCAGGGGACATGTGTTGGCCCAGCCTGGGGCCTTCAGTCCCTGCCCGAGCGATGGATGTTTTAGTTGTGCTCGTCTCTGCCCCTGTCTCCTGGATGGGCCTGGAACCTGCACTGCAGAGAGCTGCTCTCCTGGATGGAGCCCTCAGACCTAGGTCAGAGCTTGTCAGGCATAACTCTAGGCATAACATAGCATAACTATTCTGTCCTGTTCTATTCTATTCTATTCTATTCTGTTCTGTTCTATTCCCTGCGCTAGCCATGAGTCGAATAACGATGAGTCGAATGTACATTCCCTGAAATGCCAGGGGTTTTTCAGCTCCAAAAACACTTCCAAGGACACATAACACAAAGGTTACAAGTGGAAACAGGGATTATTTTTTTATTTTATTTTTCTGAATCTGTTTCAGAGCCGATGCTCACAAGCATTGACACAATGGCCATGTGCAGGCAGGAGCAGGCTGATGCGTTCTTCAGTTTAGCTTGCAAAAACATCCTTTGCAGCCTGGCAAAGGCCACTCACAGAGCTACAGAAAGTAGCAGCAGGAATACAGGCCAAGCAGTCCCTGTTTCCTGAAGAGTGAGAACGTGAAGAATGAGGATCAGGACTGACCACACACCAAAGAAAAAGAAGAAGAAGAGGAAGAAGAAGAGGTGTGTGGTACCATGGGGTATTTTCCAAAGTATGACAGGAAGCGATGAGAAGCAGGCTTTTGGCCTTCCAAAACTTGCTGCGCCGCTGTGCTTCTTGGGCAGTGATGCATGAAAAGCGCTGTCGTGCCTGCCCTGCGCTTGTATTGCACGCAGGGAGAGCTGCAAAGTGTCAGCTGCTGATGGGGCAGCAAGCGTGGAGCCCTTCCAAGCCCGGGCTGTTTTGCACAAGCAAGAACCCCTGGGGAAATGGAGGCAAGGCAAGAGCAGAGCTCACTCCCGCTCCAAACTTGCAACGGGCAAGAGAGCCCGAGAGAGCCAGGGCACCAGTGGTGCCTTGGAGGTGCAAGAGCAGCAGGCAAGCAGCTAGGCGAAAGGGCCCAGAGGAGCCCTGCAAGGGGCTGTGCTCCATGCTAGAGAGGACAAGAAGCAAGGGCCGGGGGCCTCCCTTGGGGCCCTCCCTGGCAGTCTAGAAAGCTTCCTCCCCCCGGATGCGGGGCACGAGGGCCACCTGCGTGGAGCATGAGCAGCAGGCACCTAGCCCAAATGGCCCAAAGGAGCCCTGGCAAGGGGCCGTGCTCAATGCTGCAGAGGAAGGCAAAAAAACCCCCGGAGACACTTGCTAGCCCACCGGGGGGGAAAAAAAGCCTTCCTCCCCCCAGCTGCAGGGCACGAGAGGCCATCTTCGTGGTGCATGAGCAGCAGGCGGTAACCTAGCCCAAAGGGACCAGAGGAGCCCTGACAAGCGGTCATGCTCAATGCTGCAGAGGAAGGCAAAAAACCCCCGGGGACCAGGGCCAATCCGCCCCGGGGGAAAATTCCTTCCTGACCCCAGAGCTGGCGATCGGCTAGTCCCTGAGCATGTGAGCAAGACCTGCCTCCTCGCTCCACAGGCTGGTCACGCCTCCCAGGAGATGCCCAAGCCCTATCCTCCCTCAACCTGGAGCCCTTTCAGGGGCTTGCAAGAGTGGCCAAATGCCCCTGGCGTGATCGAGCTTGGGGGCAAGAATCCTTGCTGTGCCTGGTGGGACACCAGTGGGTGCTCGAAAGCACTGGCACCCCTGGCAACTTCTGTGCATCCCATTGCTTACGGCTGCTGCCCCTGGCTCCACGCAGGGGGAGGAGAGCGAGCTCTGCAGTGCTGCTCAAGAAGGCATTCCCTTGGTCTTGCCAGTGCTGTGCAGCTGAAAAGGCCTGAGAGGCTTGGGCACCTCCAGGGCTTGGTGGTTCTTCTCATGTGGTGAGGGGCTTGCGCCGGTTCCCTAAAGGCTGAAGCAGATTTCCATCCCTCAGCTGGGCTTTGAAGGTGGCCCCGCCGGGAGCTGGCCTTGCAGTGGAGAAGCTTGAGCAGCCTCATCCAGCCTCTCGTCTTCCTCCCTCAGCTCCTGCCAAGTCATTCCACGGGCTCCTCAAGCACTTCCTCTCGCATGTCTTCGGGCTGCCCGTGGGCCATCTGTGGCAGCGGGACACGGGACCATGCTGCCTTTTCTCCTGTCCCGGGCCATTGTGACTGCTGCGTTGCCAGGTGGTGGCACTGGGACATGGGGCTGATGGGGCCCCCCATGCGCAGCCTTGCCTGCCGCAGCCCTGCCTGCCGCCCCTCCGCCCAGCATCCTTTGGAGGAAGGCTTTTGGGATGCTGGCCCCGAGGCAGTCCCTGTGCCCAGGAGGCCCAGGGGGCCATCCCTGCGCTTGGTGGCCATGCACTGGGCCCAGCTGCTGGGCATCCCTGAGGCGTCCTCTGCCACTCGGCTCCCAAGGACAAACCTCGTGCTGTTACTCTTTTCTCAGGCCATGGCAGAAACCACCCCTGCAGCCCAGAGACCACCCCTATCAGCCCTCCCCTCTCTGCGCCACAGCTAACGTCCATGAGGCCCCGCAGCGAGGAGGACCAGGGACTTGATCTGGCTGGACACAAACCCTTTCCTGGGGCATAAGGGGGGTGATTTCAGCAGCTGCAGCCTGGAGGAAAGCCAAAGTGTAACCAGAGCCATAGGCTGGGATGGACGGTGCCAACAGCCCGCCATGGAAATAAGTCCGGCTTTGAAAAACAAGGGAGCCAAGGTTACACTGGTGTGCTGGAAAGGTTGATCATTTTTAGACCTGGAACATTTGGATCCATGCCCAAAGCACAGCCAGGCAAACGAAAACTCTTCCAAACTGTAAAAATAGCCCATTGCTGCTGTCGCTGTCACATCCCCTTGTCCCACTGGAACCAAGCTGCGCAGCTCCTCTATTAAACGCACCCATTGGCCATGTTTACATGCGATACAAAACGCACTTCAGCCACAGGGTAAAACTTTCAGAAGTCATTTGTCACTTTAACCTTTCCAAGAGTTATTTGCCTACCTTGATTTGTGGGAAGATGTTCAGATTTTATCTAAACCCCTGGCAAATCTCTTTTTCCTTTAGCATTTAGTATTTGGAGTACTGAAAGAGTAAGGAAGGTACTATTCTTGTCATTTTGTACGTTGGTGCCAAAATTGGTATGTACCTTCAGACTATGTAAATAAGGGCACTTATACCGTAGATACTCATTTGGTTGTGGTGATGCCAGAGGCAAAGGAAAGGGATTTGGTTCCCTTGGCATGAACTCTGCAGAGACATAGACAGCATGCATGATTTCCTTACCATTCCTTACCAATGCACCAAGGGACGTTTGCTACTACACTGCTTATGGAGAGGTCTTCTTCTTGGAAAGAAGTCCTGAACTGTTTTGTGTTCTTTACCATATTTTTCCTCGCACTTCAATAGCTCTTTTCCTCCCTTGGCCTTCATCCTTGATACCTTTTTTGAAAGTGATGGCAGCCCCCTCAGCCTTTGTCTTGCTCCTTCCAGTCATCGTCGTCTTCTGTAGGGCCTCCATGCCCTAATCAACCGCTTAGTCTTTGTCTGCCTTCATCCCAGACAGAATTTGTCTTTCTTGAATCCAAAGAATGAGAAATGTCCATAGTGGTACAGGTGAGTTCTGACCAGGGCTTTGCACAATGCTTGCCTTCCTTGCCTGACACACAAGAATGCATTTGCCTGTATCACATTCGTGGCTCATAGTCATCCTGTGATCTACTCATGCCTCCAGGAACATTTGCCCACTCTGATGTTTCCAAACTGGAGCAGAAACTCATGGCACTCCACCTGACATTGTGTTACCTACTTCTACCCTGCAGTTCTTCACGCAGGGTTTATCGATGTAGGGGATATCTCTTCTGTCAGAGCTTCAGCTGGAGGGAGGATGGGGGCCGTAGAACTATACCATATGATAGAGCTTTTTCTGCCTCATGAATGCCATGAAATCCAGAATATGATGTGGACAAGGAAACCTACATTTCTTGAATGATGGTTTTCTGCAATCTAAATTCAAAAGACCCGACCATGAACTTCACTGTTTCCTACATTTGATGACAGCAAAGCATGAAGGGTGGAGCCTGAAAGATATGTTAAGGGGGCTTTCGCCCATCAGCAGCCTGCTGGAGTCCAGCTCCACGCGGGGATGACCAGCAGATCCACCCCTCCACCAGCTAGCTGAAGTGGTGAGGCAGTTGGACTAGATGATCGTTGTAGGTCCCTTCCAACTCAACTATTCTGTTCTGTTCTATTCTATTGTATTCTGATTTTAAAACATCTTCATTTATATCTTCGTTGTATCTTCTGTCCACCTGTGTGTCCACCCGGCTCCCTCCAAAGTTATTTACTAGCAAGAAAGACCTTTTTCTTTCATCAATTTAATTCTGTCCTTCAATTCTAGCATTAGTATTATCAATATGTTCCACGGACCATGTGAGATGGGCACCTGACAACAAGACAGCCTTTGTGAAATCTCTGTTGTATATTGGTTCTCTGATGTACGCTGGAAGTGGCTCCCTGAACTATGAAAGCATCCAGTCCGGGCTTTTTCATAGAGACAAAATGCATTATTCTTTCCCCTACAGTCATAATGTGTCCAAGACCAGCAGAGGTTAAGAAACTGGGTTTGTTTGGCAGATGTTTCTTGTTATTCTGCCAATTAAGTCAACAATAGGTATTCATAATCCTAGGGAGGCTTGGAGGTCATAGAAATTACAGGGCAGGCAGAATAGCTCATGCACAAATAGCTGAAAAAGAAAGCGATCTTTTGGGGATTTTTTTTTCCCACCTCCTTTTATTCTGCTTGTCCTAGGGGCTGTCACCAATCAGTAACATTGTGCATTGGCTTCACCCCTTGGTTCTGGCTGCAGCGTTCAAGGTCCTGAATGGCACAAACTCTGTCTTATTGTTGCAGGGGAGATGTTCTTCTGCAGTTTGTCTTACGCTCAGCTTTCAGTGCTTTGTATAAGTATTAAAACATTTTTCTCAGCAACTAGTTTAAAATAAATGGTTAGAATACTTGCATTCTTAAGAGAGAATGGGCAGCCTCCATGGAATAAAGACAGCAGTTGTTGTGAGGCGGCACGCGGTATAATGCAGTCTTCTGTTACTTTTCCACTATAGAGAAATTCATTAGATTCTTTCTTTCTGGCCTTCTCAAGTTTATCCTTGCTGAGCAAGACATGGAGCTGGCAGAGAGAAGCACTGATCTTAAGAGCAAAAAGAGATTTGGAGAAATCATCAAAGAGATAATTTGTGTGCTTGTGGCTGGGATGTTAATGGCAATTGAATGATCTCTGCAGGTAATTCTCTCAGTAGAGTACCACTGGACTTTACAAATGTGGGGCACTCTCATTTTATTACCCCTTACGCAGTAAAGAACAGTGTGATACAACAGTCAGTCGGGTGAGACTGACAGCAAGAATAAAGCATTACTGAAAGACAAAGCAAGAGCTTTAAAGACAGAAAACAAGCAGCCATGAGGCAATGAACAGCCATGAGACAGTATCTTCACTAAGAAAGCTGAATTTCTGTACAAAAAATCCTTACTCAAACATAACAGTACTAATATATACTGAATAAAGCATTGACTGGGGAGGGTAAAGACGAGAAAAGTATGATAAAACATTTCTACTATTGCGTCTGGTGAAAAAGAGAAGTGAATGAGACATTGTTGGTACTAATAATACCTAAAACACTGTAGCAGCTGATAAAAGTATTTGATATACTGTGACCCTAGAAGGAATGTGACTGTGTTTCTATCTGAACCCAAGAAACAGAAGGAGGAATAGATGCCTGCCTTACAGTCACATACTCTGGCATCCACATGTACTTTTGGAGATTTAAAAGATTGCTTAATGAGAGACAGAAACATATATGGGACAAATGATTCCAGCATACAGGATAAGCTGTTGAAAGAAACAGAGAAATTTCTTCAAATGGCAAGGGCAGCTGAACTGTCTAGGAAAAGGATCAAAACAGTGTTATTAGTGCAGAACAAGTTCACAGGGTCAAACTAAAGGAAACTGGGAAGCAGGACAGAGACAGACTGACCAGGAAAGCAGGGGTCATGGTGCAGAGTATATACTGAGATAAACAATTCAGAAGACAGAAAGAAAACTGTCTGGCTGCTGGAAAAACATGTAAAAAGCAGAGAGCATAGCAGGACTTTCTGTCCAGTGTGTTGCAGCTCAGGAAATATAAAAAGTTGTAACAGAGAATAAGAACATAGAGATTACAGTTAGAAGAAAGATGTCTTCTAGCTGTCTTGCATAGATCCAGAGAAATTAATTGCACAGAAGGATGCAGAAGAAGGATGCCTGCTATTCTGTTAATTTTTGGAACTATTCTATCAGGTCTTCATCAGTTGACTCCAGCTGGATGGTGCAGCCATCAGCAGCCTAATCCTACCAAGCTGTTTAGTGGCAACTTTAATCTGGAGGATTAAAATCAGGTATTCATGATGCAGGTATTTGAAGTCAAAGAGCAAATGCAGCCTGTAGAGAAGAATCCTGAAAATCGAGAGACATTACATGTACAAGATCGTAATTTCCTGAGCATGATAGAGGAGAGAGAGTGGTCACTGTGTGCTTTCTCAAGCATTTTCAGAAAATGTAAGGTCATATTTCAAGGAATGAGACACACAAAAATCAAGTGGAAGTCAGAAATAAGCCCCTGTATAGTGAGATGACTAAAATTCAGTTTTGTTCATAATGGCAGAGTAATAGCAAAAAGTTGATAACTCTACTAAGAAATGACATTGCTATATCCATTGAAACTTTCAGAGAATAACTCAGATGCCTAATTAATGCTGAGGAAAATTTGGAGTAAACTGAGGATCTTCATTTAGCCAAACCACTAAATATATCATTGTGAAGAAGTTGCTGCTTATCACCACTAATAGACAATAGACTGTATAATCTATCATCTGTTTAACGTCACTGTTTGTGAGGCTAAGACTGAGTTTTACCACGTTGTGGTAAATGAGTCCATGATCTGTGTGACAACACTGACTACACCTTTTGGAAGATAATCACCTGGTGTAAATGCTTTTAACCTGGGCCCAACATCTAAGGTGTTCCAATGTAAATTGAAGCTGGGAAGGATTCCCAGACATGTGGCTTGAAGCTGGTGACAGAGCTATTAAAAATTAATGATCTGACAAAAGAGACAGTCAATGTCACTATGTAATAAGCAAAATATGAGATTGAATGTAGACATGTAGAATTTGAGAAAAACTGTGTTGTTCTCTGTTAGTTGACATCTAGGGAGATGGCAGCAAGACCCTGGAAAAGTCAGCGCAATTAGGAAAGCACTCAAAATGAAAGGAGTCCAATCACTTTTAGCCATAGTGATTTTTTTCTAGAATTATCAGAGGTCTTTAAAACAGTGAGGAAAATCAGAAGGCAGAGACTGCTCCTAAGACTCTGTAGGGTAGCTAAAGCAACATTATTTTGTTCTGAAGGAGGTTAGGAGCAGTGCTAATGCAAACCAAGCAGCCCAGAACATTTACTTAAAGACAGGAAATAAAAACAAAACACAGAGCCATGCTTTCTGAAATGCAGTTCGCTCAGTTCACCTTTCAGCACTAGCTAGCACTGCTATCACCTGTCTTGTTTGCCCAAAATCCATTAGAAGGAACCTGGACAAAACTGTGGGCTTGTACTCAGGTTTGTTTCTTCTTACAACTTTAGCAGTATGATATGAAAATAAGGTACTTCCCAAGAAAATTGCTGCCTGTGGCAGATGCACTGAACAGGACGTCTTCCAGATACAATAGACATGATTTTGTGGAACAAAAACTGCATCTCCAATGGTAGGCTTCAGGCAGTCCTCTGAAGAGCAGGCAGTAAATCAGCTTCGGTACCAACCGTGGCAGTCTGAAGGAGCAGTAGCCACAGGAAGTTACTCCATTTTACTCTGTCAGGGATGAGCCGTACATGCAAAACAGGATTTTGTTTGAAGGGGACTGAACAGCAATCGTAGAAGGCTCAGAGGGTGTTACAGCAAGCCTGAAATATACTTCAGACCTACTGATAAAGGTCTGTGTGAAATGAGCCAGGCAGTTTGTCAGCCAAGCATGTATGCCCAAGTGGGAGCAAAGAAAGAGCAATCTGAGGTGCTCAGACTTCTGACTGACAACAGGAGACTGAACAGCTTCATGAAATATTGGCCCTGGTAAAAACACAAAGCAGAAGAAAGAATAAAACCTGTTCTGATGGTCAGACAAGCTTACTGCTGCAGCTGCTGTAAGGCTTGCTGGAGGACATACGAGCAAAGACTGTGACAGGAGTTAAGGCATATCTAAAAGCGTATTTTGCAAGGTCTGGAGTACCAGACTCTGTCTGAAAACTAAACATGCCTGGCAGTAGATTTCAAACAATTTAGCACAGAATAGGTCACATGAGCCTGGGTGCTCAAAGAGCAACAGAGGAGTCAAGTTAACAATGAAGAGCTTGTTAACAAAAACAGTATAGGTGAGCGGTCCTTACTTTGCATTGTTCAACTAACACATTCCAGCATCTCTTCCCCTTCCCTCTACCATCTCCCTTTCTAATTTTTACCTTGACACAGCTAAACCAAGTCTGCAGCGCAAAAGGGAGACAATAGACAGTGAAATGAATTAGTAAAAATCAGTGAAAAAAGTCACCGTGATGTGATTGATACCATTGTGTAGGTGAACATGTCTGCCCCAACCGTCAAAAATCTGCTTGCAGCAACAGCAAAAACTAAAGGCTCAAGTTACTAGCAGAGGGAAATCTGAAGATAATACCCACACAAAATCAAAATCCAAGTAAATGAGCAATACCAAGGGAAGTAAAATAAAGAAGTTAGTGTGATCTTGATGCTAACAGAAGCTCAAAATCTCATTTCTTTCAAAAATTGTCATAGTTTGCTTGAAGGAAAAGTAAAATAAAAATAGATATGGCCATGGCCTGTTCTGCAGGCTGTTCTGAAGGTGTGCTGTGGTCAGACCTGGTGACTGTACAGCGGTAGTTACAGGAGAACACAACACTGGTGTGGAGCAGTCGTTCCCCCCACTCCTGTACTGTGTACCCATAAGCTGTTTATACAAGTCTCACATAAAAAGAGAGAAAATAAAAATTTATCCCTAGAGACACTTCAAATTTGTTTCTGCTTTCCTTCTGTACCCTTTGCAACATCAGAATAAACCCCCAAAAGTGAAAAAAGTTTCTCCCTTCTGATGTCAAATCCTGGGCCCAAGATATGAGATGCAGCCTCCTTCCAGGAAGGTGTCTGACCTGGCAGGTTTGCTTTGTTGGTCCTCAGTGCTCTTTCTGGCAGAAAACATGTGGTATGTGCTTCATGCGGGTTAAGTCAAGTTTCATGTTCAGAACCCCAGTCTGGAGAAAGAAGCATTTCATTAGGCAGCTGCCTGGAATCAACTTAATAGGGAAAAGCGAGAAAGCTTGAGAGATTTTACAGTCTCTGAATATGTTTTTTCTTGCTGTTTCACACAGTTATGCT
The DNA here is from genome assembly GCF_018139145.2 of Gymnogyps californianus. Classification (NCBI taxonomy): domain Eukaryota; kingdom Metazoa; phylum Chordata; class Aves; order Accipitriformes; family Cathartidae; genus Gymnogyps; species Gymnogyps californianus. The sequence continues at coordinate 111,027,666 of NC_059472.1, read as the reverse complement.
TATGCAGAGATAAGCTTTTCTGAAATGTCAGGCTATATTTTAATTCACATATGTTTCTTGGGCTGAGAACTTTACCATGGATAAAATCCGTCTCCCAGAGAAGGCAAACCATCCTTGCAAACCTTGCTAGAGAGTGGTTTGATCACTCACAGTCATCTCAGGATCAAACCTCTTTGTTAAACAAAAGCCTTGAAGTGCCATGACTGCTAGTCCATTGTACTTTGTGCTGGCATCTGCTTCCACCCTGGATTTAATAGTAGTTATGGATACCTTTGGATGCGGCACGGAGAACTCGTACTCTGGATCTGTCCTCAGTCTGTTGGTTCAGCTCCAGAAGTCAGTCTGCACAGCAGTCTCCTGCAGCTCAGGGTCATCTGCTCGGCTCTCCAGACCCTTTGCTGTGTTGTCGAAAGGCAGGTAGTGCGACATCTCACTGACAGTACCACAGCTGTGCATTGACAAGCAGAGCAGGATTCACAACAGACCTCTTGGGAGCCAGTTGGTGTGTATCCTTTTACTATGAAACTTCACAAGACTTGTGGGACCTTTTCTCTTCATCTGTACTTTATATAGACTGCCTGCATACTCATATTGTGTTAGACATTGTATTTGGATATGAATGTTTAACCATATATTTAATGTATGGATAGACATGAAGAACTTGGCACATCATACACAAGGTATGTGCAGATTAAATTATATTAGACACTTTTGTATCCTACTAGGGGACACAGAAGGTTCTGATCTAGTATCCTAATTTAAAGTAAACCAACCCTATTAGAAATATTCTGAAAATTTTAATAAAAAACTTTTTAACCAGTCAAGCGGTCTTCAAGGGCGTGTTGGAAAACTATCGTGTGGGACTTGTAAAAGTAGGCTGGACAAAGCATTAACAATAGAGTTTAAAAAAAAAGGCATGACAATTGGAAATAATTTGCAGTGGTGGGAGAGGGGAGCATAAATGATTTCTTAGGCTTTTTTTTTAATCTTATAATCTTAAATTATTTCTTTGAAAGGTTTTCTCCCTACTTTAATGTAATGAATTCCATAGCAATGATGAGTAAAGTATTTAGGGACTTTTACCAGGGAATGTTTAGAAGAGATGATGAATGATTATTGGCTTCAGTTGCTAATTGACATAATAATCTGTGCCAAGGGATTCCTCTCTACTTCTGAAACTATATTCTAAAAAGGAAAGAGAATTGGTTTTTTAGATAGCACACTCATGTTAAGAGACTAACTGAAGCAGGATGGAGACTCATGGCCTCTCATTTTTTCTTAAGACATTGTATCCTTCTTGGCTTTATGTTTTTGTTTCTTGTAATTTGTGATAGGAAAAAGATGTGTAATTTTAATATATGACCTATGACAACAATTTTAAGATGCAACTTCAGTCTGCCCAAACAGATGAAGCTATAGGAATAGTGCTACAGATAGTTTGAATGTGTTTGTTTTTTTTAAAAAGGAGAAAATAAACAAACAGAACAAGTTTGCCCAGCCACCTTTTCCATAGAATCACCAATTTTCACCCTGAAGTGGTCAGGCAGATTTATGGAATAAAACAGGGCCTCAGGCCATGTAACATGATTGTGAGCTAGTCAGCCACTCATTTGTGCCAAGTAAATTTTGGAAATGATTCTCCTTTGCTGACAGTACCCTCATTACTGATTGTGTAGAGTAATTTATCAGGCATTTCTTAAAATAAACCGTTCATTTATGCTAATAGGACTTGGCAGGGAGGAAAAATTGGCAGGACTTGAAGTTCCTAGTGTTTTTCTTTTTTAAAACAAAAACTGTAAAGTCCTCAGTATTTTGAGCAACCGTTATCACAGCCGTGCATACTGTTTATTAAAGTGACAACTAATTGCATAATACATTTTCAAAATGGGAGAAAATTATTCCTATGTTAAGTTTACAAAAGCAAATAGTTTGGTAGTATTGTAAAATCATGGTCATTAGTTTCATACTTGGGGATTCTTTATTGGCTAAGCTTCTGGTATTAATGAATCACTTAGCATCTTTTCCATGACTCATCTATTCTCAGTGCAGTACCTCATCTTGAAATCTCTCTTTGTTCCTTACCCCTCATGTATTTTCTGTTTGGTAGCTCCCTCCAAGGAGATGTTTTCTTTCTGCTTCATAGTGGGGCTTTGATCCCGCAAGCAGCCATGCACATCAGTAACAACTGAAGCAAGTAGTCCCATTGAACCCATGGAACTGGTCAATATGCACAGTTACTCACATGTACAAACATTTGTAGGACCCAACTGCAGTCACTGTACAGTTTAGCTGCTATCCTTTGCAGCTGAACTGTGGAGATCGTTATATTTAGATCAATACATTTCACATTCAGTTGTCTTCAAAAAAGAATTTTTAAATACATCAGTTCCTGAAAAAGCCATCCTTCCTAGCCCACAAGAAAAACTCCAAAGCTCAAGATAAAAAGAAAGCATTTACTGAAATGCACAAATAAGGTCTGCAATGCTGATAAAATGACAGCTGTAGCAAATTGTGACTCACCAAAAAACAATGCTTTAATCCAATGCCTGCTGAAGTGTAAGGGTAAGTCTTCTGTTAACTTCACTGGTGGTTAGATCTGGTCCTCATTTAATAAGACAAAGCTAGATATACCTCCAATTGTACATAAATTCTGTGATAATTTTTTTTTGACATATTCAGTTTCCCAGTGAATGGCAAAATCTGTTGCATCTTCGAGTAAAACTAAACAGTGATGTTGTTTTTGTTGTTGCTTTTTAATGAAAGTAAATATGGCAATGAGTAAATGCAATTAGTACAGAATATACCGTGCTTCTTATTATAACAACAAATTGAGCATGACACATTGACCCCAAATTTTCATCATGCCTCAGCCTTTAACTGCAAATGCCAGAAACTCAAGCTGTGTTTGCAAAGACAAACAACTTAAAATAACCAACAGCACCTTAAATTGGAGATGTAGCCCTAGGTATTTTTTAATAATCAGACTTTTCAATGAAGCTGCATGATGATACAACTTAGATTATGGCTTTAATTTTTTTGCTGTCTCATGCTGTTGTACTTTGTAGTTTGCAGAACTGAAGGGGCCCATATCCAGTACAGTGCTACAAAGAACAAACATTCATTAACAGTTTGCAAGTATTCAGCTTTTTAGACTTGAAACTCAAATTTAAAGTGTGAAGCTCATTCCATGAACATTTATTGAACCTGGCCTTTTCCGCTACTTGTCTATTACTCACCATCATAATTAGAATGTCCCTGCAATGGGTCTAAATGTTTCTGTTAATGCTTTCCACTTCTGTCTGCATTCTTTTCATATTGTTTCCTGCCATTAATGCAATAAAAATGTCAGCCACAAATACCAGATTCCTAATGGAAAAGCAAAACAAACTAAAACCACAGCCAGCGCCACAGCTGAGAGATATTATTTTTCCCTGATACTCCAGATTGTTACTAGGCAAACAATTAATTGAGGTTGCATATACAATGTGCATTATTGACTAAGTTATATACATTGTTCATACACAGAGATCAGAATTACTGAGACACTGTAACTGTTGCAGAGTAGTTTCTTGCATACATTTGGGTTGCCTGATCAGAGAAAGATGGTCTCTTGTTTAAATGAGAGGGCCATAATTTGTACTTTTGGCTTCTCATGCTCTTGGAAAAACACCTTAATTTTTAGTTGTAGATATAATGGGGCAAACAGTACTTCTTTCATGTCCTCAGACATACAGATGCTTAATGAATTTACACTTTTAATTTGCTATAAGTTCCTAAGAGGTAGAAGGCCCAGAAGAGAGGATGTAAAACTGATTATCTATTGTTAGTGCAAGATGGATGTTTCTTGTAATGTGTCAGCTAGTTTGTACAATGCAGTAAGTAGCCTCTCTGTTTTGGTTTGTTTTTTTTTTTTTCTCATTGCTTAAATGTGTCAGAGCTTCTGGCTGTTCTTAAATACAGTTATATGAAACATTTCTAATCAGAGAATATAGTTTATTGACATGAAATTGGTGAGAATTTAACTTAGAAATCTGAATTGTGTATAGGACAAATTAGTTGTGGTAGTGAAGTTCTTCATATATTCATTATAATGTATATGTTTGGAGATCAGATCCCCATATGTGCTGTTCCCTAAGCATAAATCAAATAGAATAAAAAAGTAGACCCTTCCCTATGGAGTTTGTAATCTTAAGTGTAATACAGGAGAAAACAAATTGATAAAGAGCATGAAGAAGCATTGAGACAATACTAGTCAGCATACAGCAAATGGTCACAGCTCTTTGGGCAAATTTATTATGAATATTTTAGTTACTCATTGAAGAGTAGGTTTCTGAGAAACTCCTGAGTTGCTTCTGTTAGTGAAGTTAAAAAGCGCAGGAGAGAAAGGCTAGATGTCTGTCTGTTACCTCCCAGGTAATTTGCCAATATATTCTGTAACTCTCTCCCATAAAGCTTGGGAATAGTGTGAGGTGCAAAGAGCAGGTTCTGTCTGATAGGAGTTTAGCAGAGACCTTGGGTTATGCTGAAAAACTGAACATTTTCTATCTATTTATTCCACCTTTCATTTTAATAAATGTATTTTGATATCTTTTGCTGTATTTTTGAGGCTCTCTGCTGTTACGCAGTTCAATAGTGTAAATTCAGCCTGTAAACTCTTCAAATTAAGAGTTGTTTTCTTCTAATTGTCTGCACAGTTCTTGGTTCAGCTGAGCCTCTGTCTAAATTAAAAACAATAGCAATAACTCAAAATAAGTATGTACTCCGAAGATGCTTTCAAATTTTCCATTTTTTAATGAGAAAGTGATGGAAAATGGCAGGAGGTTCAGAATACAATGGATTCACTATGCTTCCCTTATTTAACTTTTCTTCTTCTTCCCGAACCCCTCGGTGGTGATTCTGCAAGCACTGCAGCGTAGGAATTGACCATTACTGGAGAGTAGCCCTGTTTGTTTATTAACAAGGCTCCATTGCCTGTGGGGAAGCTGTGCTGAGACATGCTGTGCAGTGATCAGATTTCATCCAATGTAAGTGTCAGGTCAAAATGCAGGATTTGAAAAACAACAATAATTGTACAAGCAGGTCGCTGAAATATCTCTCTGCCCAGTGCTCTCTGAGAAGAGCTGTATGTGCAGTACCAACATGAGCAATGGACCTTTGTCAAGTCCTAGCTCCAGCTCCTATCTACACGTCTGGGTGCTGTCATTATTGCAGCCACTGAGAAGGTATTTAGTGCACACCAGAGGACAGCAGTGAGACTGTACAGGAAAATGTCAAAGCTGCAGATTTACCTTCTCCCCCCCAACCCCTGCTAAAAAAAAAAATAAATCTGCAAAGATGCTTTCTCAGGAGTCTGTTTAACAAGCCTTTGCACAGTGGTGTATAATTTGACACCACATGATTAAGAAAAAATTAAGTGCCACTGAATGCTGTTTTAAAAGACTCTGCATGGACATTCCAACTACAGCAATATTTCAGTAGTTCCATCTGTATTTAGTCTCAGCACATTGGCAATAGGACTGAAACCTATTAACACTCATGAAGTTCCGTGTTCGAGATCTTTCGTTTGAAAATATAAATGCAATGCCAGGCAAAGTAAAAGTTGAAAAGGTTATCCTTTATCTTCTCAAACCAATGGCAAAAAAATCCTAATCTAATTTAGTTTGCATGAGTGTATCGTATTTTTTGGCCTCCCTAGAAAATGACTGTTCCTCATTTTTCTCCAGCTGTAAGTAATATGACTTAAATAGCTCAGTGAAGCAGCTCTATTATTTACTGGTCAAAAAACATTACAAATGATTGAAGGCTTTTTATGAAAGAGGTGGCTGAGAATTGTTCTCATTTGCTTCCAATTGAAAGTTTAACGCTTGTGGCATATTGCGGGAGCAATGTAAATCCATAGGCAGACAGAAGATCTGAAAAATTATCTTTTTTTATGGTTTACATTTTTCTGTTTTTCTCAGGTTTGCAAGTAGTTAGTATATTTAAAATACATGAATTTTTCAGAAGTGATTTTTGCATGCCAGATTTGAGGTGCTTCTTAAATGGGTATTGATTTTTAGATACCGCTTACTGGCCTGATTAAAATCAAGCCTGTCGGAAGAGGCCTAAACCATACAGTGAAGGACGAGACAGGGACATCCAGGAGGTCTTCAGAACCACAGAGTTTGTTGTTAGCAAGATGCTTCACCCACTCTGATTTCCCCCATGCAAAGGGGAGAAGACTGCAGACCGTAAACCTTTTGAGACTCAAGATAATATCTTTGCATGACACCTCAGAAAACCTTAAGCCATGTTTCACATTTTCCCCTAATGAAAGCAGGGAGAGCCTTATGAGAGATCTGATTGAAAAAGTCAATTTGAAGCCTAGTCAGTTAATCTCATACATTGCAGGTAGAACTGAATCTTATTAAAAGTTATGTAGCACCATGTTTAAAATCTTTCATGTGAAAGATAAGTGCTATACTGAGTAATACAGAAGACATAACAGTGATGAAGCCTAGTTGTGATCCTTCCTGTTTTTGTGAGTTTTAACCCCATTTCCCTGTGTCAGATACTGAGTTTCCCACTCTCGACTCCCTGATCAAGTGAAGTTGTTCAAATACCGGGTTTACCTTTACATGTTCTTTAATCTTATTTGCTTAAGTGAGTCACGAACACACTGTTTGACTAGGGGCCTATTGCTAAGATTGACTGCCAGGAGAGAAATACTGAAATTGTCTATACCGGATGTTCTGCATCCCAGAATCCCGCTGGCCAGAGCAGGCTCAGTGCTGAATTCAGACCAGGTCGCTTGGGGCTTTGTCTGATTGTCTTGGAAACCTCCAAGGATGGAGATTCCACAACCTCATCTGAAAGCTCTCGTGAAACCTGCTTTCTGAAGGCAGCCTGTGTTGGAGCAGTAGGAAATAAATCCCTTGTTCTCTTTCAATTATGGTATTGCCAGGTGTTATCTGAAACAATACTATGGGAAAAAAAAAAGAGATCTAGCATTATTTAAAAATTGACAGTATCACCTTAAAATGATTACTTTCTAAATGTTTTATATGAGTGCTGTGGAACAGTAACACATGCACATACTCTTCCAGCTGTACAGTAAAATTTATGAACCTCACACTTCTGGCACCATTGGTATCACTGTAAGGACAATAGTTTTGCATGAACAGTGTTTGTATTGTGGTATGTCGTGGTTCTATTATCATGAAAAGGGTTAGAAGACATGGAGTTGGTTTTTTTTTTTAAAACAGCAAAAGCTTTTATTTTAACTTCATCTTTTTATTTCTAAGCAAATAAGATCATACATACATATGCTTTTTAAATACTCCTAAAGGATATATTTTTTACTGTCTGCAGCTTTAGCTTTAAGAGAAATTCATTGCTAAAAGCTGTTCTTCTTGGACGAGACCTTTTGATTGCAGAGGAAGTTGAGAATCTATCTTGAAGTTGCTTTCCTTTTCTTTATCATGCTGTCCATCAGTGAAGCTCAAGCCCGTGCAGTTGACTTTTTTCAGACACAATCCATTCAAATTAGCTTTTTTTCTTTTTGCTGTCTTTTGTCAAATCAGCTGTTGGCTCCTACCACACTGTCCCTTAGCTTGATTATTTCACCCCTGTTCCTAACTGCATTATTCACGGAGTCAGCCACAGTTGGCCGAACACATTATGAAAAATTCTTGTGATCATATGAACTTCCTCAGCTGCAAGTGATGACTCTGCTTCATATCTGCCACCTTCTCGCTCCGGCAGCATTTCTTCTGAATCTCATTGATAAGCGTCTCAGTTACCTTTTCATCACTTTTAACGTCAAACTTTCCTCTGCTCCTCCTGCTCTCTGTATTATTTTCTGCTCTAACCGTTCAACTCTTTTTGCCTCCATAGCTCTGTACTCTCTCCGCTTTTTGTCGCTCCTTCCCCTCTTTTATCTTCTCCATTATCTTTTTTCTAATCTCTAGCTCTCCCCAGATTCATTTTAAGAACTGTTCTTGCATACTCAAGAACTGAAGAGTGATCGGCCTGGGGCAGATAGAAGGTCTGTGTCTCATCCTGTCTCGTCTCTGACAATAACCAAAGTTTTGGCTCCCCTGTCAGAAAAAAAGAAAATAAACAAACAAACAAACTCCAAGCTTCCTTTTCTGATTATTTCTTCTATCAATTAAGTTAAAGACTCCTTCAACATGCTACCCAGAGCAATTACCTGAAGCTCCTCTCTTTGACCCCACTCTTTCTTTTAGGAAAACTCATGACAGAATCCCTGATCGTAAAATTTTGGTTTGCACTCTGTCCTCCCCAGAAGTATCAGAGTCCACCCCTCTAGAAATGTGTCATTCTCTGAGACGAGCTACAGGACAGACCGTTGATGGTTGCAGAACTGTGTGACCCTATGATAACAAACCACTTTGAATGGGAACTTTAGGTTCATGGTTTTGAGAAGCAAATATAAATGAAGAAGGTCCTTTTAGGAATGACACGAACTGAACTAAATGTCCCCCTTTTTAAGGGCTGCAAACTCAAATCCTGCCCTTATGATGCACTATTGCATTTTTTTTCTCTGAGTGACCCAGCTGGAGTCTTGCCTTTTCCTCACTAGTCTGCCAAGGAACCTTTGTGCTGAATCACTGACTATTTCTACTGTAATTGGCTTGGACTTCTAGGGTGAGGGGTGTGCTGAATACTTCGCCTTTTTTGCCCGCTAATTGTTTTCCATGCCTCATGGGGCATTTTCTTGAGATTTTCAGTGCTCCTGTAATATTTGATTTGGAGGTCAATGTGTAGCAAAATGAAAATTGTTTAAATTTGATTAATTTCTTAAATGTTGTTTGTCAGTTTCAGGAAATTTTGAGCAGTTTTTCTTCTTGCTAAGGAGTGAGTTTTAGACTATCTTAGACTTCCTGTAGGTAACCAAATGTCAAAAAAATCCTCAACCATTTTTCCTCACAGTTATTTCAGCCAAGATTTGTGTTTATCCCTTTATTGGTCCTTTTAGAATAAACAAGAAATAATGGAGTAGTTGTGCATACATTGCCCTATTCCCCACTTCCCAGGCAAATCAAGGGTGTCTCTCAGCAGCAGAAGGATGAGGTAGAGTTGTGATTGCAGCCATTATGTGGGGGAGCAGGAAAGTGATAGGAACCAGTGTGCTGGCTTTTTCATTAAGAGCTGTATTCCAGTTGTACTGCTCTTTCTGCAGCAAAAATCAGAATTTTTAGCAGATGGATCAGTGCGATAGTAAACTTTGCATTGAGGAATTGTTTCCACAAGGGCACTTGATATCACTGTAGGCATGTGTGTGTGTGTGTGTGTGTGTGTGCACTAACACACTTGCCAACTAAAACTACAGCAGCCAAAGGATGGGGTCAATTTAGAGAAGGGAGGCAGAGATGCAGGCCTAGCTCAAGAAGACAGGCACATAAGTATAGTTCTATGAATACGGCAAAACCTTCTGTTACAGATGGAATGGTGAGCATCACCCACATTTTGGGGAGAAGAGGACTAAGAACAGAAAATATCAGAAGCCTGTGTGACCTCACTGGCTCATCAACTCTGAAAAATCAATCCATGTGTGCTTTGCTGCAGTAGAAAAGCAAATCTTTCACAGAGATGGACATAAAAAGTAGCACTGAAATGCCCGCCGTGGAGGGTTAGAAAAAACAAGACTGCCTTGGTCTCAAGTCCCATCAGGCTTGGCCTCAGTTCTCTCACCACTTGTACTGCCTTTAAACTGCAGGACACCTTCTTCTTAGTCAAGTTTTACATGTTTCCTTAGGAGTGTATCTTGTGAATGTCAACCTGAGAACATCCAATTCCTTCAAAGTGTATTTCCTTGAGAACAACTCACACGCAAAAAAAAAAGCAAGTGTTGTCTGATAAAGGAAATCCTTCACTATTCATAAAATATTTGGGTTATTTGAGAAAAGAGGAAATTGCTAAGGATTAGGTTTACAGCACATGAGCATGTCTCAGAAGTGCTACTCTGTAAAGCTTGTCAAGGAAAAAAAAAAGGAAAATAAATCCCAGTAGGCTTCTAGAGTTTTGCATCCTGTAGTTTATTACATTTGTCAGTAAAAGCAGCAAGGATTATGGAAGTAGATTTATTAATTTTATGAAATCCTGGCATGAAGGACTGGTGGCCCTCTGATAGAAAATGAAGTGGAAGTATTTTGCGAAAGACAGATATTGTGTACTTGCAGTGAAAAGTTATTATTGCAGCAAACCTGTTGCAAATAAATCGCTGTAGCAAATCCCTTGGAAGTTACTTGCCTTAAAGTCGATGGGATTATGTTTTATGTCTCCTTGTGTAAAGGAAGATCCTTGGTTTCAATGGGTGTTCAAATTCCTCAGGGCAGTATACTGAATTAGAACAGCTCATCATAACCAGTTTGGAAAAGTTTCCTGTTGGTGTTTTAGCGTTTGTTATTAATGCCTTAAAGGCACACTCTCTGCTAAAATGAAGGTTCATTTTCTCTACTTGCAGTATCTCATCCTTTGTACGAGGTGCTCCTTGGAAGACTTTAAAATATTTGATCCTTTTCAGTATCTATCATCTGTGTGTTGAGAGGAAACTGAGACAAGGACAGTAAGTTGTGCTAAAAAAGGTGTTAATTGAAACATGATTATTAGACCATTTATAAACATGATCTGTTTTTCACCTCAAGGCAGAGTCCATCATGTATGACAGACAAAAATACTGCCATTGACATCTGAATTGCTAAAAGCCTTTTCTCAAAGTTCTTAAGTCATATCCATCTAAAAGCAGTTGTAGGCTACTTGCATAAAATCTCTTCAAGGACTCTGTTCTGGTCTAGTCGGTAGGTAGTAGGCAGGTACCTGACCTGTATCACAGAGATAGCAGTTTCACTTGTCTCTAAATATTTTAGCACTTTCAGTGGGTATGGGTAATAAAATCCCATTTTCCCTTAGAAGTGTGTCTCTACAGGAGAAGGTTAATGCCTTCTGGGCCATGCCATAGAAGCTGAAAAAGTGGCCTTGCTTTTCTCTTTCTTTTAAATAAGGAAGTTAAGTGTCCGTGCTGGTATTGCAGTACACCTTTAGTAATCATAGCAGTCTATTTCATTTTTGTCTCAAGTAGTAATTACTTTAACTCATACAAAATTAAAAAGTAAGTTTGACTTTTTGTTTGTACCAATGTTCAAATTTTTTTCATAAATTTAATTGGAAAATACAGCTCCTGTTTGCCTAAGATACTTCAATGGGTCTATTACCAGTGCATCAAAACAATAGATAAAATCATAAACCTTAACATCTTCAGAAGCACTTAAGAACTATTATCCCTGTTTCATAGGGACAAAGAACAATTTCCCTAAGGTCACAATAAATGAGTTTCATGCGCTGCAGTCCTTCAGTACCTGCTCATCACTGGGCCATCCTTTCCTCATTGCAGAGGGACAATGACATGTTCCAGGCTCTGGTCTCTCACTGCCTCTTGCCCTGCTCTTTATGTCTTGTCTCCCTGAGTCTGTTCTCTGCAACCCAGGGACCTTCACAGCTCATAGATCCAGCGGGCTAAACGTGCCCGCTGTCTGTGGTCTGGACTCTCATTGTCCCTTGCTTTCCCCTGCCCTAGTTTCTTTTGGAAAGAAAAGAGGATGTATCAGTGGGAAGGAGACAATGCCATGCCTAGTTAGGTTCCTGGTTGTGGTCAGTAGGCAGATTAGGACTGAGAGGGACACACACCATGAGGGGAACATGCCCACCAAGTGTAAAGTTCTCAAGTCTGTTGCAGCCAGGCATATTGGCATGCATCATAGAAAAAGTTTAGCATCATTGTTCTAAGGAAAGTTTAATAGTCATAGTGGTTACAACACTGTAGCTGCTGCTCTACAACTTCAGCGCTCCGTGCAAGTGTTACCTAGGTCTTCACAATATCCTAAGAGTTAAGTTAGCAAATACCATTATCACTGTATTACAGCTGAGGAGACTGGGTCATTTAAGCACACGCTGAAATGGTTTGCTGGATCACAACCACACAGAGTAACTGCTTTATGTAAAGCTATATAGCAAGTTAGTGAAAGAGCTAGAATTTTATGGCTCTGTGTCCAATGGTTGTTCCCCATCAGATTTGTACTGGGAATGTCAAAGATGTCATTTCATAAGGGTCAGGCTTTTTTTAGAAGGAAGCAACCTGAAACCACGTGCTTCCTTTTGTTAATAATATCCTCCATGTGGACAGTAAGCATCTGAAAACCTCAGTGTCTTATTAATGGAAGTGACTGTATGTGTGCTGTGTAAGTATATATATCTTGTAACCATCTCATTGTATGAATGCAAGTACGCATGCATCTATAGAATATCAGTACATCTGTATGTATAAATAGGATGCTTATCCACATGTAAGCAGTTGAAATGAAAATCTAGATGTTCTAGTATGGAACTTACTTCTTCTCCAAACTCTATTTGAGTTTATACTGCTAATGAATGTGAAATACTCACAGTTATACTGGAAGTGTAAGACTAAGAACTGATACTGAATTCATCACATCAGAAACACTGTTTTTTACAAGTACTCATGCACAATGTGTTACAATTCTGTAGGGTTTTTCTTCCCTTTCTTTTCTTCTTTTTTAACAATTCTAAAGAGCACATTACTATATCACAGACAGTATTTGATTTGCACTTAAGGGAAATATCACACCTTGTAGTTCAGTCTTCTAATAAACCTCAGACCTCCTCTGTTTCTATCACTTAATTTAAAATTTCTGAATCTTGGAAAGAGGCTGATTTCAATGTATTCCCATTCCTATGCTACAGTGCTATAGTGCAGTCAAAGAATTTTTCCACATGATCATAGTACTATTATTACTATTGATTTTGACATATCTGGATCAGGATTCAGATGTGGGTGAACATAAGCAGTGCTAAAAGCTTAATAGCATTTTCTTCCTTTATTTTTCCACATTCATGGTTTCTCTCTCCTTTCCCCCTTCTTTTTCCTTCCTTTCTTAAGAGCTTTCCTCTAACTATAGTTTCTCCCTGAAAGGTTATTGTTAAGTTGGTGCTAGCTTGTAATGAAAATAGCACATTATTTGTGTATCTTCATTGTGATTTTTATCCAGAAATAACAAAAGAAAGAATTTTAAGTGATCAGTGGTTTACTTTCCCTAGGTTATCAGTTTGTGGCCTCTCAGAAAGGGACCTTATTTCTGAAATGCTCAGAAAATCTTAAAGATAGCCCAGATTCACCAAAATACGTTGGTTCCTCAATCCTTTTTACAATCCTTTACATTGATTTTACACTATGCTTAAAGTATTAAAAATTTGTTGAATCTGGTCCTAAATCTTTTATTTGAAAGCAGCACTATTTATGGTCTTTTAATTAAATGTGGTGGATAGCAAGAGTCAAAGCTTAATTTAAAAACTGGGATCTGAATCCTATTAAAAACTGTTCAAGTTGTAAAATATACCTTAGTATGAATGGGAATAAGGAAATCATACACTGCTTTAATTAAAACTAATGAGAAATAATGTGATTTTCCTTTCTGTCTTTCTCACTCTAAAAACATCCAATATGACCAGCTTCTGTGAAACTTGTGGGTTTGCTTGTACACAGATGTAAGGATTATTTGCGTGCTGTCATTTGCCATAGATTTCAACAGCAGTTCCTACATGTCACGGAAAGCACACCATATAAAGCAGACATGTTTTCTCCATGTATGCTGTGTCTATAAACCAAGCAGGACGTAATTATTTTAATAGAATTTGGACTGACATTGTATAACATTTTCAAAAGGATTCAGAAGCCTTTACAAGAGAGGACAGCTACAGCACAAAAATACTAATGAAGATGAACTTTTCAAAGTTGATAAGTGATTTGGTTTTTTGATTTTGGTTACCCAGCTGAGGATGCATTAAAGACTGAACTTCAGAGAGTGCACTTTCTTTAAATTAGGACTACCACAAGCAGCTCAGATCCAAAAGTAAAAGCATCCTGAGTTCCTACTCAGTCATTTGTGAAAACTGTGGCTTTATTTCTCTCTAGTCACATTATGAGTCAAAGCTGATTGGGAATGGAGATGGAGGGGAAGCATATGCTCACCTGGATTAGCCTGTCATAGTGCCATACTTAAGAAGCTGAGTATCTAGACTTTTTACATAAAAGAGTCCACTCCTGTTGGTTGACCTAGGAGAATGAATAAAGATGCCGTGGTCATGTCTTTCCTCCGAGTCACCCAAAAAATCAGCATTTGGATTTCTCTGATGAGAAAGACTGTTTCTCATATCCAATACTGAAGTCTGTGGTACCCTAAGATTCCCGTTGCGTGTACATAAATGACGTAGTTCCACTGAAAGTTCTAAATAATGTAAAATTAAATAAGTCCACCCTATTTGATTTCTTTATCTGAATCTGGTTTTAGTTTTGTTTGTGGTCAGCCTCTAAGAAGACTGGATAACCCAGACACAGAAATTACAAAAATTTGCTCTATGTATTAAATTGGCATTACATCTTCCAGCACGAATTCAGGTTCTGCTAGCACTTTCAAGAGTCATTAGTGCTTTGCTGAATTTTCCCACACCTGCTTAAAATATGTTGGTTGCAGTGCATGCCTCGAAGTGGGGTTACTTGGCTTATCATTAAGGATAAATCCCAGCTGCAGAGATCTAACAAATCCAGAGGAAGAATTCAGCAAATATGTTTTATTTAGTCACAAGCGCTTGCTAATCTTTCTGTCTCAAGTACTGCTTTCACTGTACAATGTGCAACTGGTCAGCTTATATAAGAAATAGATGAGGGAGTACACTGATTAATGAAGGAGCTGGAAAAATGTGAATAGTGAAGAATATCAAGCATTCAGAGTATTCAATATTTAAGGTCAGTAGAAGGTTTTGGAGAAGGAGTGGGAGAAGGAGTGAGGGAGAATAGGGCTTAGGGTTCAGTGGAAAGTGCCGTGGGGAGTTGTGGGCTTTGGGAACAAGAAAGAGCATTGAAGGTTGATGAATAATTGAGCTACATGGGATATATTATCTCATGGTGTATTAAGTTCCTTGTGATGATTATCCTCAGGATGTTAGAGTAGGCGTTGGTTAATGGAAGACTAGGGAGAGGGATTTGGGAAGAACAGGGGAGTATGCGTAAGAGGAGGGTGGGATACTGGAGCTGGATGGTGAATTGTTAGAGGCTGGGAAAGTATCATGGGGAAATATAGGATATTCCTGCTGTATTCCCATACTCCTTCAAGACCATCTACTTTTGACGATTGTCAGAGAGCGGTCTAGTGTACTGAGCCACTATGGGTGGTTTTCTGCTTTTATGTTAGCTTTTATCGTCTCTGTGAAAGGGTGAAGGTTTGCCCACGTGGTTAGTTGGCAAAGGAGAACAAAGAGTAGTGCCAAGCAGAGGAATATGGAAATAGCTTAGTTGGAAAGGCAGACCTCACTGTGGTAACAGGAGATTGGTTAGGCCACCTTAGCATAAGGGCAGAGAGGAGTTAGAAGGTGGTGGGAGCAGAAGCTAAGGATGGGAATCCTTAGCTTCTGCTCTAGAATCCTTAATCCCATGCTCTGGAAGAATTGTGTTTTCCCAAACACAAACCTGTTTTTCTGAACTCCTGAGCATAAAAAGCATCTGTTGCCCCAGCCCACTGCATATCTCACCCTGCTCCATTCACCCCCTTCACCCAGCTAACTTTGCTCTTAGGTTTACTAATGCTTTCTGGCATGGGGATTTGGTTCAAATATTGCAAAATATAGTGGAGAGCTCTTGATTGGGTGGTACTGCCTGTGATGTCTCATGATTGCACTGCAACCACAACCATAAAAATTAGATTAAAACAACAAGTAACTTCATCTAACAATCTAGCTTTTCTTGAAAAGTGTGGTTGTCTCCAGCATTTTCAGTACATTGTAAGAGTACGGGAAGTTTAGTATTTTGTTAGCAAGATGGCTTTTGACTGGAGAACCCTAAGAAGATGAGATGTAAGCAGAACAATTTCTGAAAGATTTCCTCCACATTTG
Organism: Gymnogyps californianus; assembly: GCF_018139145.2. NCBI lineage: Eukaryota > Metazoa > Chordata > Aves > Accipitriformes > Cathartidae > Gymnogyps > Gymnogyps californianus. The sequence goes on along the minus strand of NC_059472.1, from coordinate 111,011,703 downwards.
TGTCTGGCAGTCTGGTATCTGCTCCTTCTATGTACCCATGGGAAGAAAAGATGTTGGGGGCCAGCTGTTTCTTGCAGCTTGCCAGTGGGGTCTGTGTCATATTAAAAATGTCAGTCATTCACCTCAGTGAATAATAAATAATGTGCGCATCCACAGAAATGAGAGATATTATAGCGAAATGTTATATACAAAGATGTACTTTAGATTTTAAAAGTTTCAAACCTTTGTGTGTTTGTAAAATTAAAACAATCCTAAGACACTTAACCAAAATTATAGTTCATTTTTCAACTCTAAGTTTGTGTGCTACTTATTTGAAGAAGGTGCAGAATTCGTTACATTCAGCACAATTGTCTCTGCCTTCAAAAAGGAACTAAACCAGGCTAAGCAGTACTGGAGCCACTAAAATCTCAATAATGCTTTTTGATAGCTAGTTATTATTTACTTTTAATTGAGTTATATTGCACAGACATAGTTCAATAGAGAACCTAAATATCTCAGTCAAGATCAGGGCTGTGATGTTCAAGGATCTGCAGACAGAAACCAACATGTGTTTTCTACCACATTATGGGAAACAGTTTCCACCCAAGAGTTAGCTAAGAGTTTAATCCTGCAATTAGTATGCTCTCTGCCCAGAAACTATCACTTGCAGCACAGCAAGACAGATGGATTTCGGATTAGAAAGAAATCTCTCCCACAACAGAGTAATGCACAATTTATCAGATATAACTTGGGACAGTGGTTCATGCTCCTCTGAAGCAGCTCTGGGAGACAGGATATCAGAAAATTATTATTTGTATTTCATTCCAATACAAAGTGGGGCCCGTTGTGTCAGACACTGTATAAACAAATAGTAAGAGACGACTCCAGTCCCTAACATTTTATAATCTAAATAGGCAAGGCTAACACAACTGTACAGGAAATAAAAGGATATGGCAAGGGAACGTGATTTGCCTGTGATCACAGTGTTGATTGGTGATAGAGCAAGGAGCCAAATCCAACTGTTTGGACTCCCAACTCTGCAGTCTGTACTACGTTTGACCTTACTATTAGATGATTATTAGTTTCTTCTGATGTGTTTCTTACATTTTCACCATTTTCTTTTGTATTTGGTATTACTTGTTTGTCAAAATTGCTATACAGAGAATAAGCCCCAGGAGGAGCAGGAAGCTAGTTACCCTACTTAGGTGAAAAAGCACAAAGCAGTAATAGATCTATAATCAAGGTAGATTTAAATGTTTGTATGTCATAGCAAGCAGTTCTTTTATATATGTATATATATTAAAAAAGTGTACCATCAAGTATTACTTCAAGCAAAAATAGCAGCTGGCTTTGAAATTAATGAATATAATCTGTAACAGGTACATATATAAAGCATGAAGTAATTCCTGGCATTCTTCAGTTGATACAGTATCTGAAAGTTGGGGAGAAAACATTAGAATCCAGGAAAGCTACACAAAGTTTTTTATTTTATGATTTTTTTTCCTGCAAGTGGATGAACAAGCATTACAAACATGCCCTACACCTGTAAGATCTAGTTATATGGCAGGTAACCAGGGAATATTCTGTGTTTTAAAATGAAATCTGCACATTGAATCAGGCAGAGAACAGCTGGCTTAGAAATCAGCCTGAGAATCAGAATAATCTATGAAAGGTATTTGTGTTAGCATTAAACATTTTTGCATGCTGTCAGTGCAGAAGATAGCCTCTGAGCTTTGTGGATTAAGGAAGTGGCTGGTATGACTTTCTGGAATTGGGTTGGCTTGTTAAGAATGGAAAAAATTAAAATTTAGTTATGAGAAAGCTATGTGAGCCCTTGTGATTTACTGCTGCACAATGCAGACTCATATTTTAAAAGGCAGAGTTTTCAGTCAAATTTGTGTCAAGTTATTAGGAAATAAGGTTATGGTCATTTCTGCAGCATGTTGTTGCTTTTTGAGCAAGAGCTATATACCGATATGCATGTGTATCTGATAAGCAATAGAAAGGCAAATGAAGATAAAAAGAAACTATTTTTTAATAGCCAAATACAAATACACTTGGTAGACTAACTGAAGCACAAACTAGGGAGATGCGTTCCTGGATATAAGAAACAACTGATGATTAGACTTTGTTAAATTCTACTGTGTTCGGGAACAATCTACCAGCACCAAGGCAGAGCAGGCATTCACTTACTACAGCATCTCTAGTTCTAATGTTAGGATGTGAATCCCATTTTTTTCCACAAACTGGAGTTGACACAGCTACTTTTAATCCATGCTTTTAGATATGTCATTGCAAACTGAATGTGGATGCTTTTCCCTTGGATTTTGCTTGAGATTATGCCTGTACAAAATCATTTACATTATCTCAAAATACGAAATTATAAGAGAAAATTAACTAAAATCAGATTAACCAAAAAGCTAAAATTAAATAGAAACAAAAACTGTTAGTATGGAACAAAAGTGCCCACACACAGACTTGCTCCAAAATAACTAATTGTATGAAGTAAAACCAACTGTTATTTTGGTTCCAGTGTTTTTGTGCAGAGAAGCCCTAGGACCTCTGGCAATTAAAATATAATTGTTCTTGCGATGCAAATGTTTACAGCCACTCTAAGGCCCTTTTAAATTGCCAGTGCAGTGTAAAGTAGACACAGCGCTGCTGAAAATGAGACCAGAGATAGTGAGGCCAGAGGCAGCAAGGCCCTTCATATTTTATAAGGATTTTTAGGAGACAGCACTTACCAATCGTATGAGGTAAAAGAAAGGAGAGGAGAGGTCGAAGGGTTTGCAGTGAAAAAGCAGATTGTGGAAAGCAGAAGAAATACAGTAAATGAAAACCCACAAGTACAAATGGCAAAGGATCAAAGGTGAGGGGCTGTGTAGGAGGGAGGTGCTACTGATGCTCCCAGACATTCAGGGATGGAAAAATTCCATTAAAACTAAGCACCTGCTGCTTGAGATTAGGGCTTCAAAATTACAAACCATGTCAGTAAAAGCATTTTGCTTTGCAGTTTAAAGAGGAGCTAAAGGAAACAGCCAAAGTATTAGGAGGTGGAAAAAGAGAGAATGGGGAAATATTTTAATGAAACTGATCTGCGCACATTTAAGATGGGATATTGCTTAGGCATGGCTGGTTTCAATCTGATTTTAATTTTTGTTCCCCAGCTTTTCAGCTGTCTTCTTGAGCAAAAAGAGACGTTTTAGTTTAGTTTAGTAAGGGGATAAGGAACCGAGCTTTGGATGGCTTCCTAACCTTGTGCCTCATTCCTCTTCATGGGTGTGTCTGACTCTTAAATTTCTGTTTCTTAATCCTACTCTAATCTTTGTGGGCAAGGAGAGATGATTTCTGACTCTTTTGCCCATTGTAGGGTAGAATGCAACACTGAAATCCCTTCTGACGGAGTAAAGGCTGGCAAATGTTAGAAACCACAAGAACTTAGATACAGAAACAGCCTATACTTAACTGACATACACACGCTTACATCGCTATGCCCGCACAACCAAAATACAAACTGAAGGCTGCTTGGTTTGAAACAGCTGTTTCTCCTGCCCCATACTGCTTTGATATTTGCAAGTCGATGAGCTGAATATCACATGTCAGGGATTGGCAGCAGACAGTGGAAAGCCAAAAAGCTGTTCCCAGTCCTTCACACTGAGACAGAATTGATCAAATTGTCACTTATAAATCGGTGGAAAAAACCAGCCTAATCTGCAGTGTGCCCTCTCTCTAGTCCCACTCCCAGACTCCAATTTAAGCACTCTGTTTCCCTTTAAAGAACTTAAGATTAACCTGATGATTGCTTTTAAATAGGAAATAGGGAAAAAGAAGTGGCTAAACGGAGTTATATGTCTAGAGTTTTGCTTTCCTCTGCTCAGTGAAGGGATACTCACTCTTCTTGTCTACTTTGAATACCAGATGTCTCTGCACAGTCAAATTGAGACATCCTGAAAGAGAAAGATTTTCAGATGTCCTCAGCTTTTTCTGGAAACTGGGCCCCTTTAAAGATGTCTCAAGTATGACACTCAAAAACAGAGTCATCCCAGATTGCACAGTGCTTTTCGAAACTCAGCCAGCATTTTTAGTAGCCTATGCCTCAAGGAGTCTGGGCACCTTACCCAAAAAGAGCTAAAAATGTAATTTGCAGTTCTTCAAGTAATCCAAAACAAAGTATCAAATCCCTTCCCATCTTCCTTTGCCAGGGAAAGTCCCTGTGCACTGGAACTGGCCGCGTTCTGCTGCACAAGGGACAGCAGAAGTAAATGGAGGGTGGAGTGGGAGAGCTTTTGGAAGAATGATCAGGCTGTGCATAGTGCTCAGCCCTACTTAATCACAGATGCCTTGCTTGAGAATTGAGTTCCAAATATTTTCATGGTGCTCAAACATAGAGTTACCTGGCTGTCGTCTGTGCTGAAGAATTTCAACCACCAGAATTTCCTTGGCTGTGCTGCAGCTGATGGCTTTTTCCATTATTTTAGTACTCACTCAGCAGATACTTACTTGGTGTGGGTCACTAACCAGGCAAGAAAGTATCGACCGACTGTTGAATTTTCCAAATGTGAAGGTTTATATGCCTGTGTATTGTGGCCACAGAGGAACAGTCTAAAGATGTGTGGAATAAATGTGCGTGGCAATACACATACAGCACATGGCAGACACATGACTTGACATCTAACTACATGTCTGATCTTTGCCTTTTTATAACAATACACCCCTTCTGAGACTTAATCCTTTGACCAAAACAAGGGATTGTTGAGGAAAAATTAGTCAATGTAAAAGTCTTAAGAAGTGATTGAAAATAGTTCTGCTACAGGTGGACTGAAGAAGGCTTTCATTTCTCAGTTTCTTTTTCTTAACAGGCTAAGATGGATGTCGTAAGACATTAATCATCCTAAATAAATGAATAAATCATCTGTACTAATATACAGATGGGTTGTGGTGAGGTTAGGGAACTAAAGCAAAGCAATGTGATAGACTGCTGCTGTCATGAACCATTTGCCACCCAGCTCACTTTCTATTCTGGCTATCGACTATTGCTGCCAAAGGAGTTGTTACAGTGGGTTTTAATACCATCGGACAGGAATGCCAGGTAGACCTGTGGAACAGACACCTCTGGTTTTGAAAAGAGATTTACGAGAAGCATGATTGGAGCCATCACAAATAATCATTTTAACATAAATTCCCATTACAAGGTGTACTGAAAAGAGCTGGTCTGCTCTTTAGAGGTATAAAAAGGGGACATAGAAAAATGCTTTTTCTTCTGTGCAATAATCTGTGCCCTGTTCTGATGTCCACGCTTACAGAAAGGTACAGAAATAACACAACAAAGACTTCAAGGGCAGGCCACAGAAAAATGTTCCCTAAGAGCTGGAAGATCAGACTTGTGAACCTTGTCAGGGTGTTTGGGAGCAATAAACGCATTTTCAGAAGTTGCTTAGGAGAATGTTTTGAATATTCTTTCAAATTTGTGTTAAAAGAAGGCCCAAAGTTTTTTAATTTTTATTTATTTTTACCAGTTGTTTGGAAAAAGCTTAAAGCCTCCTACCCTGAAAAAGTACCACTTTAGCGAGTAAGAGATTGGAGAGAAAATTTTACCCAGCCTTAGGATCAGGCTGTGTATGTTCTTCAGTGTGCATTGTCTTGCATCTCTGAATTAAGAGACTAGAATCAACTTCAGGTATCTGGGCTTCGGCTGGTTGCCTAAAGAGTAAGGAAGTGCTCATCTGCAAGGAAGCGTTCATCTGCTCCCACTCTGATGATGCACAGCTGGCCAAGAGGATTACTTTTGGGGTCTCTGAAGAGCCAAAGAATCTAACTTATAGCTGGAGACAGGACACAGGAAAGGACAAATTGGTGTACTGAGGAGATACAGACACTTTCTGGGTTGGCTGGCGTGTCTTATTCCAACATGCAGGGTCACACTAACCACAAGGCATGGGACTTGGAAATAGTTTTCACCAGGCTCAGTAGGAGGGCCCTAAGGAGCTTCTTGCCTTCCTGCGCAGCTGGGGGCATGATTCAGCTTCCAGGATCATGTGAGTGTGTTGCAACTAGGCAATTCTCTGTCCTTACAAGAGGCTCATTTTAGGTAGCATTTTGATTTTTCTTGTTCCATACTAGGAGTACACTTCTCACTAATTATTCTCCTTAAGATACAGTAATGAAGGCCTTTGGGTTTACAGTAAAGATGTCTATGTGAAACAATATGTAGCTTGACCTCCTAAGTATCAGAGGAGGTTCAGGTAGGCCATCTTAACCCCAGCCCTGTTGTGTGGAAACAGTTTTGCTTATAGGCATTTCAGAAATTCATATGTTTTATGCCCAGAAATAACCATTATGATCATATAGCCTGACCTCCTGCGTAGCACAAGCCTTTCAGCCTCACCCCGTAATTTCTGCATTAGGTACACATCCTGTGGTTAACCCGCATCCTGTGGTGGGATTATATATCGAGTTTTGTATTGATTAGATTATGACTTGAGACAAATTGTGTTTTTAGCTTGGGTTTTCAGTAGTTTAGGCTTGCCTCTGTACGTTTTTCCTTTTAGAGTTTTGCAGGGCTTCTCCCAGTTACTCTTCTTTGCCATCTAGTTCTTCAGCTCCTTTCTGCAAGAGCTATTTATGTTAAACTAGAAGTCTCTAGCTGCCTTGCTTTGGGCTTACACAGCCTGAATACACCTTCCACAGTACTGTAGAAAAGATGCCTAGCAGTTGTTCCATGAACACTGGAAGTAAATATTGTTTTCCTTCAGATTTACATCCTTTTTAAACCCTATATGTAATCCTTATGATAACCTGAACTTTTCTCATGTCCTTTATGCCTTGTCTCCCCAGCGAAGGACAGTATGTGCTAGGCGACTCTTACAGAGCTGTGTCTGTACTTACTGGTGAGCCATTTGCAGCCAAACAGAATATATAACAGCTAGGTTCTTTGGGTTTTTTGATGTCATCAGGGCAGTAATTTGGGTGTCTGTCCTTCAGCAGTTGCCAATTTTCACAACACTGGTAAGAACTTAATTTTGGGATTTCTACACTTTTGTCAAGATTGACAGGTTCAGAAGTTACCGTGTGTGGCGGGGACAAGGCAGACAAACAGATGATTAGAAAGACAGCACAGCCACGTAAACTTGTTTCCTTAGGAAATGGAGCTACAGATTATTACCTAGGGAATTTACGGTTCTTTAAAATTGCTACCTCTGGGTATTCTTACTAGTCATCTTCCTTCCTGTCTTTCTTTGAATCTTCTTTTAAGGTCTTTGGGGGTTTCGGGAAGGAGTGGGACCATGTGAGTCTGTACAAAAAGTTAGGCCAAATTTTCAGTGTTGTGAGGTGATACACGTGGGAAGCAGTAGACACCACCTTACTGCAACTTTCTTAAACCTTTTTGGTGCCAAGAGTCCTCTCGCAAAATTGCATTATTTGAATGGTGTAATTATGCGGGATTACTCTCAAATATGCAACCAGAGTGACTGATAAATGATTTCCTTTACTCCAACAGTCATGCAAGATTAATTAGGTACAGTTAGTATGCTGACACTTTGAAAATGTAAAGCATTATATAAATGTTGAGTGGTATTTACACTGATTATATTCAGGATGTTGGTTGATAGGAAATACATAAAATGTTTTTTAATGCATTTCTATATATGCAGCTTCAGGTAAGACAGTACTTTTATAAATGTACTTGGCAAAGGGTTTTAAGAATTATGTAATGGATGCTTTGAATGCCTAAGTGTGGGTTTAAAAGTGGCCTGATTTTTAGACACTCATCTATGGCTATCACACAAACTATGCTTATGGTCTCTGCCAACTCATTCCCCTCACAATGCTTCAGTTTTTACATTCTCGACTCTTGTGATGTTGGACAGTCCTCATAGCTCTCCCATCGCAGTCAGCATTGGCCGAATGAGAAAAGGTAAACAGATGGTTTGTAGATATTTCTTGTATTGATACTGTTTACTGCCCTACTGATTTTACTGTTTACTGCTACTATTTACTGATTTATTTATATCTGTGTTTGTATGGCACCTAGAACAGGGTTTACTTTTATTTATTACCATTTGAAAAAGTTTGTCCATCCTTTCCAGTCTCAGTTACTCATTCCTACTCATCCTGCCAAAGTTTTCCACCCTCTCAGCTGTGCTGGATGCCAAGTGAACACTTTGTGTGGCTGTGCTTTAAGGCGGGGGGAAGTGGAAGCTGCAGTGAGGGAAGGAGGAGCAAGTCTTTGAATATTATCTCCTTAATTGCTTTTTTTCAAATCTATTAAGAGTTGTTCTTACAAGGTAAATCACCAGCTCTAATGTAATGCAAACGGAAAGGATTTTTCCCAGCGATTAAATAGATTCCTGAAAAGTCCCCCAAGCTCCCAAACTTTCAGACCTGTGGTAAGAAATAGAAAAATGTGGGAGTTCCCCAGTTAAGATGGAGCGGATCATTCATTCTGGAGATTTCCTTGAAGCCTGTGTGCACTACTCGTACTAGCAGGACTTTTTAATGAGGTTTTTTGTCTGTGTGTACTTTTCTACTTTGTGTTTCATCAAGGGAAGGAAGCCTGGTGTAAAGGCAGTGTAGCCAAGCTGGGCTGTACTGTGTGCTCGGGCACGCCATCTTCTCAGCTGTGAATAACGGATTGACAGAAGTCATGGCTGAGACCAAAGGGAAGAGACCAGACACTCAAAATGAAGTCTCCCTGGTCTACTCCTGGTAACATAACCCTGCACACATCACTTCTAATGCCCAAATATCCTTCATGGCAGCCATGAAGCCCCTCTTGCTGACTTACTCTGTATTGTTTTCCTTTTCATTGCCTTAAAAGTCACTGCTTGTTTCCTGCTGATCCTCCTTTAGGCCAGTTTCATAACCAGCTGATTGCATGCTCCAAACACTTGACCTGTAGCGTATATGGGATCTGGGTGCAAATGTATTGGCTCTGGGCGATCGCTGTTGACTGTTGATGATATTTCATTGGAATTGCAAAACTGTTATGTAGCAACACCATGTTATTGGAAGAGGCACAAGTGTTTGGTTTGTTTTCATGTGATTCCTACATGTATATAAACTACATGGTGAGCTGGGGTAGAAATAACTAATGCGTGGTGTTGGGTTTCTCGTTGCTCTTTTTTGAAAATGTAGATATGTTGCAAGCAGAATGTATACACATACATTAGCTCAAGCATCCCCTTTCTTTTCCTTGTCCCACTTGAATAATAACAAATAATCATGACTTCTCCCTCAGCTTGGCTGTCCCCAGGCCCGATTCCCTCTACATAGTTTTAGAGTTAGATTGCTTCAATATGGTCTAACCTGTGCTGTAGAAAAACTGTTATCCGGTGACTGCTGCAAAATGCTGCAGGACTGCTGTTTGTCAGGACAAAGCAAAGATTATTACCTTTATCCACTTTTTTATACTGTGCTTTGCACCTTTAATATCATTCAAATTCAGCTTTAATTTCTGCTACTTGTAGAGTAAAACTGACTTTGCTTCTGCAGTCCCAAATCTCAGCAATGCCCAGTGACACATTGCAAAGACTGCTGCGTGTTTCACCTGTTTAGCGTGAACGTTCAAAGGCATTTCATTCTTGCATGACCCTTCCTGTGGACCTGTTTCGATGGTTTTTTCTCATTTTTGTCTTTTGCTTTAATGTGTTTGGTATGTCTTAACCTAATAGCTCAGTTTGATGCCTAGCAACACTGTAGTAGATAGGCACCAAAGAAATAGAATTTCTTATGATGATGTTGAGTTCAAGTACCGGGTAAGTCTTCAAGATATCTTGGTACAGTTGTCATTGTGGTTGCTGCTGGTACAAATTTTGATTTATTGTTGCACTATTAACTCTTATACGTTACGTGGTGTGCACAGCATGTATTTTAGCAATGTACCAAAGTCAAAATGATAATAATAATAAAAGAAGATTAGCCTAGAATTTAAATGTGGTGAAAGAGCTCTTCGGTTTACTGGCAATGATAATCAAATAAAAAGAGAAACAGGTTCGTTTTAGTTTAACAGGACAAAGGTAAATCACAGCTACCACTCATTCCTTCATTGCTTTTTTCAGGTGACCATATGTGTCCCTTTAACTTCATGGCTGAGTTGAGTATAGTGTTCTGCTTACAGCCAGGATTCACAGGTGACTGCTGTCTTACCTCCTCCAACCGGTAACCCCGCTTTTACCCCAGCAAAGGCCTGTTTTCATCTGCAAGGCTCCCTGTAACTCACCCACATGCAAATGCTTCTGACCTTAATTAAAGCAGTTCACCTCTCTCTGCCTCAAGGGATGGTTTCCTCATAAGGCAGTTGTGTTTAATTAGCATTTGCATAGCATTCTGCTGGTTGCTCTCTGGGAGCGTTGTTCGGTAGGAGCGTGGGATTGCTGAAGCCTGACTGGCAAGCTTTGCACCCTCCTAATTGACACAGAAGCCAAGTAGAAGTTACACAAGGAAAGAACAGGGAATTGCTAATGATGGATCATTAGCAAGTAGCTCCTTTGAATGAATGTAGATAACTTTATAATTCTATCAAAGTGAAAAGTAGCGTGATGAATTATGCATCAAACAATAAAAGCTCAAGGAAGACACTAGTTTTATAATTGCTGTGCAGTTTTCTAGCATGCTCTAGTTTGTAAGATTAATTTCTTTGGGAAGTGTGAAGCATTCTATGCCTGTTGTACACTTAATGTCAATTTTGTTTTTCTCTCATTAGAGGTTTTATTCTGTGTGTCTTTTGATATCACTGCAAAAACTCCCAGGGTTTGAGATACGCAATTTTTATACTAGCAAAAATTTGCACAAGCAAGTGAAAAGTGTATAGCTACTAAACTAGTTCCTTTGAGGATTTGCTGGTTTCTTGGTATAAAGAGTTCTCAGATACACACACCTGAAATAAGATTGCTTTATATCTATATATTATTATATTTTTTAATAGAAATTGCCTAATAGTTTTGTGGCTATGTTGAATTTCTAGACTAATAAATCTCTAAGGGGCATTTTTGCTCTGAAATTATCTTCAGAAGCATTTCAGTTGGCACAGATAGATCATTCCTGTGGCTTGCACTAGCGCCAGTTCAGCCCTCAGTCAGTCCTAGGAAGAGAAATTAATACGTGAGCTGTTTCTTAGCTTTCATTAATATTACTGGGTGAAAGGAACTGTGAGAGATCATCTAATCCATCAGCAAGTCCCAGGGATCAGCTGTAGGATCAGCTATGCTAGAATAATTCTTCTTCCTAAAGACCTGATTGATAAGAACTCCACAGCCTCCTCGCACGGCCTGTTTCAGCATTTTGCTACCCCTACCATTATAAAAGTTTATTTTCTAGTACCTAACTTCAGTTTCCTTTGTTGCAATTTAAATAAATTATTTCTCATTCATCATGGACATGAAAAAAGGATTTACTTCCTCCTTGCAGGAAGATCGCATGGATTTTTGGAGGGTTTGGGGGTTTTTTTGTTGTTGGTTATTTTTTACATTTTTTGAAGACAGTTTTGAAGACGTTTTTCCCTGGCCTTTTTCTTTAGGTCCACAATTCCACTTTGTTCAGTCTGTCATGTTTTCTCTGATCATTTTGGTTGCTGTCTTATAGAACCTCTTCAGGTGTTCCAGATGGCTGTGTAGTGGGGGCCCCACACCAGACACTGCTCCAGCTGTGACCTGCCAGCTCTCACTAGAGCAAAAAGATTATTTCATATGTCCTGCAGGCTTCTCTCTTGTTTGTACATCCCTGTATGACACTTGTCTTTTTCGCAACAGCATGATGTTGTTGACTCATCTTCACTTTGTGATCTAGAATAACCCCTAGCTATTCCTACCTTGCTATTTGTGCCATGCCCTGTATTTATATAATTAAATGTAGTTCCTTCCCCTTGATATTATTGAATATCACCCTGTTCTATCAGACGATTTCTCTAGTGTAGCCAGGTTGTTGTGAAATCTGCTTCACAGTCAGTTTTAGCTTGAAGTCCTCAGAAACCTGAGCAGGTATGATCTGAGTTCCATCAGCCAACCCTCTAAAAATATACCGATTATTCATCCTGAACAGATTCCTCTGGAGCTCACTTGAAATGTTCTTCTGTTTTAGAAGATCCCAGGTAGCAATTCTCTGAATATGATTTCCCTCTCAATATTGCACCTGGCTTTGGATTTACCTAGACCACATTTCTTTAGTGAGTTTATGGAAAATAGCAGAGAATTTTCTTGCTGAAACTCAAATCTTGATCTGGTATCTTAGTGGTTGGAGGGTCATTTCACCTGACTTTAGATGTCTGGGTGCTAGAAGTCTGCATCTAAGGTACTTGTCTACCCTCTCCTTTATGGAGAAGCATAGGTGATCACAATTCATCTGGCCAGGTTTAGTCATTTACCAGTGTCTTAGAACTACTACACTGTAACTGTGTCTTTTCATCTGCAGTGACTCCAAAGGAAGTCTAAGCAACTAAACATCTATATCTAGGCTATTGGCATCTAAAGTTAGATGGGAAGTATCTCACCTCCAGCCTTTCTCCTGGTTGAAGGAGAAGAGATCGAGAGTACACTGTTTGTTCTTAATAGATACATGCTGGCTGTTACTCATCTCCTAAGTACTTTCATTGTGATTATTTGTTCCAGTATTTAATGGAACTTGAAGTTAAATGATTTGGTCCACAATTCCCCAATTCTACCTCCTTTCCTTTTTAAACACAGGAACCGTACCTGACCTCTTCCAGGAGCATACTCATCAGGAACGTACCAAATCAGCTTGAAAAAAACTGTTTTTCTAAGCACCTTTTATCTTATTTTGTCCTGCTTGGAGGTGGATACCTTTACCGTATTAACCATTTGATTACAGTTGATGAAGACTGTTAAAAAAAATGGCATATTTTGGCATGAACTTTGTCAGCATCTCTCCTCAAATAAGTAGTAACTTCAAGTAGTGAACTTGCCTACTCATGCCCTTATATGATGACTTCTTGCTGTGGTTCATTTCCCTTGCTGGTTGATACTCTGTTTCTTCAGAAGTATGTCAAACACTGTTCTGCCTATTAAAAGGCTCTATGTATTTCTTTGCATTTCTAAGTAAAGCTGTCTTGTCATAGGCAAAGACATGACTATATATAACTTTTTCTGTAAATTCTTTTTGATGATATAATAAAGACCATAACTATGGGTTTAAGCCCAGCCGGCAACAAAGCACCACGCAGCCACTTGTGCACTCCTCCCCCACAGCGGGATGGGGAGGAGAAAATACAAAAAGCTCATGGGTTGAGACAAGGGCAGGGAGGGATCACTCACCACTTATGGTCACAGGCAAAACAAACTCAATTTTGGGGAAAAATAAACCAATTTAATTTGTTACCAACCAAATCAGAGTAGGATGATGAGAAATAGAACCATATCTTAAAAACACACCTTCCCCACCCGCCCCCTTCTTCCCGGGCTCAGCTTTGCTCCCGATTCCTCTACCTCCTCCCCCGGAGTGGCGCAGGGGGACGGAGAATGGGGGTTGCGGTCAGTTCATCACATGCTGTTTCTGCTGCTCCTTCCTCTTCGGGGGGAGGATTCCTCACACTTTTCCCCTGCTCCAGCATGGGGTCCCTCTCACAGGGATCAGCCCTCCACGAGTTTCTCCAATGCAAGTCCTTTCCACGCACTGCAGTCCTCCGCAAACTGCTCCAGCATGGGCTTTCCCACAGATTCATGGCCTTTTCTGGGCCCAGCCACCTGCTCCAGCGTGGAGTCCTCCACGGGCATCTCTGCTCCACCGTTAAACCTCCATGGGCTGCAGGGGGACAGCCTGCCATCTCACCACGGGCTGCAGGGAAACCTCTGCTCTGGCGCCTGGAGCACCTCCTCCCTCTCCTTCTTCACTGACCTCAGTGTCCACATAGTTGTTTCTCTCACATCCCACTCTTCACTGTAGCTCAGCTCAGCTCAGCTCCTGCTCCTGCTCCTGCTCCTGCTCCTCTTCCTCCTCCTCCTCCTCCTCCTCCTCTTCTTCTTCTTCTTCTTCTTCTTCTTCTTCTTCTTCTTTCTCCTCCTCCTCCTCCTCCTCCATCTTCTTCTTCCCCCACCCTTTTTTAGCAGTCTTTTCCCCTTCTTAAATATGCTATCACAGACGCACTACCACCATTGCTGATTGGCTCGGCCTTGGCCAGAGGCGGGTCCGAGTTTAGAGCCGGGGAAGCTTCTAGCAGCTTCTCACAGGAGCCACCCCTGTAGCCCCTCCCCCACTACACAAACCCAACCCACTATGAATAGAGGAATCCTTTTGCCAATTGTCCAAAGCATCAAAGGTTGTTGAATTTTGTATTAAAGTTTTCAACTGACAATTCAGAAAATTATTGTCCTCTATTTCTCTATAAAACAGTTAGTCTTTCTATGCATACGCTGAGTGCATACCTCAGTTTTGATCCCAGAGTGAATTTGTGGCTCATTCTCTCTTCTGAGACTGGTAGTAATGTGTGGTGGGTTGACCCTGGCTGGATGCCAGGTGCCCACCAAAGCTGCTCTATCACTCCCCTTCCTCAACTGGACAGGGGAGAGAAAATATGACAAAAGGCTCATGGGTTGAGATAAAGCAAAAGCAAAGGTCGCGCACGAAAGCAAAGGAAAACAAAAGATTTTATTCTCTGCTTCCCATCAGCAGGTGAGATGCCTGGCCACTTCCTGAGAAGCAGGCCTTCAGTACGCATAGTGGTTGCTCTGGCAGACAAATGTAAATAACGAATGCTCCCCCTTCCTCCCCCTTCTCCTAGGTTTTATTGCTGAGCAGACGTCATATGGTACGGAATATCCCTTTGGTCAGTTTGGGTCAGCTGTCCTGGCTGTGTTCCCTCCCAAGATCTTGCCCACCCCCAGCCTACTGGTGAGGGGGAGCAATGTTGGAGAGACAGCCTTGATGCTGTGAGAGCACTGCTCAGCAGTAGCCAAAGCACTGGTGTGTTATCAACACCCTTCTAGCTACCAGTACAGAGCGCAGCACTATGAGGGCTGCTATGGGGAAAATTAACTCCATCTCAGCCAGACCCAATACATAATGGTATAGCGACTTGTCTGCAGGGAACTACACTGAAATCTCTGTTCAGTTCACTACAGAGGATTGCTAAAAAGTGAGATCTGACTACCTGCAATAGACATAAAAGTCTTTGTATCATTGCCAGCTTCCCTAAGTCATTTCCACCTTTGAAATTATTCTTGCCAGAGTAAATAAACCATTTTTGATTTTCTTACAGCTGCTGCTACCTACATTTTTGATAGAAAATGTAAACCAAGCTGTGGAATATCATTGCTGTGCGTGATGTCAGTCCTACATCACTGCAGAATAATGGAGCACACTGTAGAGGTACTTGAGCTGTTGCTAACTGGAGATGGTGCTTCCCATCGTCCGGTGTGCTGCTCCGACATCAGTAACAGTGTGTTAACATGGTATTTCACTGCGCTCTTATGCTTTTGCTGCCTCCTGTTGTAGACAGCGTGGGGATTTCTGCACCACATCCTGTTGTGTGGGCTGGGCGTTGCCTGTGTCGTTTAGGTAGCAGAGAGTGATAGACCTGTGACATAATACGACTCGGAGCACCCCGATATACATACCACAGGGAACAATGGGAAGACTTTCTTAATGTTGGGCGAATATTCAGCAATTCTGCATTTGGGTGAATTACTTAAAACTGGCATATTGGTACATTATTGTGAACTGGAATTTTTTTAGTCTATAATTCCAGATTATCACATTTCTGTGATAAGAACTGTGATAAGACTGCTGTGAAAATGAGATACTTTCCTTTAAACTAACATAGACACTTCAATATAAATATGGGCAGTAACTTTTGAAAATAATTTCCCTCCTATCTGCTTTTTTTACAGGACCAGGTGTCAGATACAGTGAATTTGCTGTGTCACATCCGAAACCACCTCCGCTTGTTGGACAGCATACAGTGGAGATACTGAAGGGCATGCTGGGGTATGAGGATGATGCCATAGAAGAACTGCTCCGCACTGGTGCTGTGGCTCAGCATGAGGTCAGATAAGGAACATTAGCTACATTCCTTCACACTGAGTTCACATTACTTTGTCCTCTCTTTGCTCCCTTCAGCTCCCCTAATGGGACTCAAAGAGAAGACATAATTTAATTCCTAATTTTCTTCCATGTATGTTTGTATGATTTTAACACTGATGTATCAAATAAACAATCTCATACTGTCTGAGTGAAAGATTTTCTTGGGGGAGAGGGGGTAAATGTAATTACAGAGTCCTGTGTGGCTACTCATTTTCTGTACTTCATATGGGAAATGGAGTTCTTATCATAATTACAGTAATTGCCTAAACGTTTGTCCCCAGAAAGACATAATGTTAGTGAAAAGAAGCAGAACCTTAAAAATCTGTATACTAGACTCTCCACTTGCAGAAAGCTGCCTTATACCATTATTTTAGTAGAAAATAATTTATGTACAAATTGGTGGTTGATCTGATTGATTTTGAACAGAATTATCAGTCATGAACTCTTTGTTCATCTCTCTTTTAAATCATGGGTAGAGTAACCATTACAAAACTCACTTCTGTTCCCTGGTATTCCCAATTACCAATATGTCTTTATATTACATTGCACGGTCATGACAATCCCAGCGTGTTAGCAGAAATAAGCTGAAATTGGCACAGCTCTTCAGTTATGAAACAAGCCTATTCCAAGACTGGTTGAGAGACAAACTATGATTGAATAGTCTTTTGTAATTTTATTCAGAAAGGCCCAGGGTACTGTTAATTAAACATCGATCCACACAAAACCACATGCTGAATGTCAAATACCAGAACTTGCCAGACTTCTCAATCTGGTTCTGTGGGTAGGTACTGATCCCTATCTCTGACTCCAGTTGCCATCCAAAGCACCTTTTACTATGGAGTAAACACAGGTTAAAATCTGTGCAAAACTTTTGACTCAGTCCCACCCCCATGATTAAAACATGGCGAGAGTTGACAAACCTTCCTCAAATTTAGTAATACCATATCCTGCAGTAGGGTCGCTCTTAAGAGTAAGGCACCATGCATTGCAAGAAGGTGGAAGAATTTGATCCATGACAAATAGTAAGTAAAAGATTAAAGAAGAGCCATTTCTTCTCTACAAACCAATTTGGCAGTACTTCACTCACAGAAGACATGCCAGGCTCCTCTATTGCAGTATATAATTTACAGCTAAAGTAAGCTCAGCGTATGGGAAGGGTCTAACCTTTGTTGTGTGCACCCTTGGAGCAAGGCAAAGCCTTTCTATTCCTAGAACTAAATAAAACTAACTCAAATTGACACTCAACACATAACGTCCGTATTTCTCTCAAAGTATCGGAAACAGGCCTGGCATTATAACTAGCTTGTCACTTTGTTTCCACTCTAACAACATCCTCTGTATTACATTTGAACTTCACAACTCTGCATTACCTTCTGGGGGAAGAAAAGAGGTTATTACATAATCAAATTGCAGTGGAACCCCACTGTGGTTGCTCATTTTTGAAGCCCAGTGTGTTTTGCTTCTTTGTCTGCTTGTTTTCTCTGTGTTTTTGTGTTCTTTTTTTCAGATCTTCTCCTTTTTTTTTCTTTTTTTTTTTCTCTTGCACTGCATTCCTGGCACCAAACGCCATACTCCGTCCATGTGCTAAAGACATCATGAGATCCTGGAAGAGTGACTTCTTAAATAAATATAGAAATAAGTCTGAATTGAGAATAGGGACACCGTAGGGGAAGAATTGAAACTGGATTGGAAGAGGTTTTGATATAGTCCACCTTCCTTTTAATCTAAGGGGAACATCCCTTTTTTAATGAGAAAAGCAGCAATTTGAATTCAGCTTCACGTAAAATGGATAATCTGGTATTGAACTGAACTTTATTTAGTAATGAAAACTATTTATCACTGTCAGACGACATTCACAAATAAATTTGCTGGTTTTACTTTGTTAAGAGCTCTTTTTGTCCCATTTCTAAGAATCACGTACATAAGATATAGTAAAATATTGCTCAGTTTTGTTCAAGGATTTCTAAAAAAATTCTTTTTTTCTGTGCTTTTCCAAGCAATGGAAATAGCTAATCACCACATCCTTAGCTACAGTAAATTGGCAGAGCTTCTTTGACTTCAACGTAACAATGCTGGTTTAAATCAGCTGAATATCAGGCTATTAACTCCATAACGTATTTCATGCAGAGTTCACACGCAAACAGTGTTTCCCTTTCTTTTTCTTTTTTTAGTGTTTTCCTCTCTGCTATATTGACTGTCAAATGCCTAAAGGGATAATCAGAGATATTATTTTGTCTCACCTCTAGTACTTACTGCAATAGCAGAAATCCAGATACCATTTCTCAGTGTTTAAGTCATACACTCACACACAGACTGTTGCTAACTCTTCTTCAAGTCAGAAATAAATGGAAGTCTTTAAATAGGTGGGTGTCTGGGAGCCTAAAAAGTCCTGTAGCTTCCAAGGTCTGATCGTGAAATTTTGCCCTTTCACAAGGTTTGGTCCTTTGATTTTGCATGATTTGGAAGACAGTTAAATAATTGTCATGATAATATCTAAGCTGTTATAGTACCTTTTCCTTTAAAAATGAACAAATAAATGCGGAAAAAGAGTATTTACAAAATTTACTACGCTCTTCCCGAGAATCTTCAGGAGTACGTGTCTCTAGAGCTCAATTGTGTTTTGACAATCTTGTAATTTCAAAATGGTTTTCTCTTGTACTGCAAAACTGGAAATCAACCATCACATGGGATTCTGGACCTCATAAACTTAGATGCCTCCAATTTCAAGGAAGGGATGTAGTTAAGAATGACTATACACAGCTGCCTCTGGCAATGCATGTTTGTTTTTCTCTACTTAAATTGGAAAGGAATCTGCTGGTGCTGCCATGATGTGAGTGTGCGTGGTATTGGCTTTAATTTGACTTGATTTACACATCACTTATTAAAAAAAAAAAACAAAAAGAGAGATACAGGACACACCTGTTGTCTGGTTCAAAATTGAACCCACCTATAGCTGTTTGCCAGGAAGCTATAACTACCATTGGAAAGGGAGATTTCCATTTTGGCATCTGTTCTGACTCCATGGTCCGTGGCCCCTTTGGCTCCATTCTCTGCGTTGGGGGATCCCATTGTTCTTATATTATCTTGACCATGAAAAATGTTTCCTCAGCCCTCCTCATATAACTGTCTTCCTTTCTTTTCCATGCAAGCTAGCAAAGCTCTTCACCAGGTATAAATCACCCAGAAAACTGCAAAATTGCTTGAGTCAGGCTGGTTTTGCATAGCCTGAGGATCTCACTGAGGGATATTTTAATGCATCAAAAGAAAATTCCAATCAAACAACAGGCAAATGGACAGTAATGGATTTTTCTTGCTCCTATGCAGCTCTTGTTCCTGGTATCTCTTCCCCAGAATCTTCCCACGCACTTGGGAAGTCCCTGCACAGTTGTCTGCAATGGGTGCCCTAGAACTGACATTCAAAAGTAGGTCTTTTTTGATTAGTGGCCAGGAGGAACAAGTTACCCACTGGTAGAAGCCCACCAGCCTCGGCAACTATCCAGCCTATGTGCAAAGGCCAGTGAAGCCATATTCATGTGAAAATCGATCTGTTGAAAGGGATCACTTAATTGTGCTGGAAGGCAAATGCTCCTGTTCTTGTCAGATTTATAAAATCAAAATCAACAGAAAAAAGTTATTTTGTCATTTTCTTTTTTTTTAAATATAAAAACAAGCAGAGAAATGGAAAATATCCCCATTCTTGACTTACATACAAAATACAAAGGTCCTGGTTTTTAAAGTTCACTGAAATAGAGGCTTTTGATGCCTGTTGATATTCATCAGAGTTTTGGCCTTGCTTCTTCAAAGATTAAAGCTCAGCCCAAAGATGTCTAATGACAATGTGCTAAGGCTAAAGTAGAAGTCAGAATAACGCTTCCAGTGAGTGTGCATGCACACTCAAAAACTGGGGAGTTTTCATTAAATTGTCATACAGCTCTGCCACTCACAGAGCACTGTAAATCCTCAGCCTGGTAAACCTGGAGATAAAAGGCAGCTTAGGCGTCTCTACGGCTAAAATGGTCATGATTTCTTTTAATATCTAAATGACAAGACATAGTTAATCCTTTGACCTTCCTAACATTATAGCACTGTATTAAAATGTATTTATTTCCCCAAAATGTATTAAATTGTATTTAATTGCCAAAAGACAGAGGAAAGGTAAAGTACTTTCAGAGTTCAGGAATGCTGGCACAGCTGCTCACATTTCATGTCAGTGACATTAAACAGTGCCAGATACAGTACTTTTCTTAACTGCTTGTACATTGAGTTTAATGTGGCCTGGTGAAATGCTAAACGCTATTAGCTGGTGAAAAAAAACCCAACCAACCTCAGAGCAGTTCCTACAGGATCAAGTAACCTCCCTGCACAGAGGGCTGCATGATACTGGCCAATGTGATAAAAATACACTGATAAACAGTGATACAGTCACCTTTTTAAAGCTGACAACCAATCAATTCAATTACTGTATGTTTCTGTTGTGACTGGAATTTCGATCAGACGTGTGAGAAAAGTGCCTGGGATCACATATGCCAAAGACCCATGAAACTTTTGCAACAAGATCTCTTTTTTTGGCACAGGCTGTATCAAGCATCGAAGGGGGACCAAGTGAGGGTTGAGGTGGGGACAAGTTGGTAATTTTTACTTTTTTTCTGTTCTCCAGAGCTACAGATAAAAGTGAATTAGCAAGCACCAATTAGCCCTTAGTTAACAAGAAATTCTTAAAAGTCATATGGTAAAGGGTACACTAAACTGCGTGCCTTAAAAGGCCTTCATGATGGTCTAATTTACAGTGAACAGTGTCCCACTGCTTATTTACAACGTACTCAGGAAAGCAGACTGGGGAGGAGCCCACTTCACTGCAATTGCTTCTGTGCTTCAGCTATTTCTGCTATTTGTCTATCTAATAACTACCCCAAACTGGCCAAAAGAGCTTTAAAGTACAAGAAGAAATTTTCAAATATGTAACCTGGTGGAGGAATGCATATGTAGCTCTCCTCTTTTGCAGATCTGTTTTAGGAGAAGCTAAAGTTTCACATTAAAAAGTTGCTTATAGAAATGCAGGGTAGTGTGTACATTTCCCACTGACACTCTCTTCTCCTGGAGGAATGAACCTCTGACTAAAGCAAACGTTGCGTGAGAAAAGTGGCAGTTCTCCGATATATTTTTTTGTCTTTTCATCGAACACTTTCTCTCTCCCAAAGCCAAAAGTGAAGGCTTTTAGCTGAAAGATGGAAATACTGCTTCAGCAATGCCACTGCAGAGCTTCCTGCAAGTCACAGTTCAAGTATCTCATGCCCCTTTCATCTTCAGGCCAGGTGGCCACGGGACTTCTGTGATATATCACACAAGTCTGCCATGAGAGCATACTGTGCTGCTTAATGGGAAATGCAATCTAGCCAGAGAAAAACAGGATCATGAAGCAGTCACTCTACAAAACTGTACATGAGTCACTGGGGCACCATTTTTCTGAATTCAAGTTTTCAGGAACAAAACGCATTGTCCAACTGCCTGTACTCCTAGGCAGTTCTGCCCACTCGGTGTAACGTATCCACTCTACTAAATTCTCTGTGCCTTAAGGGACATATTTGATGGGGAACAGCTTGAGATAGAGAAAGGACCTTAAGAATAACCAGCATCAAAGAGAAAACACTGCTTGAGACTTACGCTCAGTTACATCTCTGTTGACAGAAAACTCCAGATTCTGTGGTATGGTAAGTAAGGCTGATGCATTATCTGCAGCCCTTGTGTGCAGCCCAAGTTTCCTCATACCTCTGCAGAACAGTTCTGGCTGTAACAGCAGCAGACCTGGCAAGAGCTTATATGACCAAACAGAATGGTAGCAGATCCTGGTTGCAAACCTGTATTAACTACCTTAGACCTGGTGACGTGTGAGGACCTGCTACTCTCAGTCAATGATGTTAATTTGGTAAGAAATGTTAATTTGTTAACAAATTTGCATTTGTTAATACTTTTGAAGATTCTCTACTGCTTGCTGACTCATTTTGTGTGGTTTTATGGACTTGCTGTCTTCAAATTCTCTGCTAATGCACTGGCTGTCCTATCTCCTTTGCATTTACAACTGCATTTGTGGAGTTTTAGAGCACGTGTTTCCAAAGCGTTGTACCTCTGACCAAGTGGTTCTCCTAAAGCATGAAAACTATTAGAAAACATTACAGGTCTATTTTGTGCCATAAGCATTGGAGAATTAAAAGCCTAATCCATTGCCCTTTGAAGGCAGTGAAGGGGAATTCACATTGATTTCAGTGGACTTGGAGTCTGAACTAAGTCAGCATCATGAATTTTTTCACGTTTCTGAATATGCCAGATTGTGTCATTTGCTTATAGACAAACTATTAACATATTTTCTCTCTGGAGGTGCTTTGAAATAATTAGAGACATTCCAGGTACACAAACCCTCGTTTCTTTAACTTCCTATGGAAAACGCTTTCATATTTTTCTATGCTCTCATCCAGAAACCTTAAGTCATTGGGTTTTTTGTTTCTTTGGTAGGGTTAAAAAGTGTTTTTTCTCTCTCTTGTCATTGCATTTTCACTTTAAATTATAATATGATCTAAAATTTTGGTGTTTCTTAAATCAAATGCCCCATGAGGCTTTATATGATATTTGTACTTGCATTAACAACCATGCTATTAGCAATATTAGTAGGTGACATCAGTAGAAGACTCATTTACTGAACTGTGTTTGAAGAAAGCAGAGATCCTAACCTTTTTTGTGAGCAGCTTATTGTGAGAAATGTGGACTATTGCTAACCTTAAATACTCAAATACCCAGAATCAGACCCTAAAACAATCAGGAGCAGTTTAAAAATTCAGAAGAGAGTTCTAAATAAAGTTCTAAAGTAGTATGATAGAACAATATACCTAGATGAGATTTTAAAAGGAAAAGAAGCAATAGCAAGATTTGTGATAAAGTTGATAGAGCTGGCAACATCTCTTATACATATATTTGTCTGTGGAACAAAATGCAGGTCATTGCTAGCTTCCTTGCAGGCCTGGAATTTGTCCAGCTTGGTTCTTTGGGCTTTAGGGAGCTGATTTTTTTTAGGAGTTTTTTAAGGAAACTGTTGGAAGTGAATTCTGCTAATGATTTTTTAAATATCTGGTTGTTGATAGTACTGCTTGGGCATTCAATCAGCAGCTGAATGCTGGAATCAAGCTGATGTTACTTGATAAACTGAAATAGATGCTCTTTCATGTTATGCAACATACATTTGAATAGGTTGGATATGAACATTTGCAGTGTTATGAAAATAAGCATTGTGTGATTGAAAGCAGTCTTCATTGGACTGGTAAAGTGCATTCCCCACCTCCTTCTACAAATAAAATCAAAGGCAGTTCTTCAAATTCTTCACAGAAGAAGGAGCCAGAAACCGAACTCTTAAGGTGGGATGAAGATTGATAGCAGCAGATATAGGAGCAAGTCTTGAAATGTGTAATTTATCATAACTCTGTTGGCTTCCATAGCTTTTAAGGATTTATCCTCATGTGAAGAAGACTGGTCCAGTGGTTGTTGGGCTAACCAAGGGCTATCAGAAAATCTGCATGCCACAGATTTCCTGTTTGATGCTGAGCAAGTCCCATTCCCTTCTTTTAAGCTGTCTGTATGTAGTTTGGTACTTTCCAATCAGAAGGACAAACTAGAGATTGCGAGCTGACCTGATAGCAGAGGCCATCTCTGTTTAGACAGATGGAATCCATTGTCTGTCTTGCAGAGCCATTGTGTTGATTTTAAAATGCATGTGTTGCAGCATAGCAGAGAAGTTAAATTGTTTTGCAAAGTGAGGACATTCTATTTTTCCCGTAAAACCAATATGAACAACCGCAGTTTCCCAATCTCCCACTACTGAAGCAGAGAGAAGCCTCCCCAAAGGGCTTGTGAAAGACCTCCACAGATCATTTGGGTATAAACAGATAGTATCTTTGTACCTAGTGGTTGCTTACGTATAAAACTGAGATCACAAACTTTTAGAGTTTGGCCTTTCTGGCAGCAACTGCAAAAAGTTCAGGAAGTTAATCTCATTTTCTGACTGGGATAGTGACTTTAAGGTTAGGGAGATTAGCTGCAATGTATATTCCCAGGAAGAACTACTGGCAGCACTAGAAGAAGCTGAAAAAAAGATGGGTTTACATCTAAGGTGGAAAAAAAGAAAAGAAGAAAGGCAAGGCAAAAGAGAAAAAGAAAATAAAGATAAGAGAGAAAAAAGCAAAAATAAAAGAAAAAGGAAAACAAAAGGAAGAGGGAAAAAAAGAAAAGATGGAAAGAAGAAAAGAAAAAATGAAAAGGAAAAGAGAAAAGAGAAGAAAGGAAAGAGAAAATAAAACATAGAAGATAAAAGAGGAAAGGGAAGAGGGAGAGGGAGAGGGGAGAGGAGAGGAGAGGAGAGGAGAGGAGAGGAGAGGAGAGGAGAGGAGAGGAGAGGAGAGGAGAGGAGAGGAGAGGAGAGGAGAGGAGAGGAGAGGAGAGGAGAGGAGAGGAGAGGAGAGGAGAGGAGAGGAGAGAGGAGAGAGAAGGGAAGGGAAGGGAAGGGAAGGGAAGGGAAGGGAAGGGAAGGGAAGAGAAGAGAGAAGAGAAGAGAAGAGAAGAGAAGAGAAGAGAAGAGAAGAGAAGAGAAGAGAAGAGAAGAGAAGAGAAGAGAAGAGAAGAGAGAGAAGAGAAGAGAAGAGAAGAGAAGAGAAGAGAAGAGAAGAGAAGAGAAGAGAAGAGAAGAGAAGAGAAGAGAAGAGAAGAGAAGAGAAGAGAAGAGAAGAGAAGAGAAGAGAAGAGAAGAGAAGAGAAGAGAAGAGAAAGAGAAGAGAAGAGAAGAGAAGAGAAGAGAAGAGAAGAGAAGAGAAGAGAAGAGACGGGCCTTGGAATATTGAGAAAAATCTGTCATATATGTTGCTGTGGTTGATTCTTCTCGTAGCTCTAATAGTGATATGTAGCATTAAAGCTGCGGTGAATGATCACAGCCATGAAAAGGCAGAGAGCACCAGCAGTGACCTGGGCTAGCCCAGTGGAGGGACTTGAGTAGGGATGCAGGAAGGCCTTAAGCACTGCATGGTTTAGTCACTGGTGTGTGCCTGGTAGTTACCAAGCAGAGGGGTGAAATTACACAGGGGAGGACAGACACATGGACAGAGCATCAAGCAGAGCTACCTCTGCCACCAGGGCAAGGAGGAACCCAGGGAGAACTGACTGCAAACAGAAGCTTTCCAAGTCTTGGAAAATATACTCAAATGAGCTAGGCAATCATTCAGGATCAGTTCCCTGATCTGGAGGTATGTGCTGATCACTTGATTAGAAAACTTCCCTAGAAGGGTGGACAAGAGACTTTGCCTTTTGAAAAGCAGAAGGTAACACTGTGTTCTTTTCCCATATTCCTCACCCTGCAAAATTTCAAACGAAGGGCCTGATCCCATGCCAAGTGGAGCACATGGAATTACTTCCTTTGCCTTTGATACATTCTGGCTCAGCATTTAATTAATAGTCTTGATTTTATAAATAGTTTTTGGTTTTGAACTTTTCACTCCACCTTTCCCAGATAGAAAGATGGGACCCACACTTATCTCATTAATTTCAGATGGTTTGTTTCTGCTTTCAAGGTGTGCGCGTGGAGCCCTCTGAACTTCCTGGACACAAATGAACGTGAAATCTGGCCTACGCTTAAAAGTAGGTCTGAATCTGTAATGCCAAAATGTTTTGAAAGTGAATTTCAGTCTGATTATATTTGTAATGCTCATATGCATTCCAGGAAATGCTGAAATATTTGAACTCCAGAAGAAGGGGTAGCAATGAAAGGTGGATTGAAATCTTGCACTTTCAAATACAGAAGAAATTTAAAACTGCCCAAGACTTGCTAAGCCTGTCATTTGAGCCTTGCTGATTAGTTCCTGAAATCATCCACCCAGAAAAAAAAAATATTAAAAAAAAAAATTCCATTTGATTTCACCTAATACCCAGTTTTGCGATCTGCGCTCGAACTGAAAAATGAAGAGAAATTAAATGACCTACACAGTCATGTCAAACCATGCAGTTTAAATGAAACTAGTTCAGTTTCCATGCAAGTGAACATGGAACTGCATCAGCTTCCAAAGGAAGAAAAATCAGGAACTCAGGCGGCTGTTCAAACATTAACGTCAGTAACTCATTTTTTGACCTGCCATGCTGAAATCTTATTTTTTCCCATTTAAAGTTCGGAAGAAACTGAAAGTATGTGAAAGGGTATTTGGGCTCAGAAGATACTTAGAAGATTTTAGACATTACCATCTAAAAAATGTCCTTGCTTTTACAGCTCCAGACTATGCTGCCAATGCAAAGGGTATTTGCTCCAGAGGAGCAGCTGGGTGTGGGTGCCCCAGCAGTGGATTTGCAGCTTGACTCCTTTAAGAGCAGCCCCAAACCAGAGCATTAAGGCAGAGGTGAGGGGTATCAGGGCTGTCCCTGGGACACAGCGGTGTCCTCCCTTCTCCTGCAGGGAAGGCAGTGATGGGCATTGCAGGGTGCATGGACACCTGTGCCCCTCAGCACGGTGGGTTAGGAGCCAGCTGGGCTCACAGAGCTTACACCTGGTGAGGAAAGAAGTAGGTCTGCAGGGAGGACTCAGTGTGGGTGTGGGGTTGGGGAACAACGATTTGGGGGACCAGATGAAGGAGGAAGGCCTTGTAGGGTATTTGGAAGCTGAAAGGTATTTTGGTCCCTATTTCTGTCTGTTGGAAAGGAAAGGTCTCCTGAAATTCAGGCCAATGCAGCTGAGATGCCTTGTAAATCTATACAGGAATGAAGGGGGGCTGCTAGGCTGTGGGGCAGGGCAGCTCCTGCTGGCTGTTAGCCACATGATTCAAGACACTCTATCATGCCAAATCTGTGAGCGTTAACTGCTCTTTGATTTATCTCACTCCCGAGCTTGACAGAAAGCCTGCCTTTGGGAAAGAAAGCCAGCAAAACTGCCAGAGCATTAACAGCGCTGCAGGTCTGTAAGTGTAAAAAGACCAAGGTGCAATGATGTGTCTCACCCAAAACTAATGCTCAGAAATTTACAGCAAGTGGTTTGCAAGGGCACAGAAGGGCGTCCCCTGAGCTCTCTGCTGACCTGCTTCATCAAGGATTTCTCTTGGTTGCTCTTCCCCCTCCTACTCTCTGGTTTATCTAGTTGCTTTGCAGTCTCTTTGGGCAAGGACCGCTTGGTTCTGTGTGTTTGACCAGCATAACGAGGTAGTGATTTTCCTTGGATCTTACAGTGATATGAATGACTAGTGTTTTGTTCATCAGCTATAAATTCTGAGAAAACTGGCTATCTTTCTTGTTGTGCTTTTGGACTTTGTCACCAGGAAAGTATCTGATTTCTTCTATCACTATGAGTTTGGACTACACTCAAAAGACTTGACTCTTCTTTTTTTGCCTTTGTCCCTATTTCAGATGCTTAACCCTTAAAACTGCATTGCACTTATTCCTTAGATTTCAGACTTTTTTTTTCCCCCTTCTGAATGTTTTCTGTTGTTGTCAAAAGAAGAAATGTGGTAATTTGGAAGGTTCACAGAAAGCATGTTTTGTGATTATTGTTCTTGTGATCTGTCCAAGGTAAACTGCTTTAGAAAAGCTCTATTCCAGCCACTTTAATTCACTTTTGCAGAATACTGGCTTTGCAGTTGGCTGAAGACAAGGGCTTTTCTTTTAATGGGTACTCTGAGAGGAATGCAGTTTAACCGTTCAGTTTCTGTCCTTGGCTTTTAGCTCTGCCTGATGGTGCCCGGGGGAGTCCTATGTGGTTAACTTAAGGCTAATCTTCCTTTGCCACCTTTTTATTGTTGATAAGGGGCAAATATGCTCCTTCCAGTGCTTTGAGTGTGGTGGCCCTCACTGTGCTACTGGGGCAGCTTGAGGGTGCCCTATCTAAGGCCAATTCCTCATCCCTAATACGGTCTAGAATAGCGTCACAGAAATGTGTGCGTCTTCTGCAGCCGGGGAAGAACTCTGCTGCCCACACAGGCCCGAGAGGGAGATTCCCGCAGAGCCTCTGCACGCAGTCACGTTGCAAAGACCGCTCAGCTCCGAACCACAGCCTGGAAGGGCCGGTGGTACCTGGGAGCACAGCCTCAAGAGGAGAGCTGAAAGCATGAAGCTTGGCTTTCCGTGGGTGGAATGACACCAGTTCACACCAGCTGGGAACCCAGCCCAGTTTCATGTTTCTACTCACTTTGGAGCCCTTTTACTGGGTGTTTACAAGGTTGCTGATGCTTGCAAAGGCAAGGCTAGGTTCCCACAGCTGACTTTCACTGATCCTGGAGAACTGCTGAACAATCTCTGGGGCGTATGCCAACTTGATAGGAAAGAATTACCCTGAATCTCTCCCTTCTTGTTTGCTCTGTTGCTGTGGCCTCCTGGCAGCAATCGTTCCAGGAATTAACTTTTCTAAAATAACAGAACATTTGTTTTCTCTAATCCTCTAACTTCTTTAACTCTTGCCAAATCAGAGCAGAGACAGTGGGGAACTTAACCAAGTCTAGCTCTTCAAAAAGATCGCTCCAGTGGCTGGATTTCTGCTTTCCACTGGAAACTGCAGAGATCATGCTCACTTGGCACTTCTACTGTGTGGGAAGAACCAGGCGACAGAGGGTCCATACAAAGCGCTGATGGGAGTGGGCAGCAGGGCGCTTCCACGTAGACAAACGATGACTAGAGGGCTATGGCTAATAGTTGGGTACCCATCATGGCAGCACTGACCATTAGGCACTAATGTCCTGTCTTCCAGTACAGCTTCTTAGATCTCGAAGGATGGAGCCTTAACCTCCCAGTGAAAAACAGCCAGAAGCATGTTGTTTAAGAGCACGCTTAGTTCCAAATGCAGTGGAGCCGTGAACTGTGGTCTCTCCCACCAGCCTTCCCGCTCTGCTGCCATCATTAAAAGTATCCATCCTTGTCAGCAGGACATCGCTAGTGTAACAGTGATGCTATAGTGAAGCTGTCCTATCTCCCTTATTAAAGAACATGTATTTCTGCTTTGAAAAGAGATCCCTGGAAGATATCTGAAGAGGTGCAGCCATATCATCTAATGGAGTTAAATCATGACACTCCACTCTTCTGAGTTTGATGTAGATGACAAGTTTTGCCTAAAAAGCAACACCAGTTTTGTTTGGTTGCATGGGAGCTAACGGCAATATAATGAAGAGATCAAACCTTGAAAACCTTTCTGGAAGTTCAGTTTCTTGTTGCTCTTTCTGATGCATCTGTTAACCTTCAGAAAACTATGTGAGTGTTTAGAAGAATAAGGTGCTCTATGTTAAACACATTCTTTATCTGCTTAAGATAAAGAATGGATTTTGGCGAGAGTTACAGAGGAAG
This sequence comes from Gymnogyps californianus, assembly GCF_018139145.2. Taxonomy (NCBI): domain Eukaryota; kingdom Metazoa; phylum Chordata; class Aves; order Accipitriformes; family Cathartidae; genus Gymnogyps; species Gymnogyps californianus. Next base: position 110,982,360 of record NC_059472.1, on the reverse strand, counting down.
AAAAAAAGTTCTGCGTGCTAAAATAGAGGATTGGTGTTTCCTGATCTTTCTTTGCAAAAAGCAGAAGAAAGAGTTGATTTTTTTTTTTAAAGACTTCTTAAGGCATGTGGTGTAGTTCCCTTTTCAAGAAGAAAATCAGCTGGTGCTTGAAGAAACTAAATCTATATTTGTGGATTCTGGTGACGCAAAGAAATTCTTTAAACAAAAATTTAATTTCTTGTGGAAAAAGCAAGAGTTGTTTTTTAAATCCGTTTCTAAACACGATATTTTTCTTCTTTCTCTTGTTTTTCTTTAGAAAATGTATATTGATTTGGATGATGTGACTTGATGCTTTTTTTTTTGTCATATAATGTTATTAAAACATTTTGGTGCATGTAATTAATCTAGTTCTTCAAGATTAATAGTGGATTCTTACTTGAAAATTCTGGGGCACAGGTTGACATTTAAGCTCTCTTCACTGATTGTATAATAATATATGAATAATTAACTGTCAGTTTTTACTCGCATGTGGATTCCATATGTCCATTAATTTTAATTCATTCTTTTTCATGGTATGTGATATATCAGGTATTCCTTTTATGTAGTACAGGCTTTAGTATTTCCATCAGTAAAAAGCACTGGTCAAGGTTCTGCTCCTGTTGCACAGGTAACTGTGACTCACAGCTCTGTTTGGGACTCAAATATATTTTATGCTAAACTGTATTTAATTAATATGTCTGTTTGTTTCAGTGAAATATTCAGAGTATCTACTCAATTTGTGATTTCTTCATCTGCCATTAGTGTCCTTGGTGGGATATTTTTGAGAGCAAAGGTCACTTTTGTGGAACAAGTGACCTATGCACTATGATGCTCTGGGCTACAGATGCTCTGGGCTATATAAGAGGAAGGTATGGGGTGTACCTAGACAGTAGATACCTGACCTAACAAAGCTAGAGAGATCAAGACAGCTTTTTGTTCGCATGCAGAGATGTGGTACTTTTATGAAAAAAAGCCATTAGTTGAAAACTTAGAGTGCCTGAAGTTGCTGGAGTGCTTGAAGGGTAAGTAAGGTTCTTGCTGTGAATGTATAAAAACCTGGTGAATGCCTGAATTAATACATAAATGCTATTTCTCTTCCATTTTAATTAAGTAGCACTTAAGCATTGTTGGTACTTGACATTTAGGTCCCAGTTTGTAGCAGCATCTGCTGTTAGCTTTGGGAGCCTCAGAAGTTGTGAGTGCCCATCTTGTAGCTTATGGCCTGATTTTCTTATATATCTCTACATAAAAATATATATAAAAAATGCACATGTGCACACACAGATATATATTTAAAAATATATATGTGTATTTTTATTTTTATATATATATATTTCTTAGATATTTATTTCAGTATCTCTAAATATCAGCCTTACCCTAACTGGCCATCCAGAATTATCAGTCACTCTTAGGAAAACATGGAGCTGGGTCTGTGGCCCCGTCGCTCCCTGTCCGTGTGCGCTGGAAACCCCCCTGTAAGCAGGCCCCACAGTTGCTTGTTCTGTCTCCATTTATGCCAGGTATGTAAGCATAAGCCTCACGTTAAGTGTGTTTAAGAGATCTTGTTGATTACAACAGGAGTACTCCTACAGCTTATAGCTGTGCAAATGTTTACATACCTGGCTCGGTCTGGGCCTATATAAAGATCTGTCTCCTTTTCTCTGCGAAGCCTTTTCTGTCTGCTGCTTTGAAATTTCCCATGCTTCATGCTTTCCCCTAGTCGGCGGGAGGCTGCCCAGGTCCTTACTAGGAGAAGTCGTAGCATCGGAGGTTTGAAGACAGCAGCTCGCTGGGGATTTAAAGACTGGCTAAAACAACAAGCCATGCCTCAGCAAACGAGTGCATGCTGATAGTGAGGTTCACGTTACTGGAGCTGTTTTCACCAGTGTAAGAACTGTCACGGTTTTCCAAACTTGTACTTTGGGTTTGTTCTTTGTCCTTCATTTCCCTGCCATCCCAGAGAACAGCCTCGCATTGTTACTTAAAGACAACAACTGTTATCCTACATACTTTAAAAAGAAAAAACAAACTTTGGCTGCATGCATCGTTGCAGTTCACAGAGAAGGTTGGATGTTGGGGCCACGTGTCTAAACGCCCCTACTCCCCATGTGTGTGAATACGAATATATAAGTATGTATGCATGCAAAGATATCATCTTTTCAAATAGATTTTCCTTCCAGAAGGTAAAATAACAGGAAGACTATGGAAAGGAATAACTCACTGGTTGTTCCAGGCAGTGAATGCATTTACGTTAGTGAAAAGTAAGCCTGGCCTTTGGTCAATCATTCCTTCACTTGCTCTGTTTGCTTGATGATTACATTGTTGCTCTGTAGAAGGAAAAATAACCTATGAAAAGAGTCTTTTCCGGACTCAAAAGATTTATGCTCTGCTTTGTTGATGTTTTGCGCTAGCACTTATGTCAGTCCTGCTCTTAAACTGAGTGTGGTAATGATCCTTTAATACATTTTAAAGTGAATTTTGCTAGCTCAGATTTTTTTTGTAAGAAGTACGTATGTAATAGTTGTACAGGTTTAAAAAAAAAAAACCCTTGCTGTTTAGGTGCTGTAATAGAATATACAGTCAATGTTTACTTTCTATCAAGCAAATTCTGTGTTCAATAGACCTTTATGGAACCAAGCCTAATTTTAATGACTGTGATATTGCCCATGTCTACGATGAAGGCCCTGATTCTGCTAAGCAGTTGAACATATGCTCACTTTCACCGAATGGCTCTTTAGTACTTGTCAGAGCGCTGAAATGCTAGAGCTTGCACTCAGTTATTTTATGTCCCAGAATTAATGGCATGTGGAAGTGGAAGGCGTATCCATATTTCCAGAGTGCCCCTCAAAATACAGTGTTGAGAATACATCTATTCTGGAAATGCTGGTCATTGTGGACTGCAAGTGGTGGTGTGATGGAAAGAAGGTCCTGAGGGAACTGCCAGATCAGAGCACACAACCACAGTGGGTAATCAGGCCTCCCAGAGTGCCGTGGTTACTGTTAAAATGTTTATGGCTTTACCTTGTGCTTAATTAATGTTCATGTGGTGTTTGTGGTATTCTCCAAACCCACAGAGCACTACTGAGGTTCAGTAGCACTGGGTTTGCTTAAAGGTTTTGTATCACTGCAGCTATGTCAGCTGTCCTAATGGACGGTTTTCCTCTTTTACTGTATGCAGTAACTAGTTTGTGCTGGGAATTTAACTGTGTCTCATCTCATCTTACTATATTTTAAAGTTACATTGGATTCATGGTTAAAGGAATACACGGAGGTATTCCATTAGAGCAATTCTTATGCTTGCAATGGGAAATGGGCACCCTGGGTTTAGTGGTAGGAGATTGCTGTGGAGGAGCTACCTTTGAAGTGTTACAAATGCTTCTAGCAAGCAAGTGTGAGCCAACTTCACTGGGAGCTTTGAATAATGCTAATGCTTGGAATAAGCCTGCGGCTGCACGTGGATAGAGCTGATGGAGAACTGCAAGTCAGTGGGAACATTGCATCAGTGAACCTGCAGTGACAGCTTCAGTCTCTCTCGAGGGATGACACCAATCCTGTTGGTAGACAGCTACAGCAGGATGTGACAGGTCTGAGTGCAAAAAAAAAAAAAAAAAATTGCAGCTGTGCTACAGGTATCCTATGTAACCTTAAGTAAGCTTCTTAGTCATTCCGTGACTTGGGTCTGTATTACTAGAAGCAAGAAAAAAAATCTCCTGTATCTCTTCTGTTTATATGGTGAGTGATTCGGGATGGAACGCTCTCACTATACCCCTGTACAGCACATAACACAGAGGAGTCTTAAGCAACTAATATAAATAAGAGATGTTCTTCTTCCAGCTCAAGGGATAACAAAACCTTTAGAAATCTAGCTTGTTTAAATGAAGCTAAACAGATTGGATTTGGTATGATAACTATTGGTGTGGCAACTATCTGTCACTACTGCTGCTCAAGCACAGTCTTTTATTTGTGTGGAAAAACATGAAAATAAAAGGTTATTCAGAGTATCGTACATAGCCTTAGACTGCTCTTTCAGTATATCTCTTGTAAGCCAGCAGCCATACTCGTTGCCAGTCTGTTCGGCCTTCTTGCCCCTTGCATCAGCTATGGGACAAAGTGCACCAGGGAATTGAGCCCACTTACAGTAAATCAGACATCCCAGGAATCCCTGGCACCTCCCTTCCCTTCCTGCCTTTGGCTTGCTCCCTGTTAACATTTCTTTCCATTGAGAAAAGGAACAACAATATTGTTTTATGAACTGTTATCAGACACGTACACTTACTTTAAAGGCATGGTTGATTTTTACTGAGCCTGTATTTATCATCTAAGCACATTTAGTTTCTTTATCAGAATGCCTTTTAAAAACAAAAGATGTCATCATAACAAAACACGACTTAGAAACTGATCATAGAATAGAATCATAGAATGGTTTGGGTTGGAAGGGACCTTTAAAGGTCATCTAGTCCAACCCGCTTGCAATGAGCAGGGACATCTTCAACTAGATCAGGTTGCTCAGAGCTCTGTCCAACCTGACCTTTGATGTTTCCAGGGATGGGGTATCTACAACCTCTCTGGGCAACCTGTTCCAGGGTTTCATTGCCCTCACTGTAAAAAATTTCTTCCTTGTATCTAGTCTGAGTCTACCTTCTTTTAGTTTAAAACCATTACCCCTTGTCCTATCACTACAGGCCCTGCTAAAAAGTCTGTCCCCATCTTTCTTATGAGCCCCCTTTAAGTATTGAAAGGCTGCGATAAGGTCTCCCCAGAGCCTTCTCTTCTCCAGGCTAAACAACCTCAACTCTCTGAGCCTTTCCTCATAGGAGAGGTGTTCCATGCCCCTGATCATCTTTGTGGCCCTCCTCTGGACCTGCTCCAACAGGTCCATGTCTTTCCTGTACTGAGGACTCCAGAGCTGGATGCGGTACTCCAGATGGGGTCTCACCAGAGCGGAGCAGAAGGGCAGACTCACCTCCTTCAACCTGCTGGCCACACTTTTTGTTATGCAGCCCAGGATATGGTTGGCTTTCTGGACTGTGAGCGCACATTGCCGGCTCATGTCCAGCTTTTCATCCACCAGTACCCCCAAGTCCTTCTCCTCAGGGCTGCTCTCAATCCCTTCATCCCCCCACCTGTATTGATACTGGGGGTTGCCCTGACCCAGGTGCAGGACCTTACACTTGTCCTTGTTGAATCTCATGAGGTTAACATGAGCCCACTTCTCGAGCTTGTCCAGGTCCCTCTGAATGGCATCCTGTCCCTCAGGCGTGTCAACTGCACCACTCAGCTTGGTGTCATCATCTCAGAGGAGAAGTTTTACCTAACAGGTGGCCATAATTTAAAGTAACCATAATACAATGTACCTAATATCTGGGACCTGGATTCAGATTCTGCTCATCTCAGTGGAGACGCCTATAAGCTGAGTGCTAGATGATGCAGCTGAAAACATCTCTAACCTTCTGGGAAGTTTGGCTCTTGTTAGTGCTGCTTAACCAATTATAACCCTGGTGCTGCAAAAACTCCGCACTCCATGGCATTGATCTGTCCCATGGCTATCTTTTTGAGAGGAGATCATGATTTGGTAGAGGAGCAAGAAGTCTGGAAAGCAGTGTGGTGATCTGCAATAAGATACAGTGAAACAAGTCCCAGAGATCAGATTAGCTCAGAATCTGAACCTTCTTCAGCAAGCACATTAAAATACTTCAGTAGCACTTTCCTCTCTTAACAAAATTTTTGTAAAACTTGGTTGAGTAGCAGTAGCAACTGTTGGTTTAGAATCACAGCTTGTTGTTTTTTGGGGTTTGGGGGGGGGGGGAGAGGGGGGTTTCCCCAAGATGAGAAGCAAGAGCTGAAGAACCCCATGAATCCCATGGAGGCTTTTTTACTTTCACAATCTAATCAGGGAAGGATGAGATATATACTCAGACACGTGACAATACAAGACCCTAAAATTGATGGCTAATCTTTTATTTTTACTGACCCTAAGGAGATATAAAAGCAAGTAACTGTTTCTCCCAGATGGAAATTTACACTTCAAGCCATGGGGGTAGGCATGTTACAAGTTTATTTTCCATAAGGTTTCAGTTTCAGGAATAAAGATTCTGCAAGAGATTCTCAGACTTTATTTATGTGTTCAAGAAGAAGGATGAATGAAGAAAAAGATATCAATGTATAAATTTTAAATTCTTGCATCTCACAACTTTAATCCTTTGTCGTGATTTTGTGGGAATGGCTCATGCCGGAATGTTGAGTTTCCCAATTTTTATGAATATTTATTCAAAGGTTCTTTGGAAGGGAACTGAGCGTTCAGATCTGAAGGTGTCTTTGAAATATCCGTTCCTTGAGCGTTTCTAGAATGTTTCAATTCTCGCTGTAGATGACTGCCAAGTATTTACATTGTGTTAGAGAGCCTCTTCAAAGAAACTTCAGCTGCTGCTGCGACAATATAAAGAGAAATTGATGTGACTCCATTAACATTTCCCCAAATTCACCCAAAGCAAAAAAAAAAAAAACCAAATCCTGAAACAACACCCATACCAACCCTCCAAAAAGCTACAAGGAGCTGTAAATGAAAAGGAGAATCTGTAAGTTTGAAATGCTGACTGTTTCTAGGAGAAGTTCTTATAGTGAAGATCATCTCTGGTTCAAGAGTACGAGTTCTGTTTTCATCCAAATCCGGGATTTTAACCTTTTTATTTTATTGAAGAGTGGAAGCCCACCACATTTTTTTTACTTTAGTAACAGAATAAATATTCTCAGAACTAGTAAGGAAGTTGAGTTATTTGACCTGAAAGGACCCAAACTGGATTTTTTTAAGAAAGGTATCCTCTTTTATCACTTCAAACCCATTGTGTCATTACATTTAATTGTAAGGTTTGTGTTCACTACATTTGAAAAAATACATATAGATGAACAGTTGTATGTAATCACTAAGAGCATATAAAATGTGCCAAACAGTAGTATTTTAGTGTTCATATTATATTTCTAACACAGGGAAGACAGCTGCTACCCTGAGCATCCAACCTGTGTGCAACAGTTCTGCGTGCTGTAAATGAGTGTTGTTACAAGAGCCACCAGCGTTGTCTTTTCACTGATAATTTGTTGCTGTTGTTCTGTTGGTCACTGCTCTCATAGATGCTGTGTTCGTGTGTATTAGTGGGACTTGAGCAACCTTCCAGGGCTGTGGAAGTGTGAAGTTCCTGATAATGTAGCGCTGCACTTATCCTACTTGAATGGATGGGTGAATCTAGGACTTGAACTTCAAGATGAACTCTATCCGTCATATATTGTTGGTGACTTGGTGATGTAGCAGCAAACTCTTTGGATGTCTTGTGTAATGGTTTCATGTGTATTTTTCTTTTAAGAATAAAAAAGGAGAAAGTTATATGTTTACACAACTCGACGACGCATGGGTAAAACATTAAAGGGATGTTGTAATTGAAAGTTAGATTTACACTTCTTTGAAGTCCAAGCATGCTAAGGTAAGAAAGACACAACCAAGGCCCAAATGATGCTTTTAGTTCTACCTTAACTTGATATATTAATCTTTGTGCCTTTATAATATCTATAGATATCTGTTCTGCGGGCCATGGACTGTGCTTTTGGTATTGCAAATTTGGGAATGTGAGCGAGTGGAAATCCATGTTTCTGTGCCATTAAAATGTGAGAATGCTTTCTAAGTATTAAGGAGGAAAAGATGTGTTATACTTTGAGGGAGTGACCTGTGTATGTGAGTGAGGATGGTGGGATGCTTGTACAGGAAATTCGGTGGGAAGACAAGGAAGGATTTTTAACCTGTAAGCCCAGTCTAGCTCCAGCTGGTGGTATGGTATCACTTTTTTTAGGATAATGTGAGGATTGCACCATTCATGAAAGGAAAGGTGCTTCAGAAGGACTTACAGCTCCTTCTATTAAAACTGTACCTGGCAAAAGGCAAGGATAATGAGGACTGGGCTGTGCCTGTGTTTATGTGCATCTATGGAAAACTCAGAGCGTATATGCTGCAGAAGCTGCAATGCATAAACTGCTCCCAGGGTAGGTGCCAAGGCAATGTATGTGAGTTGAAATGGAGAAAAGAAAAAAAGGACCACAGATTAGGTAGATTGCATCAAGTAATGCTGATAACTATTAACTTACAGTGCCTTACTATCGCTTCTTGTTATGTTGTCCCATCTACATTTAGCTGTTTATTTCATCTGTCTTCTCAGAGCCATAGGCTGTAAAATGGATAGGTAGCAGCTGTCCTGATGTCACCTTGTTACCTTATGCATATCATGGTGAGCTCCTTAAAGAGCATCCTTGATCACCACCATAGGGAAAACAACAGTAAGAAGAAACATCTAGAGGATGTTATTAATACATTTGTATTCTTAACACATATTCTGTAAAGGTTAGTGGCTGAGGATGCTTGAAGAAATATTCATTCAGGCTAAATGCTCATCAGATGCTTAAGAGCTGTAGCATGTAGGCAGCTACGCTTTGGCACTGAGAGATTGCCTGCTTGGGCACTGGCTTCAGGACGGCTTCTGGGGAGGGCAAAAATAAAATTGAGAGCAAGACTAAACACTGCAGGACCTTCAGGAGAAATGGGATGCGGGGAGGAGAGAGGGGTGCACCCATCAGTAGCACTCAGGTTTATCCTGCTGCCGTAGCACTACCGTATGTGTGTGTGTGTGTCGCCCGCTGCTGCCGCTGCTCTGCTCCTATTGCATGGCTGTCACAGCTGGTTAGAGGGACACAAACAGCATGCTGCCTACTGCTGTGCGATTTTTGTTTCGTTTGACTGATTTTTGTTTTGGCACACAGCAGCTGAGAGCAGAAGAGAGTGCCTGTATCTCGACTGTGGTTTGAAGAGAAGCATGCTGGAAGGCTGGGCAGCACTAGCACAGCCTTCGAAACGTCGGTGCGACAGCAAAGGGTTGATTAGCCTCCAGCACAGAGGCTGTGCTCCCTCGTGCAGGGGGGAGCAGCAGTAGAAGAAGACAGTGAGCCGAACTAGTTCCTGTCTAAATTTGTGGATGTGGGTGGATGCATAGGGACTAATATCTGGAGGCAACTTTGCATTTCTCTGGTTTCAAAACAAGAGCAGATGCCTGGACACAGAGCTGCTTCCAGTTAGGGCTAGGGGGGGTTGGGTGGGAGAACAGGTCAACCTTGGTGGAGCCTCTCACTTTCTAGTCTCTTAATGGTCAGCATGCGCCTTCAAAATGAGACATGTTGCAAACATGCAAGTGAGAGTCCCTCTCTGACCTGTTAGGAAATTGCAGTGCTAAGGATGGGAAAGACCCTCTTAACTTCATGCTTAACTAACTGTGCTACTTCCATGTGTGGCTGAGTCTTGGACTAAAACTTCAAGGTTAACTCTGTCCATCCTATTCTAGCTAGTGCCATGGTGATGATGGGACAGTGGTGAAACTGGAGAGAAGCCAAATATGCCAGGCAAGGCACCAGTACCATTGTACAAGACACTGGAAAGCTTAATTTAGAATATTGTATACTTTTTTAAAATAACTGTGTTAGAGTTGAATTAAAGCTAGAACATATGTAAAGTCTATGGAAAGTCTAGTGAGGATATTAAAAGATTGGAAAGTCTATCTTATGGGAAGGGACTACAAGAGATCGGCTTGTTTAGTTTAGCAAAATAGAGTTGAGAGAGGATTTGACAGCACTCTATAAATACATCCAGGGCTAAGTGCCAGAGAGGGGAAAAAGCTATTTAAACCCAAGAGTAATATTTGCATAAGAACAAATGGGCATAAACTTGGCCCTGAATAGGCTTAAACTGGAAATCAGACGGTTTCTACCTCTCAGTGTAGTGAGGTCCTGAAACTGCCTTTCAGCAGGAGCAACAGGGGCACGAAGTAGTTTTTGTGGATGATGAGAGGGACTATGCTATATGGTGCCTGCACCCGCAGAGACCCAGGCTTCATGGCTGCACAGCTTCGTTCTGGCCCTGCATTCCTAACCACATACATTGGTACAGGAGTGACAGGCATGTCCTGCCACCGGTGGTGGTCTCCTGCCATGAGAAGTACCTTTTCCTGCTGAAAATGAAAGAGCTGGTGTTAAATTACAGCTATATCAATAATGTCCTTTAATGGTCTGGGGAAGTTTCCGGCACCCCTTGTGCCTGTGCATGTAATTCTGTTGATGCCAAAATGCCTACCGATATCTCTGGGGCTTTCATATTAATAAGGTTCCTCCTGTAAGGAAGGGATGCAGGATTAGGCTTTTAATTGTGTAACCCCAAGGAGGAAAAGTAGCTTCCCTGACTGGAAATGGCAGCAGTATCTCAAAAATGACAGTACAGAGAAGAAGGACTTTTTTATAACTTCAAATGATTTTTTCTTCTGCTGCTAAAAATTTATATGACCTTTAAATTTGATGCTCATGATCAAACATTTCCTTCTATACTGCAGTTAGATTAGCACTATGGCACACGTTTAACAGGTAAAGGAACTGGAGCGCAGAGGATTTGGGGATTTGGAGGTTGGCACAATGATGCCAGGATGCCAGTCTTCTGGTCTTCAACCGCATGGTCTGCCTATTGCACCATCCATCCTCTTGAATGACAGCACCCATGAAACTTAATTGTGTTTCTGTTTTCACCCACTGTTTTCTGTTACTTATTTCTTTCTGAATCTTTGGCCTTTTAGGCTGAAACTTTCCAGGCTTGCTCCTTTATTTATCAGTGATATTTTAGGAACTCCTCTCTCCCCTAAAACTTAAAAAGTAAATGCATGCAACCTTGGTGGTGGACCTCTCTATTGCAGAAAGAGCTGAGGAGAAAAAGCTGAAGCAGGCACAGAAATAGCCTCCTGGGAAGCAGATTGACACGTAGTACTTTGGTAGCTTTGATTTGAGTCAGCTGTAGCTTGCTGAAACTTGTACTCTCTGTGCACAAAGGTACTTTCTGTACTGAGAGTTAAACTGGCAAAATGCATAGCTAAAGACAACCTTAAAAAAGATTACAGTAGTACCCAGTCAGCGGTGTGTCAATTATAGTCATTTTCCCTGGTTTTTGATTGCTTGTCCTTGCACCTTATATATTCCTTCAACATAGGATAGGGAATGTGTCTTGCCTTCACATTGTCTGTGGGGTGCTACTGTTTTGTGCCATCGATGGACCACAGCAAGGAAAAGGTAGCATGTGCGGCATTTCTACTCATACTCTGGAAAACACTGCCCTTATAGAGTAAAAAACATTTCTGGTACTGACCTCCATCATTAACCTCACTTTTCATGCCTTCCCCCTACAGCTTGGTGTTAAGGAAAAGGGAAGCTGGAGCCAAATACCGTGCTCTTGACTGCTGCTTAAGAGACTGGGATGAAGGCTTTTTTATGTACAGAAGATTTTCCCAAAAATTAGGTTTGGAAGGTTTTAAGACTTCACATATTGGGCTGAATTCCAGTCATGTTTTAATTAAAGGAAGAGAATTAAGTCTCTTTCAACATGTTTTAAATGAAAAGTGTTACTTGAGAAATGCAGAATTCCTTCAACATTTTTTAAAAATAGTTTCTGATACTTTGTTTAAAACAAGACTGTTAAAAAAAAAAAACAACAAACCAAACAAAACCCTGGCATACACCTTTGAAATAACCAAAACAGTTAAAAAAAAAAAAAATCCAAGCAAAATGGAATTACGTTTGGGAGGAGGGGTGTCAAACTAATCTGGGAGTTGGTATCAACTTTCTTTTTAGGTAAGAAAGTCTATTATTTGCGCAGCACTACTGCTTGATGACTTCAGCTTCTCTCATTCAGAGCAAGCCATTTTCCTTCTTGGGAATTTAAATAATGTAAAAATACATCCTTCCATGCATTTACATTACAGCTGTCACCATGCTTTCTTGGCAGCATCACATTAAGTCATTGTAGCTGTACTGTATTTGGGGGGGGGGAGAGTGAGTTTGTTTATGATTTTAGGAGAAAACTATTTTGGCTTATACATTCTTTCTTTCCAGGAAAAAAAAGCCACAGAACCTTTAAATTCTTTCTGATGTTTAAAGACTCGGAAAGCTGTATCTTGGGAGGATACAAACATACCTAATACCCTTTTCCATAGTGCCTATGTCTGTTTCACAGCACCTAAATCCTTACAGAAATCTGCTTCCAAGTGTTTTTTTTTCCTCTATAAGAAAAGAAAATGAAATGAGATAAATTGCAGATTAGCAGATGGCAAATACTTAGCAGCCTATGTGAAATAATTTTTTTTGGTATTAGTCCAGTTCCAGGCGGATGGCTGTCCTCATCCCAAAACCTGCCATAACAAATTGCTAAGAAAGCTGAATACTGAATCATTTACCACCTACTTTGGGAAGTTGTTCCCGAAGTCAGGGATAAGGTAAATTTTGGAGGGTAGTCTGGGGATGCCCACACCTTCATTACCCGTGTTTTCCCTTTCTGTAAATAAAGAGAAGCCTGCAGTCTCCAGGGCTGTCAATGTAGCACCCCTCACAAGCCTTAAAATTCATCTTAAATAAAAATAAAAAGCTACTACGTAGGCACAACAAAATTTCCTATAAACGGGTCTTAAGTACATAATTACATGATAGACCTAAATGGCTCCAAAAGAGTTGCTCCAGGCTATTGTGTAAGCAATACTCCTTTGAGAAATGTATAAATACATGTAATTCAGTACATAATACACATGTTAAAAAACTACCTAATTACATATTTTCCCAGGAGAATGAAAAGGCTCCAAAAGAGCTACTCCAGCCTTTCCAGTACACAATGTGTGTTTTATAACCTTTCATGAATCTCTTCCATTCTTTTTCCTTTAGGAGGGGAAAAAAAACAGTAAGGAAATTAAATACAAAACACCTACTGTACATTTAATTTAGAGGACAAAACGCAATGTTGAAATAACATTAAGGGTGTGACGCAAACCAAGGAAAGCCAGGAAATTGAGTGTAAAGGCTGTTACTCCATCCTTAACTCACGTCACTTGTATAATGTTTCAGGCCACTGTTCTGTAATGGCAGATTTTAAATTTCATCACTTTAAGCAGGGTTGTGGCCTATCTACACTTACAGGTACTTACATGGTCTATACTGTTGGAATACCTGAGTACTGCTTATGTATTTATTTATACGCAGGAATATATACATACATTTTTTAAAACCATCTTCTGTCTTTCCTAGTGCTGAAATTCCTGTGGCTTTTTTGTTTGCCTGAGAATAGGTTCACGTGTATCAATGTGATGAAGGGAAAGGAAGAAGTGAGTTTTGCCTTCAGGTCTGATGGTGGTGAGATCCGTGGCTGCTCTGGGGTGTTCCTGGGGGAGCAGGGGGGATCTGCCCCAAAGTCTGCATCCAGCTCTGGAGGAAATCCTGCGACCCAGATTTACAAGCCCCCTTTATTGGCCAGCAATTTTGTTAGTGCAGGGGAGTGGGATGTGCTGGAAGAGAGACCACTTCTCAAGTGACCGATGCTGAGCCCCATGGGGACGGCAAGGGTCTGCTCTGCGGGTGCTGAGCTGCACGCTGCCTTGGCGAAGAGGCAGTCTAGAGAGGGGAGTGATGGTCCAATGTATTCATAGCAACCTGTGTTACTAAGCAGATCATTATAAATAGTGTTTTCCTTTGCATTTTTCATTAGATGAAAATGTAATTTGTGCCCTCTCTTTTGCACTGTTCTCTGAAAACAAACAAAATAGTACATACACTTTTTAACAGTAGTAGGACACGCTACACGCAAGTATATTTTGTTGTATTGTATATTAATTTCACCACAGAGCCCAACAGAACATGCTGCCATTTACTTCATCTGTGGTGGGTTTTGTGAATACTGTTTGTAAAAATCATACTGTGGGATAGCTATGTTTATCCCAAATGCTGGCCCAGGCAGAACAACAGGATTACAGAAGACAGATCAGTTTTCCATTCTTATTAAAATGGTCAGGGTTTTTTTTTATTATTTTTTATTTTATTAGATAGATATGTTCTCTTCACTGGAGTGAACCCAAGGCCTTTCAAAACAACTTTTTATTTTTCACAAAGAGCAAGACAGTAGTCTCTTGCTGTACCAAAGATGTGGGGCATTCACCTGGGATGCAGGAGACCCAACGAGGTTTTGATTAGCAAAGCAGAAAGGTTCCCACAGGAGAAACCCAGAGAGTCTCGCCTGAGAATAGGCAGGTGGCCAGAATAACTGCCTGGCGTATGAAGCCTGTCAGTGCGTCTCTGGTCTGAAGGAGGCAAATATGGCTTAGGCCAGGTCCCTGGTGTCCTCACGAGGTGCTGTTTGGGGACTCCGTAGTGTTAGCTTCTGGTCAAAACCAGGAAGATTTCTGCTGAATCCAAAGCTGCCGCTTGTCTGTGTGTTCTTGCTGATTCAGTAAATCAGTATGGTTTAATGAAAACCTGTTTTATCCAAACACTCCCAGTCAGCTCTACCCTTTTCTCAGATTTTCTACTGCTAATTTTTTTACTGTGTTAAGTGTCATACATAACAAATAGTTACAGAAAACTTGATCTTTCAGGTTCCTGTTTTTTTAGGAAAAACTTTTAAAAGCTTCTTGGGTATATTTTTTTTCCTAGTGGATCTGACAATGGGACTGCCTTTGTGTTCATGACATCCTGTTCCTTTGGATGACAAGACAAGGTGGTTAAAAAAAGGGAATTTTAACTCTCAGGGGTCACAAAATTGGATGGTCTCTGCGGGGGAGCTGCCGTATTAGAAAGGCAAAAGAGAGGGTGAGGTGAAAGAACGTAAAAATAAAACCCTACAGAGCGTACTCTTTACACTAGTGTGGCAATCTCCATCTGAAACTGGATTTAACAGTATTTTCCAGCAGAGTGGTGCTATTGGTCATTAGCAGCCTTTAGAATTAGAGGTGCCTCATATCTAAACAGACCCAGAGCATTAACTAGTTTGGTATGTGCTTAATAGCAGTACAGATGGCAGAGAGGGAATGACAGATAATGTCTCTTTCCCCGACTTTCCCTGATGGATATCCAATGTTTTCATATTGGATGGTTTTGTTTGATTTGGCACACAGCAGGCTTTCAGGTTAGAGGAGCACTGGCTTGCTGTTAGCACTGGGACTGCTGGTCTTGTACGTGGTCACCTGAAAATGTTTGCATCTGAAGCAGGAGGCTGGAGCGTGGTGATGGGGTCTGCTTAATGCAGTGTAGCACACGAGGGGCATGCGCTAACAGGGAACTTGCACACTGGAGTGCAAGAAAGAGAGAAGGAGACAGTCCCATGTGAAAACATAGTAACCTAGCACGGGCAGCAGATAAGTTGGTGTTGGGTAACTGTGGGTGAATTATTGGGTGCTGGCTACCCTGCAGCATCCCCCTGCATACGGTCTCTTAACCTGCAATACCCTTAACCATTAGGTACTGAGCAGCCCCTTGAGTTGCCTGTCATCTTCTGCTGCTGATGGGCAGGGTGAAAGCATCCACTGTGGCCTTCCCAGTTCAGGTCTTGCTCCTAGTGTGAGGTTTTCTGGTTTGGCATTGAAATGGAGCTGGCCTCAGGTTATAAGTACGCATACTTGTAAATCTGGATCTAAGCATTGGAAGAGCCTGGATCCAAGACACTTACTCTGACACATATTTCACCTGAACCAGCAAGGGGATGTTAAAGTCTGTAACCACCTACAGCAAACACACCGGGTGATTTTTCAGCTTTGGGCTTTGCCTGGCTCTAATTTTAAAAATAAATGTATGTGTAAGTGAAAACTAGACACTATGTTGACATCAGGCAATTTATAATCACAGGATTTTACCTTCATTTCCATAGCAACAGCTTAGGATGCAGCAAACAAAATTATGAATTGGATCCTGGTTTCAGTTCTGCCTATAGAGCCCTGTAATATCCCCATTCATTGGTGCCAGCATTGTTATTCAGTTGATAGAGTGGCTAACTGAAGCCTTCATCTGGCCTTCCTGACTTCTTTTAAGAGGCAATAAAGGAAAAGGAGCACTGTGAGGAAAAAGCAACTGGAATTCAGACCTGAAATTATACTAGGGAGAATAGAAAATTAGTTGTTTAGGGAGATAAGCACATCAATAGGTTGCTGATGGGTGATTTAGTGCCTAAATTTATAGCACACTGGTTAATCCTTGATTGTTGCTTGTGTGCCTACTCTTTTTGCACAGAAAATTTAAAGTATATTCCTATTCAGTAAAAAATGCAGACAGCCTTGCAGGGCTCTGTAGGACAAATGAAATTAATAAATGGATAAGCGGGAATAATATCTGCCTCGTCCTATCTAAAGTTATTCTGCCTTTTAGGGTTAAATCAGAAACCTCTGACCCCCTTGACTCCTAAGACAGAAGACAGGCCTGTATATGCAATCAGGAACGGATCTGCTGAATACCAGAGTGCTATTTTTACACTCAGAATAAAGCTGCACTTGCAAAGATAATGTTTTGCTGGTAGGGCTGGTAACCGAATCTGGCGGGACTGCCTTCTGGAGTAAATGCTCGAGTTTCATCGAACTTGAGGAGAGGAAGGATGGTTCAATGGTCGAGGCACCAGCCTTGGGCAGGGGTGATGGAGGTTCAGGCCACCGGCTGCCCACCCAGCTCCCTGTGCAGTGGTCCTCACGTTGCTCCAACTCCCTCTCTGTGAAATAGAGTTAAGAGCACGGAGGACAAATGCATCCAAGGTGCTTGGCCCATGAGGGGAGCCACATGAGTACTGCAGATAAGTTGGAGTACTACAGGCTGAAAAATGCGTGTGAACGTGTCCTTGGAGACAGGGTCTGTCCTGAGCAAAGAGAACAAGACCGAGAACATGCAGAAAAAGAGTGTCTCCCTGTGCGGCACTTGTTAAGGTCAAGTCATGACAGGCAGACTGCCAATGCATGCAGTTGTCATTATGCTAGGGAAGTAAATGAGATGGATTGCTTCAGATGTTATTAGAGACCATAAAATCGCACTGGTAGCTTCTGCTGCCCCTCTTGTTAAATGGCTTGCTCTCTTTGAGAGAAAAACCTGATTCATCCCTTATGGGACTTGAGTGGCTTAGAGCAACATGGAAAGTGACTTTAGCCAAATAATTTTTATGTAAATAATCATGGCTGCAAAATCATTACTAAGTGTGATTTGGGACCACCAGGTGTGTTACAGACACAAGGGAACATGTTTATGTTCTAAAAATAAGGTGCTGTCTTCATTTTTAGGTTTTCATTTTATTTTGCATCTTGCCCTCAATTTCTTCGCAGTTCTTCAGCATCCCTCTTGCTGGCCTGTTTTCATATCACAGTTTAGTTAACAGGGCTAGAAGCTGGAGAAATCACTACCCAAACTCACCCGTTTTTAAGATGCTGACGAGTAGCCATAAAAGGGCAGGATCCTTGAAATTGTCCCATCTGATAGGGGTCTGGCTGTGTTGAGCCACCTCTAAAATATCAACTCTGTCCTGTGCAAACATTTATTCTCTGTCAGTCACTCCAAATGTTCTCTCCCCAACTTCATCTTTCTTCCTGGATTATCACTACCCTTTAGTTTTGGCTACAAGACCTAGAAGTTAAAAGAAAACAGAAGGGTTACATCCACCCAGCTTGTCCTTGCCCTGTTCCTGCTCATCTGCCATGCCTGGGTCCCTGCAGAGGGACCCCTCTCCAGGCTACCCCAGTGTGACCCAGGAGGGGAAAGGGACACGTCCTCACCTTGAATAGGGTAGTGGTGCTGCATTCGTGTCAGTAATTGTAGTGGAGCAGCACCACTTTATGTCAGCTAAAGACTGAGTCCTCTCCGGCACAGCAGAATTCATGCATGTCCTTGAATTCAACTGCATTTTAGCCTTACCAAATAAATTTTGCTTTGTAAAGTGAGAGCATTAATCCTTGCTGTGATAAGAGGAATTTCAGAACCGTCCTACCCTGCACATACTCCTGAGTGAATGTGATATTGTATGCAAGACCATACCAAAACTCAGAAGTTTACCACGAATGTTTACTGTGACTTAATTCCCTATTAGTTCTAGTCATGCAATGGCTATTTTCTTGTCCCTTTAAAAACATTCTTCCTCCTGACTGCATTCCAAGGTAGGTGTGAGATAACTCACTAAATCACCATTTAATTTATAACTTTGTCAGTCATTTAGTGAGTCATGACTTTATTATTGCAGGAATGCAACCCACAAACAGATTCCCCTCCCCTCTTAAAGCTTCAGTTTGTTTGGTCCCAAAGAAAGCTTTGGTGCCACATTGCCCAACAGACACTTACAGACCATGTTTCCACCCAGGGCTTCTTTCTGCTGATGAACTCTATGCCCGATTTTTTTTCTTTTTTTTTTCCCTCCCCCCTCTTGCTTCATCTTCCCCTCTCCCCTTTGTGTAGAAGAAGTTTCTCTGAGTATTTTTGTGTGTGCTGGTGCTTGCAGCCCAAGCTTGCAGAGGCACCTTGGAATTGAAGTGTCTCAAACCTACCCCTGAGCTGTGCTTTTGCTTTCAACCGTTGTTTATGCAGTAGTCAAAAGAGACAAATGGCATGAGCACTATCAGTGAGAGCACTCTAGAAATTGCTACCTCCTCCTCTCTTCCTCCAGTCAAAAACAACAGTATTTGTAACCAGAGACAGCCTTATGCAACACACAAACATCTCAAGTATGGTAAATGATTTCCAATTGTTCCATGTGTCTAAGTAATTCCTGGTCCTCCACTTCTAATATCTTTTGCAATTTTTATTAAAACAATTGCTTATTCCTATTCTATTAGTGTCTGGATGTTTTGTGTGAACAGTGCCTAGCACACTGCAGATGTTTTCTCTGCCCTGAAAACTTTGCAGCCTCATTAACTATTTAAAAATAAGAATACATGCTAAAATTAGGGATGGGATATATGAAAAGTCCCGAAGAGGGAAGAAATGTATTTTTTCTATACATTTCCAATCAGCAAAACTGGGTGGCACATTGCAGCGCGACAGGTTTCTGATGTTCAGTATCTTCTGACTAGTGAAAATCTTCCAAAGGGAAGCTCCTTTTCCATTTGGAGCTTTGTTGAGCAAGTACAAGTCATGCCATTGGAGTGTCATTTTTTAAGATGTTGGATGAACGCTTCCAGTCTGTCTGGAAGACCTCAGAGCATCTCTGGATCGTCAGCTCACTTTACAGGCTAAGGTCCGGAGCCAGGTTTTTCAAGAATTGACAGGTAATTTTGAAGTCCTTGTTTTGGTCCTGTAACTGAGGCACCTGGATTTTGAGGTAAGCATGTACTTAAGCATGTATTTTGGGATAGATCTTCTCACCTCCCTGTTTAGGATTTAAAAAAACACCAAACAAGAAGCAACTACTCCTGCTATTCATTTTTAAACTCTTAGATCATATTTGAATGCTCCTATTCTTAATTGAAATTAGGTGCATATTAACACAATGTCTTCTTCCTTATTTTTCATCATATTCCCTGCACTGCCTTTTTTTTTTTTTTGCATTTATCACTTTAGTCTAGAAAAGGCCTCTACAAAAATTAATAAGGATAGGCTTTTTTAATTTCCAATATAAGATAGTTGCTTGGAGATTTGTTTATTCACTCATTCAGCTGACTGGGTTGCTAGGGCTTCTCTTCTGCTAAAACCTGAATTGGTTTTGAATAAATCCTGATGCTTTACACCACAGATGTGATGGCAGTATCACTGTGACATGTTTCAGGATCATGTGCTAAGCTCTGTATTTTACTGCTTGTGGTTAACCCCGTTGTTCCACGTGCAGAGCAGTCAAGTCATCGATCTTTCTGTCATAGACCACATGTCTGTCAAAGTTTGGGCTTCAGATGTGTTGCTTAGGATATTGGAAGGAAAATGGCGGTGGGTCACTATGGAAAGGCAGGGAAAATAAAAACCCATTGAGTGCATGTGTACCGTGGTACCTGGAGCTGGTGCACGTGGAATGGAGGGAGCAAAGACTGGGACATGGGACCTCTGGCTCTGGGAGCATGAATGTTAGAGGTATAAGAAAATTTGCAGCCTATACTTACAAGGTGAACAAAATAGATCGCACACAAATGTATAAAAGAAAGCTGTCTGACTGTTGAAAAGTCTCATTTTGCAAACCGTTGATTGTCATGCGAGAAAGTACTGTTTATGATGTTATCCTGCCAAAAAATTCTTCAAGCACAAGTTTGCATGGGAGAGTCTGTAAACCAGAGGAAGGAAAATCTTCAGGACCAGGATTATGCTTTATGGCCCAAATAGGTGTCAGTGATGGATTCCCCAGGCTGCTTCATTGATAAGATACTGAAAAGCCAGGGCATTTTGTGCAGTAATATCAGCATGATGAGTGAAAACACATCACCAAGCCTGCAGATTCTGAAATGAGAAAATGCCAAAATAAACACACAGATTTTATTTCCTTAGCTGTTATCATGAGAGATCACAATCCTGTTGAGCAAAAAGCAATGCTGCTTTCTAAAACTAGCCACAAATTAAGTGATCAGAGACAAGATATTTTTTCTTTTTTCTTTTTTTTTTTCCTTTCTCCCCTTTTTTTAAAGTGACTAGTAGACCCTTGGAGCTATACACTTTTGGGGTTTCTAGTGAGATGCATATTCACTGGGTCTGATTTTTTTTTAGAAGGTGTTGAACACTTCCACCCCCTCCACTGAAGCCATACCTCGGGTTGTGTAAAAGGAACAGAAGGCCTATAGGGATTTCCTCTGAAGCTAATACACAAACAGCAGTCAGAGGGCTCCAGCTCTTAAAAGTATAGAGAACCTTAAATAGATGGGCTGGGATAACTGGGAGGGAGAGACATCTGTTGAGTTGTTGAAAAGACATATGCTCCTAGCACTTCCTTTGTCATGCATTTTGGAAATCTTTTCTCTCTGAGTTTATTGCTAATATTTAATTTAAAACCAGATTTGGATTGTTGACAAAATTATAACTTGTAAACGGACACTTTCCCCCCCTCCCTTCCCAGTCTAATCTGAGCAGCGCTCGCTCTCCCGTTTCCTCCTCCTGCTGGTCCCAGCTCGTGCACCCTGGGTCATACTGGAGAAAGGGGGACCTCACCCTGACTTTGGCCTTACGTGAGAGGGCGAGGCTGGCCGGAGAGCGGGGAAGTGATGGTTTCCAAGTTGGTAACACCTCACTCCTGTCACCCTCCAGGCTAGTAATCACGTTTATATCGGATGGAAAACGTGACTTCATTTGTGTGTGTGTTTGTGTATGAGCACTTAATGACATTTCAAGGCATCCGACAAAAGCCTAATTCCTTGGATTGGTTTCGTCAAATAATAAAATGACTTGACATAAGTATAATTGAAAGCAGATGTGGAAATATGGAATTTTAGCAGTCATTCTGCGCACCCCCCCCCCCCCCCCCCCCCCCCTTCTCTTAGCTCTCAATTCATGCCAGAAATATTTTCATTTTTGTTTCCTACTTCCTCTCCACAGAACAAAGCCTGGGGAGGATGAGTTCTGGGGCAGGGAACCAAGGGGTATTCATTTCGCATTTTCATGTCTCCTGGTAAAATTTCCACCTTTTCTGAGTTCATTTTCCATTATGAAGGAAAGTTTCATGTACCTCCCCTCCTCTCCCCCGATTCTGAACTCATCCGCTAGATGAACTCTGTTATATAATCATTCCTGTCCACGATGGCTGTTTACTGCTATTGCTTGAATCTGAAATTGTAGGTTATGTGCTGGGCTCAGCTGAGCAGGCAGCCTACATTACGTTTTCGCCTTCTCCACTTGGCTGGATTGAGTAAGTGTTGGATGGAAGAAATTGTAAAGATACAGAAAAGAAATTGTAATGTTTACATGTATGCAAACACAACTATGGGCAAAAGGTGGAAGGGTTCTTTCCCAGAGTTTTACACTGTAAAATACGTAGTCTTTACGGCTGCTCCTTAGCCTGAAAGGAATAGGATAAAAGCATCAGTGATGATAGCAAATGTATTATCGGCCATTTAAATGTCAGTGATGGCTTCATCACTGGAACAGCACTTCCCAATATGTCAAACCAGTGTGACTGGAAAAATTAAGGGCTCAGAGCCACAACAATGGCATTTTAAAATCAACATTGATTTTCTTCAATCTTCAGCCATGCCAGCACCACGGTATCATTGCTTACACTGTTTTGGAAAAAAATGAGACTTAAAAATTATCTGCTTTGATTTCATTGTCTTTTGAAAAAGAGGGTTGTGTGCTTCAGAAAAGTCAGGTACTCAGTTCCCATTTCAGTGGGATTCAAGCATAATATCCTGTCAAAATCCCAGCCTGGAGCTTTATCAGAGGTCTTTTAGCCTCAAGATGTTTGTGTCTGTCTATCTTCCCTGTGACTTTTGAGCCTTTTGACCATTGGAGAAAAAAAATAAATGTAACTGAGAGGGTTAGAGGTCTCTAAGTTGTTTATAGTGCCATGAGTTACATGCAAATAGGTGGTCAGTTAATGGAAGAAGGAAGAGATACACATGACTGCCAGTACTAACGTAGAGTCTGCCAGTGCACAAAATCTTGCCATCTGAACTTGTCCTTCCTTAGAATCCAAATCCACGTGAGCCTCCAATCCATCAGAAATGAGGGTTCACTCTTTCAGCTGCCCATGAGACTGACAGTTCCTTCCTTCAAAGCCGAGGTGGCTGGGCTATGTATGAAGAGGACTCAAGCCTGATTTTTTAATTCTGGACACTAGTTTTATGGTTTCTTCACCAGGGGCATGGTGGACCTGGTTTCCAAGAGCACTGAGACCACAGAGCTCCAACTGCAGGCACCAGTAACTTCAGGTGTCTTTAGAAATCAGAGTATCCATTAATAAGCTGCATTAGTAGTACAATGCCCAGTTTAAAAGCAGTGGGTAATGTTTGAGGCATCTATTCATTACTGGTAAGATCCTCATTTAAATCGTGCAAGGTGAAATACACAGGCTGAAGCGCTCAAAAAGTAATCTGAGTGCAGGAAAGCAGCTGAATGTATTTAGAGTTTACAAAAAAGAGATGGGGAGTGGGATGGTCTGCAGAGGAGGGTCAGTGAAGCTAGCCAAAATAGGAACTGCCAGGAACATGTCAGGGGGATAATCTAGCAAAGACAGTTCAGCAGAGGTGTTAGTCCTGCAGAAAAGTGACTAAGAGGAGAGTGTAAGATAAACCAGCCTGCTGCTTTAGTGTACACCTGCACCCTGATAGACATACCTACCACTCCCAAAAGCACGCTCCTATTTCATGCAGGACTGCAGCGTGGCAGGAAAATCTAGTATTAGACCAAACATATTGAAAGCGTTCTTCTAGCCCATCTTTTGCTGTCCTGTGAATCTCAGGGCTCCTCCAGGCTGCTAGCCAACCTGAAATAAGAGCGCTGAGGAGGCATCAGGCTTTCTCCATGTTGGACAGATGTTGTGGTAGGCTTATTGAGCTTACCCAGGCTAGCATGCTCCTCCTTGCAATGCACCACGCAGCCCGAGTGATCAGTTTGTGCTATGGAGGCAGTGTAGGCTCCACAGAGAGCTGAAATCAAGAGAGTGCTTGGTAAGTGTAATCTGGTGCTCAGTTTAGTATACTCATTTCAAGAAGGGAGATCTTTTAATGAACGTTCTGAATATCTTAGAAGAGCATAATGCTGTATTAAATGATCGCTATTTTTTAAAATTAGTAATAGTAACTTCTCAGAAGGTAGAAATCAGAATTTCTGAGCTACTGACTTTACTGCTGTCTATTCAGGTAAGTTTCATACTGTCCTTTCCAGTACCAGTAGTGCTAAAGAGGGAGATCTTACATTTCATCAGGATACTGTAACAGGATGTGTAAATACTTACAAAGCTAACAGTTATGCTTACCTGTATAACCACAATGCATCTTGGGATTAGCCTAGAGAGACAAAAGTTTAAAGGCCATGTCTCTGATTCATCTGCCAAGTATGTCAGTAACACCATCCATTTGTTTTGAAACCCTGTTGATTGCATGGTTTAGCTTGCACGTGCAATTTCTTCACCTGTGCACACATTATCAGATTTGTGTGGACAAAACAGAGGCTTGCACAGTATTTATGGGAAGTTCATCTGTTTTTTTTCTCTTTTGCCATGATCAAAATATGAAGATTGTCAGTTAACTTCTCACATGTACACATTGTTCTAGGGTTTGAAAACATAATCAGTGGGGGCATGTAGTCATCAGTTCCATCAGGTTGTTTGGTTTTCTGTAGGCTTCTGTGTAGTGTATATCTTAGGTAAGTTTCCTTCAATGCATCTGTTAAACATGTAAAAGTCAAGTATGCGGCCATGTTTTCTACACTGGGATAGTTCGCTATCCCAGACAAACTGAATGTTGTCTCCTGCTAGGGAGTAAAACACTATTGGCCACAAATATCCTTGGTTTGTCTTTGCTGAAGGTGGTAAGCTTATGGCCGAGAAGAAATTTATCCCACTGTTGAAAGAACTCTGCAAAGTCAAAACTCTCTGGATCAGGACCCAAGGCTAAGTGCATTTTAGCTGGAGTGACAGTGCAAAAAAAATGCAATGAACTTAAGCACTAGGAAGGCCTTCATATGATGCTCGCTTTTTTCTTTTTCTTTTTTAAATTTTTTTAATAACCTGAAAGTATAATTGTGTTCCAAAACTATTAACACTGGCCCTTGCTTCCAGTATTTGAGTATCAAGTCCCCCAAGCTGTGAGTTTTGACCTGAAGTTTGAAGGAAGCTTTCAGAACTCCTTACAGTATATACTTGTGTTATTTCCATTTGTACCTCCAGGTCTGGAGGCTTCTATCCCAGAGTCACTCTTCTCCGCTAATCCTCCCTGGTGGGAGGGGCACCTTATGTGTACCTCATCCTTTTCACTTCCCTTCTCCAGCCTTCTCCATCTCCATTGCACCAGGATCACTAATCATGCTTCCATGAAGAGTTTCGTACTGTGGGTATTTATTCTGCTACCCATGCAGCCTTCATTTTCCTCCGAAGGCCTGTGTTTGTGTCCCTCACCTTCCACTTCCTTCCTCCCATTATTTGGGAAAGTAAGACATTTGTTGGGGGACAGCATAATAAGCTCTATTGGAAAGATGGGATGGAAAGAGATGAGGGAGTGATACTGTTATTTCAGAAAGTGTTAATGAATGTTGTCAGCCAAACCTTTGACCTAAGAGGGAGTGGTGGAAGCACAAAGCAGATGACGAGGGCTCTTTATGTTCCCCATTACTGTTGTGCTCATTTTCCTTGGCTGTGAGCATCTGGAATAGTCTCTAACATTTTTAATTGAGCAAATGCAGCATTCCCAAGCTGTCATGTGACAGACAAGCAGACGAACCTACAAAGAAATGCCATGAATTTGAGTGTGTGGGTTCACAAGCTCAGTCAATTATTCACAACTAGAAAAATAAGGTTACATAAATGGTCAAGATTTTTCGAGAGTGACTAATTGTTTTGGATGTCTTATTCTTTGGATGATCCATTAAAAATACCTTAAAAGGGCTTGTGCTTCAGCATATGGGTTCCCATAACCTTCTGAAAATAGAGGGTCCTCACAGATGTTTCATGGTGGACACCAAGAAAATCCAGAGGTTATCAAAATCAGTTTTCATCTGAAAGTGTTAGCTATAAAGTTATGCATAGGGGCATTGTTTTCTGGTTTATATCTGTCTGTGAATCCTCCTCACGTGTTTTTATACAGACTACAAATAAATGTTAACAGTATGTTTTATAAGTTATGTTGTAGGTGGAAGCACTTTGCTAGGAGCAGGCACAGTTGAAATGGTCTGAAAGATTGGGAAGGGAGGCCTAGGAAGAGTTTATCTGTTAGGTCTTGAATGCGGAGCTGTTTACTAACCACACACAAAGTATTTTAAGAGGGAATGGGGCATTGCAGCATTGCTCTGCGGCATTGCTGGTGTGTGAAGCATGGGAAAAGAATGTATAAAAATGTCCTAATAAACTGGAAAAGCTGAGTGGTGGCAGGCCCTAGTAGGCCTTTTTAGGGTCACTATAGAATGGGGGTTGCCTGAGGTAGGCAGGATTTTGGTGGGCACAGCCACAAACTGGTCACTTGCAGTACCCTGGGACAAGGCTGGAGAAAAGCAGCCGAAAGGTCACACAATCCATCCAGCTAAACAGTCCTGGTGGGTGGCAGTCTGAAATAATTCCTGAGCTATTAATTAGGAAGATGCTTCTTCCAGGTTCCGGCCGAAGTCATAAGACATGCCAAGGCAAGGAGCCAAAAGATCAAAAGGACACTAAATATTTTTTTTAAGCCATTCTGTGGAGAGAGGGAGGAGAGAGCTGTCCGGGGCCGGTTCACACAGGACATGCTGACGGGGCTTGGCTTTGCTCTAGGATGTGAAGAAGCAGAGTCTGCCTGGCCCTGCTCTCCTTGGTTTTCACTTAAAGATGCCTGTGGGTTCTTTTATCTTAGCTTTATCTTTTGTCTTAGTTTCTCTTATAAAACTTTTGTGCCAATAGTATCTTTTGCTCCCAGTGTTAGGGTTGCACAGTATCTTGGTTTGAAAAGGCTGTCTCATTACCTGTGTTAACCATTTGTTACAAGCACTTGAGAAGGAGTATTGCAAGTGTTGATTCCAGGCAAATTTTCTAGTTAAGCATAAGTAAGCCCACCACATTGTAGCTTGAGACTTGCCTTTAATGGCACGTGAAATACTGAGTTAATCCAAGAAAAGACAAAGCGGTGATGCCTAGCGCTAAAGAACAGGGGAGAGGATGTACATCGCTTATATGGAGACAAGGGACAGGCCAAATCCCATGTTTCATAAAACAAGTAGTTCATGAATAGCACAACCCACAGAGTCTTGTTTCCCACAGACTTTTCTCTAAAAGACTCCTCCTCTTGTTCCTCTCGTTTCCACAGGTCTCCTGTTTGGATCCTCTGATGTATAGTAAGGGTATATGCCGTAACCTTTCCCCCATTGGCTCCGCGTGCCAATTTTCACTCACCCCGCACCTACCATTCTGTCAGATTTACCTGAAAATGAACAGGGAATTTGAAATTTACTGGGGAGAAACTGATATGAGAAAATGACTGGTTGACAGTGTGGTATTTTAAATCCTTATTTCCAAGAGAAGTTGGCCAAGCAGGGTAAGTCTGGGGAACTGAAAGCAGCATGGAATTGATTTTTGCAGGAGGAGCCTGATAGGAAGGACACCAAAGCATCTAAACTTGCTTTGTGTCCCATGGATTCGTTTCTTTTTTTCCCCACTGCAAAATGCAAGATAGGACTTGAACATGGAAGTAGAAGTTGGTCACTTCTTACAGTGAAAAAGAAAGCCAGAATTTTGCAACCCAAACAGGAAACATGATGGTAGGTCCTGATTGTATAAAACCTTTCTTCTTCTGCCATTCCTCTTGTGGTTGTGCAAGGGAAACCCCCTTTTTAGTGGAATGTTTTTGTGGGGTCCAGACTGAGATTCCAGTGGGGACTCTGTTGCAATCTTAAACTTGGAGCAGCTGCTGTCCCTCCTTAATGACGTCAGTGACTTTATTTTGATAAAAAAGAGCAAGTTCTCACAACTTTGGTGGAACTCACAGTCATTTAATGCGAGAACAATTTTTTCTGTAAGTGTAGTATTTTTTTTAAATGTCGTCACTTTTTTTTCAAATGTCATTGCAGAAAGGAGAGGTTAGAACAATAGATTTGCAGTATACCACACCTGAATTTTTGTGCCTATTTCTGATTGTATATGCATCTATATATACACTTAAGCAAATAACCTTTTTAAAAAAATTGTTATTGAAAGGTCCATTATCTCCTTTTTCAGTTTTTCTCTCACTTTAAGTAGGAAATAGAGAAAAAGTCAAACCTACCAATTATTTCATGACATTTCTGCTAGTGAAAATGCACTTAGCTAACATCTGGAAGGAACTAGAGTGTTTACACTTTTCAAAACCACCTGAAGGCCTTGGGAGTGCATGTCTTCTTGTAAATCTGATTCAGATAAATGAAATTTGAGCTTCTAAATGACTCTGAGGTTTGGAAAATACCACCAGTTAATTCTTATTGATAATAGATTCATATAATGAACCAAATCATCTAGGATGGTATTATCTTTCAGTAAATGTAAATTTTTATTCAGATTCAAAGGAGAAGAGTCTTCCCCCTACAGTGACCAAACATGTTTAACATTCCCACTGAACTTACTAGAATTGCACACGTAAGTGAAGCTGATTATACATCTAATGCAGGATCTGTAGAACACCAGAAGTGAAAGGTCACAATATCAAGCCATTTATTCTTTTGAGTAATTGACAGATGTGAAACTAGCCCTCTTCACGTGAAATCACATTTTAATCATTGATTTACGCCCAGCCTCCATCAGAAATATCCTAAAATTCAGAAATTTATTCGTTTAATATAGTAGTCCTTTTCTCTACATCATTGTAACCATCTTTGGTGTTTGATCCAGCCATTATTTTACGCTTTATAATTCCAAGCAACAATTCCAAGTTCTGCTCCAGTGATTTCCTTCTGGCTATGATGCTTAGCTGATAATATTTCATTTAGAAATTAATCATATTCCTCTATTGTTGAAGTTTTTATAAAAATGAAATTTGTCAAAATCAGACAGGTGTACGCCCTTTATTGAGCTGAGGGAGAGCATGTTATTCATTTTTCATTCTCCATACAAATGCTGCCTTATAAGACGGCTGAGTGTGAGAAAGTTGTAGCATCACTCTGCAAAACGATAAAATTTGGCACAATACAGGGATTCTGTAGTTCCTGAGATAGTGAAGAGGAGCACCCCTTCCTTTTCCACTACTCAAACTCCAGAGGGCTGCACATTTATAACGTATTAAAAAAAACAGTTCCCTCCCACAGCAATAACAAATTGCACAGTGTCTACCAAAGCTTAAAGGACAGCACTCAAAAAGTGACAAGGAAAAGAAAACACGTTTGGAGTCATTCTGTTTCACAGGTGTGGACTTAAGCACATGTTGCCTGTAGTTTCCAGGCGCATGTACAGTAGCTTGTTATAAAGCTTAAACTTGATCCTCATTGACAGCTATAAGACTGAAAAATATGTTGGGGCAGGATGTAAATCCGTACAAATATCGGAGATACAGCAATGGAAAAAAAGAAATATTCCTGCAGCAGCAGTAAGGAGGAAATACCTATTTTGAGCTAAAAGGTTAACCTTGAGAATAAGCTCATTACTTCATGGTGCTGTCACAAGAGGCATTGTCACAAATGAGTGCCAACCTGTAATCACTTGGTGACAGATACTATATGGCCTTTGTGGAAACTGCAAATCTAGGTCACAGTATGAGTAAAGGTCTGCCAAAGATGGGCTGGATAGTGGTGACAACCCAGTGCAAATCCCACACCAAGCACATGCTTGTGACCTAAGGGAAGATTTGTATTTGCAAAGAGGCACAATACAACCTGGAGAGTGCAGGTGACTCCTGAAGATTTGTATTCCCACGCACCGGGGCAGACTGTAAGCTTCTAATCTTCTTTAATTTGCCTTGAATTGCAATGTGTCCAAAATACAGATATGCAAACTGGGGGTCAGCATGGTGCAGGGATTCTGTTGTGACACTGTTTCTTCCCCAACCTAAAACCGTCATAAAGGTCTTGGGTTGGATAATGGATTACAAGGTCAGATCTCTGCCACTGAGATTCATAACATATGGCTTGCCCTGCCATGGATTCCTTGCCTGCGTGGGTTTTGGAAGAACAAAATCACTCCATGGGGGTTATTTCCACAGCTGAAGGCAACTGTTTCGTTGTTCCTTGGGTTGTCTTCCTGTGCCTGGCACAGAGGAGGCAGTATTCTTGGTGCTAGGGAAGATTAAGTCACATTAGTGTGTGATTTTTAGCAGAATGACCGATGTAGGTGCATCTCAGACCGGATTTTGGTATGCCATGTGGCAACTTTGCTGCCAAAGCAGTCCCAGCTCCTTAGAGGCTGAGCCCTCGGTGTGAGCTGGGCTGCTCTCTTCCACTGCGGGGGAAGGAGAGACAGCACAAGATAAAGGCCAGATCACAGGGCCACCTCTCCCACTTATTTGTAGCTGAGTTTTGCACTGTACTCTTCCAGATACAAAAAGGGGAAGAAAACTTGAATACTTAAGGGGAAAAAAAAAAAGTTATTTCCTTGGCACCACTTCTATCTTTTCCTCTGAACTGTCGTTTCTCATATGCCTTCATATCCAACATCTGTTTGCTGGCTCTGATTGTGAATACACACTGGATGCCTCATTATGGGTAGATTGTAATCTCTCTGTACATAAATTAATCTTTTTAGCAGTCTGGCTTTGCTGTCAGCTTGTTATGTTGGTGGCCTTTGAGACTCTATTGCACTTTCTGTTAATGAAAGAGAGAAAGTTTTGCATTAGAGATTATAAACGCCAGAGCAAGGGAGAGGGATGGAGTATGCTTAAACAGGCTATTTCAAAGTCTTTCAGGAGAGAGGACCAGAAGAGCAGGTGAACCAGAGCCTCGTCTGATGCCACCAGCAGAGTCTGGTGGCAGTGAGCAGTGTGTATTTTGAAGAGAAGATAAGGAGAGTGCAACATTCCCATTACATCCCTCTTGCTTCTGGCAAATTTTAGGAATGAGCTGAAGAATGTTCCCGAACCATTGTGTTTAATAGCTAATGACTTTTGGTCAAAGAAATCTGATCCTCCCTTTGGTCAGTAATATGTACTGAATAATGTCTTCAGATCCCTGCTAGCCATGTTTTCCATGAATCTTTGAAGGTCTGTGGAAATTTGTCGGGCTCATTTTTCAGCTTCTTGTTATTCAGATCAGCAGAGCCACTCCAGCTGAGGCCATCTAAGGATCTGACCTTTGGATTCATGTCTGCGCTAGTGTGCTTTCTGCCACTGCTATGCTAGCTAGCATTTTGCCACTGTCTTCACTGCGAATAGTTGAGTAACGTGATGATCTGTGTAACTGGTAAAGAGTCTGTCTAACTGGCAAAATTCAAATTAGTAGGAAGGGAAGGCTGTTTCTTCTTTCTATGTGGCCTTTGGGATTGAAAAGGCTTTTCATTAGTTGTTAGGTGTATATACATATGTCTGTATATTTGAGGAATAATTTTCCAAAATTGTACGGTCTCATAAACATGCTGGGTTTCATCTTTTAAAAGCATGGCCCTGGTACATGATAGGAAAAAAGAGCTTTTGTTCTGAAAGAGTTTTCTCAGTCATAAACCATGCATTTAGCTACTGAACTTGCCCACATTTTGTTACTGTTCTCCCTCCAAGTATACAATACAGTGTCAGATTAGACATTCTACAGTGTATTACAAGTCTTCCTTTTAGTTTCACATAAACAAAACTGATAAATATTGTCAATCAGAGTTACTATTTTTTAACTGCATATGGTGAAGTTGTGGTCATGATCAGTGTAAGCCCAGGCAGCTTTTGTAGCTCCCTTTGCTGACACTAAAGGTTTTGTAATTTTCTTTTTAATTTCTTTGAACTATAAATAGAAGAAACATACTGCAATGCTTTATTCTCTATGACAGAATATACAACAGTCCATATGCCTGAGTTTTGGCTCAGTATCGGCCAGATAGATGTTTGTAGTTTTTTCATGTGCTATTGATGATTCAAGGGTTAGATAAATTTACTGTAGTGGGAGGTATTGGCAGAAGTAATACTTGTATAAACATGATCCTTTTAGTTATAAAATAAAAACTACCACTAAATCACTTCTCTCCCAGTTGCACACATCCAGAAGTTCTTTCTCATTCCCTGGGACAAGGTTTGGTAAGTCCCTTCTGGTCATGAGTTGCTTTCAGAGAGTGATTTAAACTGTAGATAATTCTGTTGTATTCTGCTAGCAAATGGGTTAGCAAACCAAGTTAAACACAGTACATTTGCATCCTCGTTCTCAGTGTCGAGGAGTGTAATGGAGATGCATTTCAAGGATGTTTGCTTCAGTTTCATACATTAAGGTGGTAAATAGGCCACTTGTTAGTAGCTGATATGTTGTGTATGTCCATGTGCATCCATGCAGAGTTGATAAACCCATATGTAATAGTTGTCTCTTATTGACACTAAGACTGCTGATTCATTTCCAGATACAGTTTCCTGCCGGGGAGCTTTTATGCAGTGCAATACAAAAGTCTTAATTTTAATCTTTTTTGCTTGTTTGTTTTTAATCCAGTTGCTCACTGATTTGGAAACTTCCTTCTATGAATTGTGCCTAACTGCATTACTATAGCATCACATTTTTATGGCAGGGACAGAATTATTGTTTTATTCATCATTTGTTAGTGGCCCCCAAATTCAGATCCAAATTGAATATGAAATGAAAGTTAATCATGCCTTTTGCTAGCTGGAAATTACCTTGTAGGTCACTTGCTGGATTTTCTGACACACAGTGAGTGCTTGATTTGTACCTTCTTTTATGTCATACCATGAAAACTTTTGTAGGCCCACTTGGTAATGATTCCTCATAAGAGAAATGTTCAGTTGGCCATTTACATCAGTTTTAAGTTTGTGCTGGTTTGACAAACATAATAGATTTGTGGGGCTGGAATATGGGATCTTGGACATTTTGATGTGCTCACAGTATGTAAATACCAAGCTTTTAACGTGGTTGGTTTGTTTGTTTTCTCTGCATTTTAGAAACAAGGGAACTAAGGCGCAAAAGATTTTGGGTCCTTTTGTTTCTCCCCCCCCCCCCAGTTTTGCTGCCCAAAATTTCAGGGGAGCTGAGTATTTGGAGCTCTGACAAAACTCAGTCAAAGCTTATTATGTCTTAAAAGAAGTCTGTACTTACTTGAGCTCCTAAATACAAAGCTAGAAGCAAAATTTTAAGAGCTGTTTAAAAATATGTACACCTAAAAACTACTTTCTATTATTATAGGTGTCTATGAAGAACATGCAGTTGGTGTTTGTGTGGGTACTTGCATATATACCTATGTATATGTGTGTCTATATGTGTACCCATATATATACATGCATGTGCAGTATCTGAAATATAACATGAAGACACATACAAAATAGGAGAAAATAGCAATGCTTTGATTGAATTCAGGCTACATTTTTATGGTTTCCTGTTGGGAAGGCAATACCATTAGTGGTGTCCTGGGAACACACTTGCTACTTTCTTCAAGGGATCTTTATCAAGCATCAAATGATTCAACAGATCTGGAGGTCCAACAGTCACAGGACACATCAGAAAATTTCAGTGTTGAGGTTACGGTTCTTTTGGGTGCTGGCTGCTGTCATCCAAAGCAGCGATCCCAAAGAGTCTGCAAGAATTACTTGGCATTTCACAGCACGAGGTGTTCTGTTCCCATCGGCTAGGTGATTATATTTGGGGAAAAGTTTGAGTTGAAAGGCATTATTTTATTGGATGGACTTCAAGAAGTATTATACAATTACGCACACAAGCTTTCTCTGTGTGACTCAGGAGTGTGGTTTTTCTAACTATGAAACGTGGTGTTATCTACAGCCCAGAAAGGTTTTGTTTGACAGCTCTGGTAATCCCTTATGAACATCACCAGATTACAATTTTGATTTTGCTCTTTAAATTTTTTTTCCCACATCTGGCCATGCATTCATATATACCGTATATGTATGCACAGTCAAACTGTTCGGTTTTAGTGCCGTGACTTAACGAAAGACAACTTTAGGAAGAAACTGTAAGCAAAGATTATTTGGAGAAGCAGTGGATGGCACTGTTGGATTATAATTATAAGGCAATAAAGCATGCAAATCATAAATTACAATTTTTTTTAAAAATACATAAGCTACATTATACACTCCTCAAAAGGTATGAATTGAGGTTAAGCCTCAGTGGCATGTGACATTCAGATGGGCGTTGTTGCTCTATGGTATATTATAAAAACCTTTGGGGTCAGCTGAAAAGAGGCCATGCCAGTTTGGGTTCCAACATTTTGTGGTGTTTCCCTCATCCCAGAACTACTGCTTATAAAGGACATTTTTTGCATTGAGGGGTCCAGCTGCTAAGAGGGAAGAAGGGCTGGTGGCAGCATGGAGCTGTGCTGGGATGCTGGAGCAGGGCTGCTGCTTCTTCAGCCTCTTCAGGCGGGCTCGCGTTTGTTGCCAGGAGTTGAGATGTCCTGGAGGGCACCAGCAGCCTGCAAACATTTCATGTAAAAATGGGGGCATCTGTTCCTGTGCAGTGCAAAGGCTTATGCACACCTTGAATCACTCTCATCTTGACCTATGCTATGAAAAGCATAAATTTTGACATAATTTTGGGCTGATTGTACGTGTGTATGGAGGTGAATTTTACTCTGCCTTAATGTTCCTCCCTTGGGATACTGATTGTTCTTGGCTTTCCTTGGTATGGGCTGTGAAGGGACATTTGTTACATGGTGGACCTGGCTTTTCCCCTGTGTTGTAAACATTTATTTCCTTTTTCACCACACTGCTTCCATGGATAGATTTGTAGAAGTGCAGATTACAAGGAACAAACATTTTCAAGAGCTTGTTCCACTGCAACAATCAAAATAATTGCCATTATTTATTAGTGACCACAACCAAATTAAAAAACAACATCAGCAAAAATAGGTGAACTTGTGTTAAAGCACAACCTGGCGAAAAAGCTCCAGTTCTTTCTTTGCAGTCAGGCAGATGTTATGGGTTTTTTTTCCAGGTCTTTCCCAGTAGTGCACTGCTCCCTCAAAGCTTGGGCTCAGTTGTGCTCCTACACAATCTGTTGTGTCAGTCTCCGGACACTGCCTATTCTCCTCTACTTTATACTGTGTGCCTTTCTGGCAATGAAAATGCCCACTCCACCTGCTTTGCAATTGCCAGAGGGTGCAGAAAGGTGCACACAGTCTGGGGGGCCAGGGAGATACCCCTAAGGGTGTTTTCTGTCTTCTTTTGAGGAGTACCAGGCCACAGCAGTCAGGCTCTGCATTTTTAAAGACAACAAAACAAGCTGAGGTGTGTGATGGAAGCTGTTTAACTTGCAGCATGCAGGGTTCAAACCTTAAATTTTTTTATGCCAGAGTCAGGCTGTCCCACTCATTGAATTTTGAAAGGGGGAAGCTAGCTCCTAGCGCCACCTGAGAAAGGGAAAGAAATTAAAGGAGGTTTAAAATATTAATATAAATAATATTTAAAATGGTAGTCTGGAGGAAAATACCTGCTGAACCAGCCCTGATGGGAAGCAGCTGCTTTCAGCTAACTGCTCAAGGAAGGGAAGAAAGCCAGAGGTCCTGAGGAGATGGAGAGAGGTGGGGAGGAGGGAGCGAGAGGAGAGCAGAGGCTGAGATGATGGGGTGGAGGGTTGTGGGAGCACTGACTGTACCTTCCACTTAGCTCCTGCCCTTACCACAGCCGCGGTGCATCGCCCTGGCATTGCCAAAATGGGAACCTATGCTGAACACGGTGTGGGGGAAGGGGGGGAGAATAAAACCAGATGTCAGATGGGAGGGGGGGAGGAGGAGGTTTGTTAGAAATACAAAATACTGTTTGTTTTTTAAAATAAAAAATAGTAGGAAGTGTGATGAAGGAAGCTGAGCGTAGGCGGGAAGGAGTGCAGAAGGAAGAGAAAAGGAAAGGAAGGGGGGAGGAGAGATCTGAGGAGAGGTGAAGGGGAGATCAGGGCAGTGCTCTCTCCTTTAACTCGGTATACAATTTGAAATGGCTATATATAGTAAAGAAATGCTAACATATGGCACTCATATAGCATATGGCACTCAAAATAGTTAAGAAATACACTTGTCTTGCAGCCAAATACTGCCTTCAGTTGCATGGGTGTAAGTGAGGATAGGATTTATTTCATACAAGAATGTTTCTCAGATTGCTCTGACTGTTAAAATAAAGTGATGGGAGGGAGCTCCCCTTCTGTTTTATCTTGAACCCTCTTTCCTCTGTGTGCAGAAACTGAATCCCCAGGGCAGAGCGGGATATGTGTACCAAAAAGACTCCCCCCACCCTCCCAATCTCTGTCTGGCTTTGAGTTCATAAAGGCTCTTGCTGAGGGTTCACAGAAGTCAATGGAGAGACTTACAGTCATTTCAACAGCCGTTTAGTAGGCTCACAATATCCACAAAGTTGGGACAGTTTTATAGGTTTTATTTTTTTAATTGAACTTTGTCAAAATACTTTTTTCCATTTGGAGATTAAAGAACACACACAAAGCCATACTGCCAAAGGAGATCTTGCTCCTTTCCTTGGAAAGTGTATGGATTTGTGAATTAAGCGAGAGTGGAAAATCCTGATTTCTGTTTCTCGTTCTGTCCCTGACTGGCCTTAGTAATCATTTGCATCTGCAGAGCAGTTCTTAAACTTCCTGTTGCTTGGTTGTATTTAAAATTGGAGGTGCCATTTGAAATGGGAGACACAGTATGAAGGATGTTGCATACACATGTGGAAAGGAGTAGTTCCTGTTCCTGAAGAGTTTATAATATAAATGGACAAGAGACAATGGGGGGTGAATGGAACGATTATCATCCCAGGTGAAAGTTAATTTTTACTGCATGGAGGAAACACTTCAATACTTTCCTACTTAAAGAAGTCCCTCCACTGGAACCAGAATAATATTTACAAAAAACATCCAACCCTTTGCACCAACAAGTGAGAAAGCAATATTTGTTCCATACAAGGAAGGGGGTTGCTTTTCCTGCTGTTGTTGTTATCTAATGATGGGACCCTTAGAGTCCTCAGCTACTGCTCTCCTGTTCAACAGCATAGTCGGAATATGAATTACAGCTCCACATGCTAGGTCTCCTGATCCCGGCTCCTCAGCTGTGCAGTTTTAGACCACAGTGGCTTCAAGTCAAGCTGATTAACTTTTCTTTTCTCACTTAGACATGGCAATGGACATCTTTTACCAGATTCTCAGTCCTGACTACTGCTGTTCTACAGGGGTTAGTTGAGGCTATCCTTCAAAAGATGCTCATTACTTAAGGGGTTAGTTGAGGCTATCCTTCAAAACATGCTCGTTACTTCCATCCCTCAATAAAAGGAATACTTTAAGTGGGCTTAAAGATAAAGGAGAAATGCAAATGTGAGTTAGAGACATCATACTCAGTCGTGCCAATTTCATGCTTGGCACAGATGATGAATTCGTGTACTAATAATTGCGGAGGGACAGTGATGATATATGGTAGATTAAGTTGCAGGAGGGAACCCACTTTGCTCAGCCTGAATTTCTCTAGACTCCCCAGATTCATGTCTTGAGTGGTACCTTTGCTATCTCTGCAAGAAATAGAGAGTACATATCCTCCTCTTTCAACTAGCCAGTAGAATTCTTAAAGTGCTATTCAGAGTGCTATGTAATTTAGTTTACAAGCTCAGGTTTAGGCA
This sequence comes from Gymnogyps californianus, assembly GCF_018139145.2. Taxonomy (NCBI): domain Eukaryota; kingdom Metazoa; phylum Chordata; class Aves; order Accipitriformes; family Cathartidae; genus Gymnogyps; species Gymnogyps californianus. The sequence goes on along the minus strand of NC_059472.1, from coordinate 110,945,221 downwards.
ATGTTTTGCACTGTTGTGTAGCATAAAACCTAGGTACTGTCCTTTCAAAATAGCTGGGCACATGAAATACAGTTCCAATAACGATGGAGGTGTCAGGAAAATAATGTCTCCTTTCTAATGCATCTTCCTGCACAAAAGTATGCCAAGAGAAAAAGTTGGGGGTCTTTTTTCTTGTTTCACAGTCAGTCTTGGTTGTAAACACTTGAAATTATATTCTTCATTCCCCTGTTATATTAGGTTTAAAGACATCGTAAGCAAGGAAACGTGTATTGTACATCCTATCAGTAAATATCAGTTTTGGTGAGATGAATGAAGAAATGCTGTGGTAAATCCATAACTAAAAGCATATATAGTTTGTTACTGAACTCATATAAACCAGGAGGACAATTTGCTTAGTGCAAGCCATCCCTTCAGATTCGCACATCACGCACAGCAGCCTGAAACATGAGCGCACCATGTATTATGTCCCCCAGCTCTGCCATATTTTGTGAGAGTTCTGAATTTTATTGAAGTTTTTACCCTTTCAGAGCATGGGAACTTCTTGGCTCACTAGGACAGCAATGTCTCATACAGCCCAATTAGAGTTATATCACCATCACTCCCTATCATTCTGCTCCTGAACTTTTACTGCTTCCTCCGCCTGCGCATCCTTCGCTACCTTTGTAGTTTTCGTGGAGATTTCCAGAGTGTGAGCCTACACACCACGAGGTGACCTGAAAAGCCATGCCACACAAAATGCTTAGTGATGTGTATGTTAGTCATCTGCCTAACTAAAAGTTACACTTATGCCAGTTGTTTGCAGATACCCTAGGATGCTCTTTTACTTACTATAATTTCTCCTTTAGAGCTCTTAGTCACTTCTTAGTCAGACCACCCCCAAGGGAAAAACTCTCCCCCAGACTTCTCATCTTTTTTTTTTTTTTTTTTAATGCAACCTCCAGAGTAAGCAGATTTCGTGAATGCACCTTGCAGCTTTGCATTAGTCAGAATGCTCTAATAAATCACATCATCTTCCCTGCTCTCCCTAGCCTTGGAGCAAGTGGGGAGAGTTTCAGCATCTATTTCCAGTGTCAGCTTCTAGACGGTGAAAATGAACATTATCGAATTCTCCTGCTATGGAATGAGAAATCAATCTCTTTTCTTTTGTTTATGAAGAGTCCTTAGAGAAAGCAGATGAAAATGAGTCTGTGATTAACAACTGATTGCTTCTTTTTGCCATTGAAAACCTACATTTAAAGCGACTATTAACATGCTTTCGCTTCAAGCCACGTAGCTCATCAAGCTTTCGACATCTTTTCCCCCAATCCACAAGCCGGTCCTTTTGCTGCAGGTCACCCTTCCCTCGCTCTGTGCTTAGAGCTCAGGCTTTGCGATGGCCGGTGCCTCGCTTACTTCTCGCTGCAGCACAGCCACACGCTGATGGATCTGCCACCAGGTCATTGCTGCTTTCTCCCCCGGCTGTCTCGGGGACACCACTGCTGCCTGTCTCCCATTACAGTCCTCCTTTTCTGAGTCTGTTATATCAATTGCACTAAAGAAACAGGGAATAAACATGTGTCCCCTCCAGAGCCTTAAACCTACAGTCACGGGGAGATTTTTCCTTTCAAGAAGAGGAGAGAATCTGAGTAGCCTCTTCCATGAATATCCCACAGTCTTTATGTAACTTCTTCTAAAATTAAATTCATCCATGTTATGTCTATTCCTTTCCAATGTTTCCCTGATCGCACGATGCAATCCTTCCAGTGGAGACAACTGGTTTATATTCCCTTGTGAGCAAAGTGGAAACTTGTTAATGAAAATGTCATCACAGCAAATGCTTTTAATTCTCTCATAACCACAGGCAGCAGTATGTATAACATTCACTTGCCAGCCCCCTGTATGCCTGTCCATTGCAGCTACTGCTTGCTCTGGGGCAACTGTGTGGTTCTCTCTCTACAGATGCTAGCAGAGGTTTTGGCTTTTCAAGGAAGAGTATTAATTTCATTGGCTAATTTTTGACCTGAAAGAAACTTTTTGCCAAGTGGTACCCAGTCAAAGCCTTGGGAGCTCCTGATGCTTGGCAGTAACTCCTTGCATTTCCACAGGTGCTATAAAATATAAAACACCCCAAGCAGTAGTGCTCTCTGTCCACATATCCTATTAAAATGATGTAAGTATTTAGATATGTTCCTACCCTTAAGCATTTGGGTCCACTAGCATGCTTACAAATATCTGTATGGCTCATCTCTGGGCCTGAAACCGTGTTTATCAAGCATGCACTTCAAGAGGAAGCCATGCTTACCTCAGTCCCCGTGCCACAGGACATGGATTAACACATAAAAGGTAGACAACAAAGCCATCACAAGAACAGAATAAATGCATAGTTCCATAGCATGTATAGATGCAATACCTACCTGGTTTTGTGTGCGTGCTTGCTTATTTGTATGTGTAGCCACTTAGTTACTCTTAAGGCAGAAGCCTGCTGGCCAGAAGATGATGCTTTGATGGGCCTGGGAACAGAAAGAGGGTAGAAAGGTTTGAGAGGGTTGTTTACCAAAAAAACCAAGCAGAGCTCCAAGCTGGAAATGGAAATACTATACCAATATTTTTGTGCTCAGTAGATTGTTGGAGGTGCAGCTACCAGATTTGCACCTCATCATTTAAATATTCTGCTGCTCAAATCTTTTTCCCAAGGCATGTACCCTGTATTTACCACCAGATTAACCCCCGGCCTCCTGGTATGATATGCTGGCTGTTTTCTGGCAAACGCAGTTTAAGTTGCCTTTTTCAATAGTTCACACCTCATTTTATACCCTCAGATAAATTGGTACCTTTTCAGTCCAGCTACTATTTTTAGTAGAAAATGTTTTCCCTTATGGAGCCAAGGAGATGTGAAGCAACAGTATTTACTAAAAAATCCATCTGTCCTTTTTTCCCTCCTGAATTTTAGGAATTTTTTTCATGTACCTTAATATGAGCTTCCTACACACATATTCCTTCCTCTCACTGTTCTCCTGATAACTCATATATTCAATGTCTTATGAGACCTATTATGGTACAGAGCAGCATCAGTTCTGCGAAGGTGAACAAACGAGGCCTTCAACACGGTTAGAGAAACTCGGGAAACCACCTTCAGTGGGTTGGCCAAAGTGAACTATGTACTTTGTATTGCACAGGAGACAGTAGCCTGACAACAGTAGCTACACAGGATTACAGTTAAATGATCTTTTATTTTTTATTTTCAGGTGGCTGTTTAGCAGCAGCAGCCCAGTTTAGCACTCTGAACTATCTCTATCATGCACCAAGGGCATGAACCTGAAAAGGGTTGTTCCAAAGCAAAAATGATGCAATATCCTTAAGTTAAGGATAGATAAGTGCATCAACTACTGAAGCACTACTAAAAGTGCTTTAAGTACTTTTAATCATTGTGCTGAAGATATTCAGTGGCTGAAAAGGTGGGGGATTTTGAGACTGTTTTTATTGCATCAGGTCTAACTGTTGTTTTGGAAGGAGTTTTGATAACACAAGGTTATATATTGCTATCAAAGCTAAGAGGATTAGGGACACTAAAACCTATGTTTACAGATTTTCATGCCTTTCTGACTGGATTAAGATCTAAGATAAATTTGTGTAGTGATGGTATGTGGCAGATAGACAGAAAAGCAAAGCTCTATATGCAGTATATACTACCGATGAGTTCAATTACTATGTACATTACCAAGTGCAACCTGAGCACAACAATAACAGGAAAATTAGTTAGATTAAATATATAGAAAAAAACCTATAAAAGGAGAAATTGCTCTAAATAGTTTAAGCATCTCCAGCTTCCCACACTTGAGCCAAGCTGCTTGTTTTCAGATCCAGAGAGATATATTGCTTAGTTTTACAAGATGTAATGTATTTAATATGTACATTTCCCCTGCTTCTCCTCTGGACTATCTGAGCATCTTCCAGACAATAACAGATTTATCTCGACAATCATTAAGAAATTTTTGTAAACCCCTTTTTACTGCTTATCATCAGGGATGCTTAAATCCTCATAGCTGCCATGGTTTTAACTGTACTTCTGAGTGCTATAAGCTAAAGCCACCAAGGGAGCTCTAATTTTTAGGCATCTTGGTACTATTGCCTCAACCTGGAGTTAGGCGTCAAGGCTGTATGTGCTGTGAGTGGGAAGGATCTTCAAAGTGGGATTCACAACAAGCTTCAATGATACAGCAGTAAATAAAAAGGGAACAAATTTATGTGTGTGGTGACTGGAAGTGGGCTGATACTCATGTGCCTGTATGAGGGGAGTTGGTAAACTCAGTTTGTGTGCATTTATTGCTAGCTACAAATGCAGCTGGAAGCTAACTGACTGGGAATAACATGGATAAGCATGTCTCCCTCTTCAGGCTTAGGGGCTTTAATTCTGGTCTGTAAGAAGGTACCTCCTTCCCTTTGGGTTTGGAGGCACCTGAAGATGTTTTGGTGTTGGGTACTGGTAAAGATCAGACTACAGCCTCTTATGAGTGGATCTAGTCTCCATTCCTTTATCAAGGTGAAAAGCAAATTAACTTGGGTCTCTCCTATTCCAGTTGGTTTCTTACTAGTTTCTGGTGCACAAAAGACAATATTAGCAGAAAGAGTATTTTAAGAAATAAGGGAGTAGTCCAAGGCAGGAGTCAGGCTTGTGAGCCAAGTACCTACATCATTTGAAGGCAAAGAAATTAAGCAACTGTTCCCAATCTTTAGCATTTCCCATTGATTAATATGCTGGTACCTTCTGCTGGCCACAGCTAGACTTTTTCCCTGCAGTGAGCTCCCCAAAGTGACCAAAGGGCTTTCAAACAAAAAACCCCAAACGATAAATGAAAAAAACCCCAAATATGATTAAAATAAAAGCCAAGAACTTTCTTAATTAGAAAGAGCTCAAAGTAGTGATATCAGACAGAACAGAAATTTTAAGAAGTTTATATACCTCCCCTCTACACCATGTCTCACCAGGTTGGTTGTTGCTTCCAGCCGACTTGGTGATTTTCCTAGTAGCAGCAAGTGTTAGCTGGTCACAACAACATGCTTCTTCCCCTGACCCCTGCCTATCTATTTTGTCCTAAAGACTTCCATGTCACTTGAGACCTTCTTGCCTGCTACTGCACCTTGCAGGCTCAGTAGCTGTCAAGGTAGGTCTTTACGCTCCCCTTTCTAAAGGCATATATAACAAATAGCTGTCACAGCTAATTTTGGTGGCTTTTCTCTCACCATGTGGGTTATGGTGGAGTCCACCCTGACACTACTCTCTCCATCCATGAAATAGGAAGTTCACGCAACTAACAGAGAGCTGCAGTTTGGACTGTGAGGGTCAGGTGCCTAAAAATGAGCTGCAGCCATGCTCAGCCCAGGGCTGTGCACTTAGAACTGGCGGACTAACCTACAGCAGACCCAGAACATGACATTGATTTTTTTTATAAGACCAAGAGAGGCGATTTTCCACAGACAGTCTGCCTTCCATTTTGAATTCAGTTCAGAAACAAGCATTATTTTTAATGGAGGTTATTTAGAAAGAGATGTGCTTTGAAACCAACTGCATAAAAGAAATACAAGTATCAAATGTAAGAAAATTCACAAATCTTTTACTAAGCCTGCTTTTCTGCCAGTCAGAGAAAAAGAGGCTGAAGGGAGGTAGGAGAGAAGAGACTAACAGGAACTTCAGATTTTTCTCAGGTGTGGGGGTATTGACACATTGTCTACCTCAATTCTGATACCACTTGTGCCTTTGATTTTGAAAGAGAGCAGACTCTTGATTTAGAATAACTCCTTGGAAGAAAAACTTTTAGGTTGTTCTAACAAGTTCAACTATAACAAGGATATTTGATAGACCATATTTGGGCTAGCTGAAAAATACTAGGCCTTTCCCATGAGAAGAAACAAACATTTTCTGTCTAATTCAACAATTTTCACTGCCTTTTCTTTCCCTTTTTCTGGGAACAGAGTTAAAGCAAGGATGTGTGTGTGGAAGCAAGAGAGGAGGAAGGGCTGCTGCTTCAAAGGGAAAGGAAGTGTCTTTGGGGTGTGAAGTACAAAAGAGGGTAAAATCCTGCTAATAACAACCATACTTTTGGTAGTGATGTTAATATCACACATTTTTTACACTGTGGTCTCTGGGACTACTGCCCTCTGCAAGGGTCAGTGCAAAGGCAGGCACGTGTTGGGTTAGAGCTTTGGTAGTCCATGCAGACAAAATGCAAGTAAAGGCCCTGGGTTTCCTGTGCCGGTTCTCTTTCTCTATGTGCTTAAACCACCCAGCCACGGCAAATAAATAGGCCGTTAGAGCGTGGGTGTATAGTTGGCAGCCTAAGGAAGGATTTTAATGAGAAAGAGTGCCCACTCCTCCTCCTCTTCCTCCCATTTCCCCCCTTTTTAGAATGAAATTGCAAGCACCTTCATTAGGGGACAGCTGGGAAAAGTGGTTTCTTCGTTTATTGGAGCCTTTGCTACTTCTCCAGTGTTTTCTGTTATCACGTGCTCAAGCTGTACCCTGGCTCGATTCCCTGCCACACAGAAGGGCTCCTCCAGCTATGCCACTCCCGGGGCAAGGTGCCCAAGTCCCTCACCTTTCTGCCATCAGCCAAACCCTATCTCCCCTTTAGATTACAACACTCGTTTTTAACTCACAATTACATTCCTTCTTCCCCCCTCTCTCCCCATGGAAACATATTCCATAGGTCAGAGAAATCTGCATGAATTGTCCCCCCAGGATCTTGTATCTCCTGTTTCAAGCCAGCTTGCTCTAGGAGCTCTGGCCCCACCAAGCATTCCCTTGCGGCAGTAAATGGTACTTTACACTGTAGCTCAGGAAGCTTTCTTTTCCCTGCATAGCTGAGAGTGTTATTGATAAGACTCAGTTCTCTGTTGTCTAAGGACCATCTGTTACTGGAAGAGGCAAATACTTTGCATTTTTGGTGATAATTTGTTCTATGAGAAAAGGTGACTGCTGAAATGAATTGATGGCTCAGTCCTGGAAAAGCAACTTTAATGATAAACTCTGTCACCACATTTGGTATTAAATGGCATTAAATGCCATTACAGTGAGAGTCACAGTGACAAGGTCCAGGACTGAGTAAGCAGGGATCACTTTTTTAATTGGTGAGTTTTCTCTAGTAGCAAAAGGTCATTTGAGAACATGCATTTAATGGATTAGAGAAGCCTCTTAGACATCAGTCCTGGGTCTCACAACATTCTTGAGGTGGGTGCCAAAATGATGCCAGTTGACACAATGCTGTGGTTTATTTCTTTATTTTTCCATCCCGCAGTGAGGGGTATGTAGGTCAGTGCTGAAACATGTCTGTGAGGTCCTGTTAGAAAGCTTGTACTACCTGTTCCTGAGTTGAACTGGTTTTGGACTCAGCTAAGAACTGTGCTTTTCACACAAGCGCTAACTTTACCATGAACTGTCAAATGAAGAGAGGAAAAACTGGTACAGCGTTTAGTAAATATTTAACTCCAAAAGCGGCTCTTCTTTTTCTATGGGTGCTTGTGCAGTGTTTAGGCTTGCTGTCAATTCCCATCATTGATGGAAAAAGCTCACCCCACAGCTCTGCACAGAGGGAAGTGCTGTATCGAGGGAGGAACTGGCAAGTTAAGCAAGTATAGCAAGCAAAGATGACTTGTCCAAGTGAATTTGTTTTTGAACCAAGGGAGGAACTGAGGCTCCCAGTCTTAAAGAGTTGTATTTGCTAAACCAGCAATTCCCAAACGCGGCCACCAGGGACTTTGTGTGCAACCACCGTGTAAAAACTCACTTTTTATTACTCTGTTGTGTGTCTGGCAACTGTGACCACGTGACCACCATGACCACGGTGAATTTGCTGTGGCTATGTGTGCGACCACAGCACAAATTAATCTGAGAGCTCTTAAGTCAAGGGCTGGTTTTCTACCGCTCTCCTTTGGAACTGCTGTGGGCTATCATGTGCTGAAGTGATGGTAGGTATTTTAAAACACTACTGTTAAAACAGCGATCTTGGAAAGTTCAAAAATATATCAAGTCACTTCTAATCAGACTATATTGTAGCCTGATCTATTGCCATGTTTAGAATTATACTTTGAAACTGCCTGCAGTAACAGGTGGTTAAAGCTGATATTGTAAGGAGTCATTTTTAGCTGTTGTTCCTAAAGCTTTCTGTTTAGGTAGCTGGCAGTAAAGGTTTTCTGTGAGTAAATGGAGCATTTATACATGCTTTTAGGTTATAGGCTTGAATTTCCATGGCTAGTCCAAAGGAAAATATCAACAGCTGAGCTGTAAGTACTGGAAATATGACATTTATAATAGGCATATTGATGCAGTCTTAGCTGTGGTAAGCAGCAGGGTGGGAGCTGTATTAGCACAGTCTACAGGAATAGGAGCCGATGAGAATTAAACTTTCCTGTTTGCTAATCTTCCAATAAGTGAATTCCTGAAGATTCTATCTTCTGACTTATCTTTAATGCTTTAACAGAGGTTCTTTGTGGTAGTGCTGGAAGATAAAACACAGAGGCACATTCAACATGAAAGGTTCTTTTATTGCTGTGATCTCTCTTCAAAAAGTTAGGCTTTGCGGTAGGTTGGGTATCCTGGTTAAGGTGAGGCTTACGGTACCTGCTAGTTCTGTGAAGGTCCTACAAACAAAGAATATTTAAACTTTCTGTTACCATGAACATTTTTTCCTATTCTGGTGGCTTTGACCATTTTGTATTTTAACACTTTTAAGAAAACTGTAATTACTCTACAACATCAAGCCACACTAGCCCCATGTCATCTTTGACAGGAGCCATGCCCTTTACAAGAAGATGTAAGAAACCATGTAGATAATGCCACAGGTAACCAATAAAATAAGGTAGTGTTTTTTCTTAATCCCATCTGGAGTGGGGCCAGGAAGGTAATACTCCCATGTGGAGGGGCTAGTTGAGTGTGCACATGCACAAGTATTATTGTTGAATTTCTTTTTTCTTGAATCAAAGATGAACTTTTGCTTACTCTAATTGACTTAAAATCTGTTACTTGTGTTTCCCAGTTAGGGAAGGCTTCCATAGGATGACAGCCTACCATGTATCCAGTGTGTAACTGTCCTTGTGTAGTGGTGGTGAGGTAATTCAAGGCTGTTTACTCCTAAGTGAAAGAAGAATAAGCTATAACACATCTATAATGTGTTGATAGCATTCACGGGGGTGGTTACTAAGGAGCAGCTGACTTGAGATAATTTGTTCTTGTGTCCATAATCCCTATCATGATAACACTGGGAAAAGCGTGTATAGTGTCAGTCTCCTCAGTATTTGACAGTGAGCATATGCTACACTGTCTTTTCCCTAAACGAATCCTGAGAATTAGTATAACTGTCTTAGATTTGGTGCCATTTGGATCTGGGTAACTAAAGAAAGCAGAATATTAAAGCAGCCTCTCCTGCCCTCATTTGGCCTCATGTGCACCATGAATATACACGTTAACATAGGCTCTAACTATGTGATCACATGCTGCTTGTTTCCTCCTACATCTCTGCCTTGTTCAGTGCAAGTGATTAGCTTGGCAAATTATACGACATTAGAAACAAGACAGAAGGAAGTGTGCAGCGTTGAAGGCTGTGTAAGAGGGCATACCATTCAGTATCCTTGTGTAATGCCAATGTAGAGTTCCCAGTTACAAAGTAAGACACACCATTTCTGCCTGTAGAACAACTGACATAAAGGAAAGAGCGGTGCTGAGCCCACAAGTCACTGTCTGTGACTTTACAGCAAGACAAAATGTGATCATTTTGACCTGGTAGCACTTTGCTACGTGCTAAATGTAGTAGCATGCTGGTAGCATGGTTTGTACTGGTGTAAGAGATTCATGGGGAATTTGGCACTTCTGCTTCTGGCCCTGCTTCTTCCAGTAGGCTTATGAAAGGTCTTCACACGCACACGCAGTATAGGTCTAAACAAGGGGGACCAACCACGCTAGAATACCACTGTTGATATGCTTCTGCTTTGAGATCCCTGCTAGCAGGTCTTGGAGAAGAGTAAAGGGTTTGGCCTTTATAAATTTTGATTGCAAGCATGATTACCATTTTTTTTAGAGCTCCTTCTAATTTGTACAGGACATTTGGCAACCTACAGAGCTCTCCTACGTAATTTGGACTGAGAGACAATTGCTGATCTAGTCAGGAAAGAGATAAGACTTGGTACGGGAGAGGATATAACAAACTGGATCAAAAGTACTGGCAAAGCTTTGAGTAGAAGCTAGCACAGCATCTGCTTGTACTATATTGACTTTAGCCGGTGATATCAGATTTTTCCCCTCCCCCTTTCCATGAGAACCGAATTTATACACAAAGCTTAAAAGAAAAGTGGTAGGGGAATTTGGAAACATTGTCCCTGAGTATAACTGGTGTTAATAATCTATCAATTCAATAAGCATCAGATTTAATCCTCTATCTCCTCAGAAAACAATAAGGGAAAAATGATACGGAAGATTGTCAACCTATGTTTCAAGTTGGCTTTGAAATGAGTTAGCAGCAGTAGAAAATCCCCCTCATCTCCAAGTGTTTCCAAGAGTTTTGTTATCAAGGATAATCATTTTGGGGGAAAAAAAGAAAAACATATGCCACACGCAATATGCTCTCAAGATCGCTGATCAAAAATACTGTCGCTGTATTATGGAGTCTACTTAATGTACACTTTACACAATATAGCTACTGTAAAACCCAATGGTATGAATTTGAGAATGTTTTGAGAGTAATCTAGAATATATCATTTGAAATAAAGACTGTAGATGTTTTAATATATTCAATTGCATGCAGTTGACTCCAGTAATAATACTGGGATCTGACTGAACAATTCCTGGTGAATGATTTATTCAACACGTTTTACTATTACTCCTGCCATGGAGTGGCCCTGACCAAAAGCAAACAAAGCACCTTGTTGGCACTTATGCAGCGTTTTCCATGCTCAGAGCACTGGAAAAATATTAATTAATTTTCATGATGCTTTTGTAAGAGATATGTTACATTAGTACTTACTGAGATTGGAGGTTTCATTGTACCTGGCGACATACCTTGATATACCAAGACCTAGACCAGCCTCTGAAGAATTTATAAATAGACCAAACAGATAAAGGTAATTTATAAGATGCCTCCTCACTGCTGGCTTGGAGAACAGCTGCTCTCATCTGCTTTACAGAGGGAGTCAAACTAGAGTGAAAAATAAAGTGACTTGCCAAAGGTGGCACAGTATATCTAGTGGTAGGTTTATGCTTTGCCACTACCCATGAATTAGAGAAATTTTGCTGCAAAATGAAAAATTTGGTTACATAGCTAATTTTTTCAACAAGTTACAAGTAATCTAAGACAGTATTTTAAATTTCAGAGGAAAGGATGTTCAGATAATGGGTCTGTTATCTGGAAGATGGCCTAGCCTGAGAGCAGTCTAATAGTTCACATATAAAATATACCTCTCTAGACGTGCATGATTTACACAGGCTATTTCCAGGCTGATATACCTCCCAGAAGTAAGAGTGAGAAGGTGATGACCATTTGGTGCACAGCTAGATGGAAACAACTCCATGTTGTCAGGAGGAGCTCGAAGGTAGGAACGATGTGTGAAAGACACCAGAAGGATCTTGGGGAGTAATTTTAGGCAAGCGGGCAGGGAACACAAATAAGGGAGAAGAGGGATATAAGCAGAAATGGAGATTACCATGGAAGCGTGAGAAAATTGCTCCGAGTATAGAGAAGACTACAGAAGGATTTGAAGAGAAGTATGTGATTAGATGGGTGGGGGAGGAGGGCGATTTTTTTTTTTTTTTTCAGCATAATTGTTACTATTGAGTGAGAAGGAAGGCAGGCAGGCAATAGTAGTTAATCAATTCTAGAGTTGGCAGAATATAATACAAGGAATGGCAGTAGCTTTGAAAGAAAATGTTTAGAGGAATCAAGATTTTTTGGACCTGAACCATCATCAAGGGAAGAACACAAAATTTACAGGTGCTCCCGTATCTGTAAATCGCAGAGATTTGCTTTAAAACTTACTGTACAGAAACAGCAGTTGTAGAAGAGAATCAAACTAAAGGTTTTGAGCAGCTAGTGAGTGATCAGCAGGATCTTAATGTTCTCAGAACTGCTGCCATTTGTCCAGTGGTCAAAATGGGAATTTCAAATGAATAGTTTAACTGCCTTTCCTATGGAAGAATATAATTTACCCTTGCTTAATAGTTTCTGAGGACCTCAGCATGATTTGTAGCCAAAGTATTGAGCCTTTGCTAGAAGGAGGTTGTGTTACACTCATGCATTAGACAGCAGCACGTGCAAGAGTCGGACCATGTTATGCTAGTGTATCTGTTCAGGAGTTGCAAACCCAGCTATGTAGCTGGCTCTCCATAACCAGTCAACTCGTCTGTGTTTTCAAGGAGGGAGAAGGGGAAACGTGGCATTTAAAACATGTAGGCAAAAATATCTGGCAAATCGTACTGAGAATATCCATGCTGTGTGTAGACCACTGAACTGCTCCACCTGCGCTCGACTGGCGGATGCTGCAGCGTCCAAGTGCGACACACGGGAACCTTACACCAACATGCACACACACGCACAACCACGAAACCATGGTGTGGTGCAGCTTGTAAAGGGATCCCTCAGCAGTCATCACCTGACAAGGGCTGCAGTTTGAGATTAGCAGGGTCACCCGGGTGGGGTGGGTTTGAATAGTGCAACAGCCTTGAAACACATTTGTACAGTTAAAATAGCACCTCGGTGACAATGCACATAAATTTTAATCAGCTCACTTCATCTGGGCAATGGACAAAGATAATACGCTGGAAGGAGAGGGAGAGTGAGACAGAGAGGGCAAGGGAGCAAGAACTCTGTTTGCTGGAATAGATATTAAATTTCAGGTCTCAAGAGGGAAGCGTGAAAACAAAGAAAACGTATTATAAGAAGTCACAAAGGGTATGCCCTGGCAGTAAATCATCCCTAAATGACAAATGCGCACAGGGAGGTATTCTTTAATCACGCCCTTTAGCAGGTTGGCATCCTTACTAATTTGTCTGAGGGCAGTGGGCGGTGGGGGGGGCAGGCCCCGGCTGGGCCAGCACAGCCTGGCTGATCGCAGCACAGCTGCGTTTTCTCAAGACCTGCGTCGTTCTTGAGAACCGGAAAAAGTCCTTTTGAGCCCTGGGCTGATACGCTGTACCATCTTTTGTGCAGCTGTAATTTTGACAGGGGGAGCCAATTTGAACTTCTGTAATCCTCAGCCCCAGACACCTCCAACGCCTGAGACTGTGTGTGTGTTTTTTTTTCCAAAAGTTTTTCAGCTGTGCTCTTGAGAAAGTCACTCCATCCAAAGAAAGGGGGGGGAGAGGGGAGAAAAAAACATCTGTCTGACTTTGTCCAGGAGATTGTTTCTATAGCTGTAACATTTTGAAAAGTAGGAAAAAAGAGTTATTTTTCCAAGCCTGCCTACCCGTATTTTTCATTTTTTATATCCTCCTCTGTGATGGACATCATTTCCTGCCCCTCCTTTCTCTTAACCACTGTTGACAAAAAAAAAAAAGGAGAAGGGGAAAAATAAACCTAAGAAACTGATTGAAACTTGACTTAGAATTGCACAATGATCTTAAATTTTCCCAAGACTTATATTTTGGGAGGGAGCTGTTTTATGAATGGATATAAGGCTGACACATGAAACGCGTGGGATCTGTCTGAGTGCCTTGTCTGGGTCAGCTGTGACATCTGGCTCTTATGAATCTGGCGTATTGTGACTCACTAATACACAAATAGTAATCCTTGATAGTATCCACTTGTGATGCTTTGCGGGTGTTGTCACAAACAACATCAAATGCCAGAGAACGGCCTTAATTCTGGCCTGCGCCACTGCCCCAGGCCGAGGCGGCTGGTGGGGCTCAGCGCTGGGTGGGGGTATTGGGGGGCTCGCCCCGCTCCCTCGGCAGCGCGGTGGCTCCCCGTGGCACTGCTGGGCACCTGAATGATTGCAACTCACCAGTCTGTGGGTTTCCCTTTGTGTTTGCTGCGGGGAGAGTCTGCACTGGTACACAGCCAGTGGGGCGCTGCTGGTGGTGGAGAGGGTTGTTTGTGGTGCAGCTCCTGTCTGATGCTCATTGTCCCCAAAGCTGCTAATGACAGCAAACCTTTCAGCCTCTCAGTCCCCCTCTCCCACCCTATATCTATGTGTAGGCAAGGTGAGCAGCTCAGTCCATGGCCTCCATCAGCTGCGATGAGGTGTGGTATCAGAGGGAATTTTGTACCGAGACCTTGACCTATGGGTGGCATTGGTGCAACAAGGGTCATAGTGATGGTAGGGGAAAGCGTGCAGATTAACACAACCCTCTTGATGCCTGTGACATTGCCTAGACTGGCTTAAAGAACCTATTACAGTGTGATAAGGCCCCCCATGTTGTGATACAGTTCATGATAAAATACAGCTAGAATTGCAGGAGGGAGTCAACAAGAGGGGAATTCACCTCATTTAACAGCAGCTCTTTTCTCCTAACGTGTTCCTGAAACTAAGGGACTCATGAATTCAGGGTGGTTCAAAAGGTGAGGCAATAGCATGTATAAAGTCTGGTTTGTGTTTCCTGCACCTCTTCTAGCTGGAGGGGGGTCTTTAGGATGGGCTAGGTGCTAGCCTTGGTCTTACAGCTTTGGCTGTTTGGCTGTGGAAAGCTTGATAACTGGCTTTCTGAAGTGCTGCATAATGAATTAATTACTTTAATTTTTACAATTTGCTATCTTGAAAGAGACTGCAAATGGACTAACTCCATACAGAGCAGTGACCATGGTGAGGGAAAGAGGCAATGTGCCGAGGGACCAAGCTGACCCTAGCTCATTCTGGATGCCAGGAATATCATGTACAAGCTCAGTGTTTAGGCACGACAAGATGATTTAATCCCTAGTGGCAGAAAAATAGGGATCAGCATTACCTTTATTTTTATGCAGGGGAGAATTTCAAAAGGTTAGGATTCAGGATCAGCAGTGTCAGGTTCTCTCTTCCCGCATATATTGTGGGAGTAGTATATGCACTATAAAGGCTGGTGTCCTAAATTTTTAAGTTATTTTAGTGTTACTGCTTGTGCCTGGCCATCTATCACCCTGAACAACAATCCAAACTGGTGGCAGATGAAGAATTCTTGCTGGGAACCCACTCTGGAAACTGCAGTACCTTCCTTTGGTGATCACAAGTGTAATCCCGGATCTGCCAGGGCTCCTCCAGAGGCTGCATTTTCATTCTCTCCTTGGTCATGGGTTGAACTTGCATAAAAACTGATGTCTGTTGTGAGCTCTGAGCCCCACATAGCTGCCTGGAGCCCCCGTATCCTCTCCTTTCCTCACTCCTCAAGTACAGTGCAAGGTAAAGGAGTCAGCTGCATTACAACAGTGAATATTTTTTCTGTCATTTTCATTGTAGCAAGTGAGGATTATTTGAGGATTATAGCTATCTGGGGAAAACTCTGCTCTAAGTCATTTTTGATATGAGGAGGGATAGGTAGTTGTTTTTTCGCCTGTGGCTAGAGTTCACACATTGTCTCTGTAAAGTTTTAGAGTGGATAGAAGGCAGTGATTTATTAGTGGTTTTGTACTATAGCACTACCTAAGATACCTAGTAATAGGTGAAGGCTCCTGCAGCCCTGCGTGTTAATTGTGCTAAGCAGCATTCAAACACATAACAAAACACTGAAAAACTGACCTTTCAAATGCAAGACAAGAGTCTTGCGCTTCAAGGGGATGAGTGATAAATTTTGAAACAGGAGAAGAAATGTGTTTCAGAAGCTTTTTTGTTGTTGTTTTGTTTCCTTAAATTTCCCCACACATCAACAAAATCAATCCAGAAGAGCCAAGAAACCTGTAATGGATGAAATGTTTTACACATATGTGATGGAAAACTCTGCTCTGCTAAGTCAAAAAGCAGCTTCTGAAGAACTTAATGTGGCTAGAAAGTCACAGGTGCCTGACCCTTCTGGCCCTGTTACATCACTGCTGCATATGCTTGGACTTCTTTCACCACTTTTTCAAACCTGCCATATGGGGAGATCATATTCTGCTAACCCGAATCTTCCAGAACGCTTTGCGGGACCTTGTGCCAGAGAAGATTCCCCACATCTCACCCTTTTATCCTCACACAGGAGCATTAGCAAACTGAACATCTCTCATTTCAACTTCCTCCCAGCCCCAGTTTTTTGGCTCATTGATTATATCTCTTTTCAGCAGCTGTTTTTCAGCTGACATTTAAACTAAGCTCACATCCTTAAGGTTGATTTCTAATGTTTCCTTGGAAAAAAAAAAAGAACACGCACACACACATACAGGCACAGACACACACCCTTACCGTATGATTTCTCTGCCGAACCCAAATAATGCTGAGTACACAGTAATACCTGCTTTTGGAGACTGCTGGCATCCCAAGCTTGCGTTTATGGTGGGTAACAAACCGTTCACCAGAGAAATACCTAGCTCGAGGGAGCAATAACGGGCTATACATAAGGCTTTTGCACCTCTAAGATGCTGGTTCAAATCCAGCTCAGGTCTGTAGTGACTGTAAAAGTTTATTACCATGTGATAGCTGTTTGGTGGTCCTCGACCAGTGAACAGGTGTCCAGCTCATAAAAGGGAGCAGAGGAAGAGCGCTGTGGTTAACGCACTGGGCTGAAACACCAGATTTCTTGGTCCCCTTCCCAGGTCTGCCACAGATTATGTAGCCATAGGCAAGTCCTCTGTAAATGGTGATAATATCCATGCACCTCACGGGAGCATTGTGAGGATATGTTCATTAATATTGCTGAGATGCTCAAATGCGTTGGGAACGGGGAGCTTGGTAGAACTAGAAAAGCAGGTATCATGTATTGGCAACGCCAGGGAGAGGCCGTGAGATGGATGGGTGTAATAAATGGTCTGCAAATGAGATGTACACTCATAAATGACGTGTACACTCTCAGCGCCTGGACATAACATCTCTAAATGGGAGAGGAATTAGTACCCCTGTGTGACTTGTCCTGTGAATAAACAAATAGGAAACTGATGGTAGAGGTTATATGCATTTTTTAAAGGGAGGTAATGTTTGGTACAAATACTCTGAGTTCCCGGCCAGCTATAAGCAGAATATATCAGCCTCCAACCCTGTCATTTTGGTATACCTCTGCAAATGATAACATAGGTTGCTGCCTGGTCCTCTGTAAGGAGGAAGCCTCAGTGTTATGGACCAGGTGGCATCCTACCCAAGGTGCTGCCTGGAGAAGGTCCTGCTCCATGTTTTGAGGACTAAACCTTTGCTGTCACCTCAGCTCTGTGTGAGGAGAAGCAGGATGGGACCTGCCTTCAGGAGCCACCTGAGTCACATTTCTTCTGCTTCCCCCAGGGTGGAAAGAGGGGAAAGGGTTCACAATTTGAAGAGCACCATGGTGTCCCAGCTCTTTCTCCAGCTGTGAGAGCATGAGGAGGTAGAAGCTGGTATTACCTCTCCCTTTGCAAACTGGTGCTTACCCCTGTGTGTCCAGGCCGCCGTTAGAGTACAAACATGCTGGTGGTAACGAGGAGTAAGGAGGGAGGAGGCTCCTGCTGCCAGGAGTGCTCTGTAGTGGAAGAGTTATGCTTCACAGAGGATGGAGTATTGGGGATGCCCTTACAGCTCTCGGGGGCTGCAGAAGGTATTTTTTGAAGTATGAGGTAGTTTTGTTAGGGCTTTAAATCCCAAATTTCAGTTGCTTTGTAATGGCTCATCCCTGTTAACTTCTGAGCACCTGGGCACCAGTCTGTTTGCACTGATAGTCCTGTTGAAGTTAATGGAGTGATCCGTGTGAGTAAAAGGTAGGAATATATTTACAGAATTGGGTTCTGAGTTCATTCTGCTGCCTCTTTCAGTGGTTTTGAAGCTTTTTCTTATCTTGTTTTATCTTAAGCATTGTGCTAAATGTACATCGAATGGTTGGGAGGGATTTTTTTTTTTTTTTTTTGGTGGCAACAGAAGCAGAAGAGCAAATGTTGTGGTTTGACATTTGAGAAAAGGAGCTAATTACTGTTACCCGAATTAGCTTCGGTCAGGAGTAAATTTAAAACGTGGAGCCACACAGAGAAGCGCTTAGTTTACATTAGCGAGCAGTTACCAAACTTGTTCCATTGATTCACCGGGGCAGCTCCGGTGAGTGCCAGCCCATCTGCGTGAGCAAGCCCAATGCAACCTGATCCTTCAAACTGAAAATCCTCCTGCTATGCCTGCATTTCAGACAGGTGTGCTGAATTACTTCTGTGCTCTTCCGAACTTCTCAGAGTCCTTGCTTCACAATATTTGCAAAACCTCTAACTGGCACAACTACACCTCTGTGAATAATGTATTTTCCAGTGCACTGGAGGTCTTGGCACCTCGATGTTTTAAATGAAACAGGTTGGAAAAAAAGACACAAAATGGAATATTAATTAATTTTCTGCTACAAAAATTGCTTTTCAATATATTAGGAGAAAATTGATTTTCAGTTAAAAAAACAACTTTGATTTTATAACTGTCAGGAAAATATTGAAACAATTCTTCAGCCTCTAAGAACTTAAAATGTTTTTTTAAATGCTTATGAAAGCATTTTAATTAGTGAAACATTTTAATATGGGCAAATCTGCCTTTTTCTCTGAAAAAGATTTTGTCTGAAGAGTATTGCCTAGCTTTGACCGTGAATGCAGTCCTCTTTCAGCAATGCCTAGTTGCTTTAGGTTGGGGAGCATATTTTGCATTGGAAATTCAGGACACAGGTTCACAGTTATTGATTAATAGCAAAGTAAAAAGGAAACTGCTGATACTTTCCTAAAAGAAGCGATCATAGATTAAACCAGAGTGTGATTCAGAGACTCCCTCTTGATCTTTTCACAAAATGTTGGACCTGAATGCCCCATGCTCTTGAGAATATGAGCTCACTATTCTTATTTGAATATTGTGCTGGCTTAACAATGCTTAGTGTCACTTGCATGAATAAGTAAAATTACTATATGTCATCTTGGATTTCCTTAAGCTGTAAAAATTAATCATGGCATTAAGTGTTTTCAGGACTTGAACTTTTAATATTATTTCCAGTGATCATAGCACTTGGGGGGAGGGAGGGAAGGAGTGAGAGAGAGAACTGAAAAATCATATGTTGAAAATTTTATTATTTGAGGGGAAAGTATCAGGTAAAGCTGTTGCTAGGAAAGACCTGGTAGAAAAATGTGGTGAGATGTGGGTAAACACTGCCAACCTCCTGTTCCAAGCTCTGCTTCTGTGCTGTGTAGCCTTGGTTTGGCCCTACAAAAGTCTCCGAGATTACACCAGTCTTGCGTTGCATTTCTGGAACAGACATCTGCCCTTTTGCTATTCATAACCAAATGTTTCGCTTACCCAGTAACCATCATTTTTGTCCCTTTCTGAACTTTGCCATGTTACAAGATTTGGATTGGGCCATGACAGTCAGGAGCTAAGTGCATATTTCCTGCAAAGTTTGAGGTGCTTTGGAAGTAGGACTTTCATTCAGCCTGTTCTCTAAACATAAATTTAATGTACATAAGGGATTAAGAATTCTCCCATCCTTCTCAAAAAATGTGATAAAATGTTGGTAGAGGGTGGGAGTGATGGAGCAGGAGAAGGAAAAAAAAAAGGCACATTTATTCCTGATGATTATGGCCTTCACACAGAATTATACTTTAGGGCTTTCATTGATATTGTGTTCTTGTTCTGATCTGTGTTCTTTCTTGGAATAATTATGTTTATTACTCAATTACTTCTTATATAATAAAGCCCATAAAGTCCCTGAGCAGTATCCTATAGCCACAACAGGTACGACTTTGCGGATTCCCGTCCTTTTCTCTTGTTCTCAGCTTTGGTCAAGAAGGCTCATCCATTGTCCCAACAGTGACCTTGACACAGTGCCAGCTAGGGGAGGGCTAATACCACTGGCCCACTGTAATGTTATTTATTTTGCTCTATAAAATTAATGACTTTCCTGGTTCATTTCTCATCCAAAATATTGAGTATGATCTATGCCAAATATATAGGAAATAAATGAGGGCTAGAAAGCCATCCAAAAGCCATTACTAGACATAACAAAAATCATATTGGCTCTCCAACTGGCTGGGGTAATGCGGGAAATATATCTATTTAAAAAGCCGTTTCCATTTATTTTTTCATCCAAATGTAGGGGGATAGAAGGTATGCAGTCATTCTGTGTTATCTTGTCCACTGGCTAATTGTAAACTGGTGAAAGCTGTTTATTCATAAGGATAGACTGATTCTGCTCCCAACCTACCCCACCATGGTAAATATACTAGTGGAAATTGTTGACATGTGTAATGATCATATAATACATTTGTTGTGGGACTGACTTAAAACTTTGGTGACCAATCAGCAGGGTTGTCAGTTCTCCCAATTTTTTAAGTGCTAATTTTTTGACTCATGGGATAATAGGAAACCTCTGAAAAAGAGAACAATATCTCACTTGTAAAGGAAAGAAAAGCTTGAAAACCAAAATCTTAACCATTAAAAATGCAAAAGGTGGAAACTGTCAACTCTCAATTATTGATGGAGATTAGCTAGGTTTTTCTGCGTGTACAGAGTTCAGCAAGGTTGATTGCTTCTCACATGTAGCCATGCTATTTTCAGGGATAGAAAAAATCCAAAAGCAGTTTAATATTTTTTAATATTTTTTTTTCCATTACAATGTGGAGCTTGCGTTAATAAACAGGACTGGAACAAGGAGGTGGTGTCAGGAGGCACGGTGCTTTCTGCAGCTTGGCTGTTTGCATGCCTGCCCCGGGACCACAATCTAAGTTGTAAAGCCACTGGGATATATCTGTATCATGCTCCCCTGTGGCTCGAAATACAGAAGAGGGTGCTAGCAAGGGTCCACATGTCTGTGGTCCTGCGGAGATCAGCTTGGAAGTCAGTTGGGGAGATGCCAAGCCAGGTGAAGCCAATGTGGATGGACCTGACTTGATGCATGGAAAACCTTAAAGTGTCTCTTCACCACCCTCCATTGTATTTCCCATGTCAAGAAGCCTTTCCTTTTAGCCAGGGTATAACAGCTACCCTCGGTCACTACTGGCCAGAATTTCCCATGAAAAGATGTAATAGCAGCAGGCATACATTAGAAAGGTTTCGTGATTTTGATGCATGAGGTTGACATTAGCATTCCTCTCATTCTCAGTTTTGATGAGTTAAAGCACAAAATCAACAAGAAAGTTGCACATGATAATGATTAATATTAATCTGTGTGCATTGTGAACATTAATTCATTAAAGCTTTAGTTGACTGGTTGACATTTAATTCTATGAGACAGAGAGGAAAATACAGAGTGAAAAATTCAAGTAGAATGTGTGATATTGGGTACAATGAATGTGTGAGAATTAGAATACAGGAGCTAGTTATTGCTTTTTTTTTTTTGTCTGCAGTGATTCAGTGACTTAATACAGACCACAAGAATGCCTTTCCAATTTGCCAAAGATCTGGAAGAAATCTTCTGACTTGAGGAGGAATATTGGGCTTGACAGAGAAATTTCTGAAGATGGTTTTAAGTTCTGTTACGTAGGAAATCAGACTGGCTGATCACACTGGTTGCCTCTAATCTGAAAATATACAAACTTTCAAGAAATCGCCAAATGAATACCTTCTTAGAGAAGAAGAAAAAATAATCTGATTGAAGGAATATTGCTGGTTGAATATGTTTAGAGATACTTGCAATATTTTCATAAAAGCAGGTCTTGCACAAAACAAAACGTTAGTATACTCTTGGTGCAAATAATTTAAGTTGTTGAAATGGTCTCATTTGGAAACCCCTGAATTTCTACAGGGCAAAAAGTGTTCTAAGACTGAGGTACTTTCTGGATTCAGAAGCTGTAATATTTTTCTCCTTTTATGAGGTTCTTTGAGGGGAAGTACTTCTGTTAGGGAGCTAGTGGTGCAGATAAGTACTGGAGTAGTGGGGAGGTGACCCATGCTTGGTGCTCCTGCCTTGCCCCTAGGGAACCCTGTAGCCATCCTATATCCCCATTGCCTTTGCTTTTACTTTATTCATTTCATCTGGAAACTATTCCAGGCCAGGTCTGCCTTCCTGTGCATAATCTGAATGGGCTGTAATCTCAGCTGAGCCTTGTAGGTGCTAATACTTCAGCAATTTTGAGGTTTTTGAGGGCAGACAGGGCTATTAGATGGTCTAATCTGACAGTATATTCACACTGGCCATAGGATTTTGGAATGCCTTCAGGAAATAAACTCTTGGATGAAGAGCAGCTGGCTCAAGTTGAACGCAGGCAAGACCAAAGCAATGCTAGTCAGAAAGGGGGAATGCTTTGAAGAGTGGGCCAAGGCACTGTCTCCACCTTCCATTCATTGAAGACATATGGCCTCCATTTATTAAAGTTGTGCAAAGCCTCTGGGCCCTGCCTGGCTTCGATGGCCAGGTAGCATTGCTTTCTAAAGATTTCACAGCTAGCTGGGAAATGTCCCTTCCTTCCTCCCAGGCCATGATAACCTGAGAGCAGGAGTACATAGCTCTCAGTTCTTGGAACTCATTTGATCTGGATGTGTTTTATCTGACTGTAAAAATGATGCTCACATTCAGGATCAGGTTAATGCAGCTACCCAGTGATGTGTTAAATGTCTGTAGATGTTGCCGCCTTCTTTTTCTACGGTGTATGCTACACTGGACATAGCAATTCAAGTCCTCTCCTGATGCTTGGTGAGCTTCTGATGTCACTTTCAGTACTGAGAGTGGTTAGTGAATCAACACCAGCTAATCAAATCCAAATTTTGATGTATGAACCATCATGACAATAGTACTCCTACTGACTGAAGCAGAACACATCGCCCAGAAGAAAGTATGTGAGAACCGGATACGAGACTTTCTTAATCAGAGAATGTGGAATTGTCTTGCAGAGAAGATCAGACAAACCCTGAGTCTGACTGATCTTCAGGAAAGAGGATGTCTTTTTTTCCATCTGTCATACTCATGGTTCAAACAGCTTTTTATTCCTTAACATTTAACAGTGCTTCATTTGATATTTATTCTGCACTAAGTTTTTTTGCAATTTTACATAAAATTTTTAAACAAAAATTATCTTGAAAACTACGAACAATCAGACTGGAAGTTTCTACTACTTTAAAACGTTCAATTCTCAAATAATAATAGAAATATTAACAACAAGAAATTATCAAACCATGTTTGATATTAAAAACTTTCATGTATTTGTATTTTTTCAATGTAGTAAGGGGGAAAATGTCCCTTGTGAAATAGAATGGTGATTTTAAATGCCTTTGTGAGGGGTGCTGAATACACAAAAAGAAGGTATAAGGCTTGAGATTATGTCTTCCCCTAAATCATGGAATCATAGAATCATTTAGGTTGGCAAA
Source organism: Gymnogyps californianus (assembly GCF_018139145.2). Taxonomy (NCBI): domain Eukaryota; kingdom Metazoa; phylum Chordata; class Aves; order Accipitriformes; family Cathartidae; genus Gymnogyps; species Gymnogyps californianus. Next base: position 110,921,893 of record NC_059472.1, on the reverse strand, counting down.
GACCTTTAAGATCATTGAGTCCAACCGCAAACCTAACAATGCCAAGTCCACCACTAAAACATGTCCTTACGCATCATGTCTACATGTCTTTTAAATACCTCCAGGGATGGTGACTCAACCACTTCCCTGGGCAGCCTGTTCCAATGCTTGACAACCCTTTTGGTGAAGAAATTTTTCCTAATATCCAATCTAAACCTCCCCTGGTGCAACCTGAGGCCATTTCCTCTCGTCCTATCACTTGTTACTTGGGAAAAGAGACTGACCCCCACCTCGCTACAACCTCCTTTCAGGTAGTTGTAGAGAGCGATAAGGTCTCCCCTCAGCCTCCTTTTCTCCAGGCTAAACAACCCCAGTTCCCTCAGCCGCTCCTCATAGACTTATTCTCTAGACCCTTCACCAGCTTCGTTGCCCTTCTTTGGATGCACTCCAACACCTCAATGTCTTTCTTGTAGTGAGGGGCCCAAAACTGAAGGTTTTCAAGGTGCGGCCTCACCAGTGCCAAGTACAAAGGGATGATCACTTCCCTAGTCCTGCTGGCCACGCTATTTCTGACACAAGCCAAGACTCTATTGGCCTTCTTGGCCACCTGGGCACACTGCTGGCTCATATTCAGCCAGCTGGCGACCAACACCCTCAGGTCCTTTTCTGCCGGGCAGCTTTCCAGCCACTCTTCCCCAGGCCTGTAGCGTTGCATGGGGTTGTTGTGACCCAAGTGCAGGACCTGGCACTTAGCCTTGTTGAACCTCATACAATTGCCCTCGGCCCGTCGATCCCGCCCGTCCAGGTCCCTCTGTAGAGCCTTCCTACCCTCAAGCAGATCAACACTCCCACTCAACTTGGTGTCATCTGCAAACCTACTGAGGGTGCACTCGATCCCCTCATCCAGATCATTGATAAAGATATCAAACAGAACTGGCCCCAGTACTGAGCCCTGGGGAACACCACTTGTGACTGGCCACCAATTGGATTTAACTCCTTTCACCACAACACTTTGGGCCCGGCCATCCGGCCAGTTTTTTATCCAGCGAAGAGTATGCCCGTCCAAGCCACGAGCAGCCAGTTTCTCCAGGAGAATGCTGTGGGAAACAGTGTCAAAGGCTTTAGTAAAGTCAAGGTAAACAACATCCACAGCCTTTCCCTGATCCACTAAGTGGGTCATCTGGTCATAGAAGGAGATCAGGTTAGTCAAGCAGGACCTGCCTTTCATAAAGCCATGCTGACTGGGCCTGATCACCTGGTTGTCCTCTACGTGCCGCGTGATGGCACTCAAGATGATCTGCTCCATAACTTTCCCTGGCACCAAGGTCAGGCTGGCAGGCCTGTAGTTCCCTGGATCCTCCTTCTGGCCCTTCTTGTAAATGGGCATCACATTTGCTGACTTCCAGTCAACTGGGACCTCCCCAGTTAGCCAGGACTCTGACAAATGATTGAAAGTGGCTCGGTGAGCACTTCCCCCAGCTCCCTCAGTACCCTCGGGTGGATCCCATCCGGCCCTATAGACTTGTGTGTGTCTAAGTGGTGTAGCAGGTCGCTAACCATTTCCCCTTGGATTATGGGGGCTTCATTCTGCTCCCCATCCCTGTCTTCCAGCTCAGGGGGCTGGGTACCCCAAGAACAACTGGTCTTACTACTAAAGACCGAGGCAAAGAAGGCATTAAGTACCTCAGCCTTTTCCTCATCCTTTGCAACTATATTTCCCCCCACATCCAATAAAGGATGGAGATTCTCCTTAGCCCTCCTTTTGTTGCTAATGTATTTATAGAAACACTTTTTGTTTGTCTTTTACGGCAGTAGCCAGATTAAGTTCTAGCTGGGCTTTGGCCCTTCTAGTTTTCTCCCTGCGTAACCTCACGACATCCTTGTAGTCCTCCTGAGTTGCCTGCCCCTTCTTCCAAAGTTCATAAACTAAGTAAAGGGGAATCTGTTTTCCTTCAATTTTAGGCATATGTGATAAATTTAAATTAATTACATTGTATTATATTAAAAGAGAAAATGAGATATGTCATAAGATTGTCCAGATTGGACTAGAGATTTATGACATTATTTCATATGCACTTTTTTTCTGTGGGCTGTAATTGTCCCTCACCTATTCTGCTTGTTACTCAGACTTTTCCTCAAGGGTCTGTTATGAGAAATGGAGTAAGTTGAGTGCAAGAAGAGAGGATTTAGGATTCTTCTGGTATCTCCAGCATGTCAGGTAGAAAGCTGAAAGTGTTAATTTTAAAATATGGATCTTGATTTCCAAAGCTAATTGGAGACCTGGCATCTGTGAAATGTTTCAGTTTTTACAAGCACATTGATTGTCCTCAAGCTAAATTGCTCCAAACCAAATGCAAGACAGAGTCAAGCCCTCCTCCTTTCCTGGATAAATACCAAGGCATTATGGCCTTGCTGTGTATTTCTTCCAAAGCTACCTTTACTTGAGGAGAGAAGACTGTGCAGGTGTTGGAGTAGAGGACATGGCCGAATTAGACCTGAACAATAGTAATTCTTTGCCCCAACAGCATCCCACAGGGGCAAATGATATGAGGACATACAGAAATTAGACTTATTTTGAACTCTGAGTTGGGCAAAGTCCTAAATTTCTTCCTCACAGAGAAGGAATATGTACTTTTTTTCTGTCTTCATACCAATCAGAATAATAATTCTGATCGGTATGAAGAACAATTATCTGGACCAGTTGCTCAGCTATGACAACAGCAGTAGAAAGGCATAACAGCAGTGTATAAAAGCCAGCTTTCCTCTTCTGCAACAGTTGTTACTTTGGGCAATTTCCCCAAAGATGCCAAGAGTATGGAGGAAAGCTCTGGATGGAGAAGAGCAACCTTAATTCTTTCTACCCTAGGAAGGTCTTGAGCTTGTGAGAAGCAACTCTTTCTTTGAAGAGTGAAAAGAAAGGTATCCATAAAAGAACAAAATTAAGACTATGTACAAAAAATTGGAGCTCCATTGATTTGTTCTTTTTTTTCAGTTGGGTTTTAGGACATGGAAAACCGCCTGTCTTCTGGGTACAGGGTCAGCAGGGGGTGCCCTGCTTCTTCAGGACATGGATGAGGATTTCCTGCCCTAGAGAGAGACGGAAGGGCTTGGTACCTATGGTGAGGCACCACCCTCAGTGACTTGTACTTGTGGGAGAGAATTAATCACCGTAGGCCATGTCCTTAGCCCTTTACTGAGGTTTTGTTCAATCCTCCTCTGCTAAGCTAGGTCCAAGTAAGAAAGTGAGTCAGGGCTGGGTGCTCTGTTGCTCGTATCTGAGTAATACCAGTATGATCACTTCATTAGAGAGGAGGTGGTGTTTTGAAAGAGGTATCAGTGAAATTAAATTATGGATAGGACCAGATTCCTAGCTTTGCCTCCATCATCCAGGACAGGTCCTCCAGCAACAGGAGAGGATTTTTGTGTTACACAAGGAGGACAGTCTTTGTGACTGCATGCCCATGAGACAGAGCTCCACATAGGACGTGTGTGCAGCAGCGTCGCGTCATATTGCACTTCAGCTGAGGAAATCTTCTCTCCCGGTTGTTATGGAGGGCACAAAGATAGAAATAACCAATGGGGACTGCCCGTTACTCAGGCTATCAAGACTTCATCAACATAGTACCACAGCACAGAAAATAGCCATACAATAACCAGAAAATAGTGCAGAACATAGCCATATACAATTAGGAAATTATTTATCTTGATTTGCAGATGACCAGAGTAGGGAGCTAGGACTTTATTCTGCTTTTCTGTGGTCTCTCACAATCCTTGGGCAAGTCCTTCATTTAAGACTCGGTGTCCTAAGAGCAGCTCTGACTAACATGAGGTGTTTGTTAGGGGATGACCCCAAGAGTGGTTTAGTGATAGTCCATCCATTCGTGCCTTCCCCTGGCTCACTGCATCCTCTGGAGACCGTGAGAGGGATGTGGTATAGATCTGGCTCTGCATATGCAGCTGCAACCTGCAGCATAGCAGATAGTGCAGCCACTCAGGTGGTGGAGCAAAACAAGTACGTAAAGGGTTTTTCAGGTTAATTTGAGTTTCTGGAGTGGTGCAGAGGCATTGAAAGCAAGAAAAGGCTGTAGCCCACTAATCCAGCCTCACGGTTGGATTCAATGCAGTACTCTCACTTTTGGATTTAGGCGTCTGGGGGTGCACCTGCAAGTTGCAGGTTCCGGCATCGTTTCGGTGTGAGGTAATCGGGCAGGAAGATTGGATGTGGGAGCAAGGAACAGAGAAAGGAACTTACCGTTGCCATGCAGATCTTGAAGGCCCCCAGAGTATGGGAATTGGCTCATGATGACTCAGCCGTTATACCAAGGGATTAAGAAGTTTCTATTCTTCCTGAAAGAGTTACAAGTATGAGTGCACAGTTGACAAAATAAACTGTTACTAGCTCTCTTAAGAAACATTTGCAGACAAATTTTGCCATAATGGAAAATCCATATTTTGGAACATAAAGGTGCTTCTTCATTAATTTTTCTTGTTGTCATTGTTGTTATGGATTGCTACATTGTGACTCTCAAGTAGTCCTTGATCTATTCCAAAGTCTAAAAGGGGGAAGGAAAAACCTATAAAACATATTGGCCCTTTAAATAAAAAAAAAAAAAAGAGTTCCTATGGTGCAGCTGAGGTCAGGAAGTAGTTGATCATAGCAGGAGTCTGGACCCATGCCCTACTACGTCTGAAACAAGTCTGGTTAGAGAGAGGGAGAGGATGTTACCTCTGGACTGGAGTAATTGACACCTGAATCATATAGGAGGATTTTCATTCTAGTCTAGGGAAGAATATTAGGAAAACAACATCTTTGCAGGAGAGGAACTTGGTGAATTCCTATGCCAAACAGAGCAGTAAAATTTCACACTAAAAATGGAGGGACAGTTTTGCTGAACTGTGAATCTTTGTTCCCTGCACTAATACCATTTGGCATGTTCTTCCACTTAATATATGAAACATTAAAAGAAGGAGGAAAAAGCTCAGCGAACTTAACAAATTTCCATTTCTAAGAGACGGAGCAGCCTATGACCTGGCAGGATGCCACTGTATGACGCAGGGCTTTGTGGAAATCGAGTTGCAATGGTGAACGACTTGAAACAGAGTGCTGAGCTGTCACATAAGTCACAGTTGGTGAATGTTAACTTCTATTTGTTATGTTTTGAAGACAAATACCATACCCACGTACCAGACAGGGCAGGGTTAGACTGCGGGGGTGAAGAAGGGAGGAAGGCAGACCAGAGGAAGGAAGATATCCTTTGTAAATAAATAGAAATGTCAGTCTTCCCCGTTTACTTAGGCTGCATTGGTCATGGCCCTGTTATACCAGCAGCCAGCGGGGCAAGTCAGCGAAAGACCATTTCCGTCCTCCCAATCGCCATAGGATGCGAGTTGTGTTAAATGAGACTTACATTTTAATATATTTATTAACAAAACTTTGAGTCACAGTCTACCCCACGTGAAACCCCATGAAAAACCTTTGGCCCTATCCTGTTACATGTTCTTTGCAGATACTATGTATAATTTTAGCTCTGTAAACTACAACAATTGCCCAATCCTATTTTATTGTAGTTAATGTTTACATTAGTGGTGCACAGTGTTTTCAGTCAGAAAACACTCTTTTGCGATTAGTATATAAAATAACAAACAGGAACTTGTGGAATTATAATATAGGGTTCCATTTATATTTAGGTGCACCAGAAATGCTGTGGTGATTGCCATGATATAAATAAAACAAGTATTTGCAGGCCTTACACATTTTATTCAGTACAGCTTGTCAGAGTAATTTTGTCTACATTTCCAATGGAAAATAATAATTGTTTTTGAGAATGATGTCCCCCCAATCTCTAAGCACGAAAAGACAAGAGTCTTTTAAATGGCTGAAGAGATGACTAAAAAGAAATAATTAAAAACCTATTTGCAGTTAAAAATGAACATTTCTAGGAAAATATTTGTGTTTTCCTACTTTGACTTTTGTGACTGGCTGTGCTACTGAAAATAGAGGAAAAAGAACAAGTCAGCTCCTCTGTTTATTTTATTCTTGGAGGTGTTACCTACAAGGCTTGTATTCCAAATACGTGCATAATTAAGGCAACACAGGAGTATTTTATAGACGCACTGTTATACAAGTAAGGCAGAAAGAAAGCTTATTTCTAGGCATTGACTGGCGTAGTCTGTTACAAGCAGTAGCGTACTGTAAGCTCTCTGATGCTGTTCCAAAAGGTCCTAATACACCGTGTCAGGAACAATGGATACAATTGGGCCAACTGTATTACAGCTCCTTTCTTGTGCCTCTGGCAAGCAACAGGATTTCCTAGGACTTGAATCTGGTTCTGAGCCATTGCTCTTCCAGCCAACTGTCTAAGCAGCTTCTGAATGAGTTGAAGGCACCTGGCTTTGGCGTTCAGTGGGGCACAGAGCAGTGTCCCCTGCAACTCTGCCAGGCAGAGGTGACCCATCACACTTGTATCAGGGGATCTTCGTGCATTTTCTGCATGTTAGGTAGCCTCAAATCTTCTCGCTCTACTCCATAATGTACTTTGAGCTGTTCAGCAAGATGGAGTGATTTGTTAGCGGGCAAAGAGCGTATTGCCCTCCCCACCATAGATAGCAGTTGTCTGCCTTATCGTTCCAACGAGCAAGCTATGGAAATGTTTTCACTTCAGGGCTTGTATTTAATTATGTGCATGAAAGCCAGCCAATGCATATGAATGTGTTACACAGCATGTGCCTTGCTCATTCACACTGAGTTAATATTGGCTGGTGCAACCTACAGAGAAGCGCACTGTTTTTTGGGCCCTTAAACAGAATCAAGTGCTTCACTTCCAACAGCAGCACACTCTTGCTTGGTCCCATTGGGGTCTTTGGTCTTGTGCAGTTAGGTGAGCCCTGTGCCCGAGTGCATGTTAAAGTATTTGAGCTGTCAGGAGAAGCAAGTAGCCTTTCCCTCCTGATTTGGCCAGAATGACGCCTTCCTTCTCTTCCCAACGGCAGTCAGAAACATCTCTTTGCCCATCTCTCCTTTATCCAGCCAACGAGACCAAGATGGCAGCAACAAGACCTCCTTTCCTCCTTCCCCAGTCCCTCCCACAAGGTATGCTGGTGTAGATGTGTATCATTACAGTGGTGCTGACAAGGTCCTCTGGAGTGCTTGTTCTAGTAGTTAATTCTCTGTTGATATACACAGGGCAGATCACATGTTTCAGCACTGCTATTTCAGCCCGTCTGTAGATTTAGTCAGGCTTGTTACATTGTCTGGTCATATTTTCAAAGTTTTCTCTTTAATCAGCATAGGCTTGAAGCCCAGGTGCTTTAGTATGTTTTTGTTTGCTCACTTATTTTTTGGTTTTGTTTTAATAGAAGTTGAATGTCTGATGTCTTCACACAGCTTTGAGTGTGGCAGCTGTAGGCACAGGTTTGGGCTTCTTTTATCTCATCCTTATCCTACACATAATTCAATACAGTAATAGCCTGCAGTCCATGGTTTCATTTCAGAGTGGAGTTGGCAATACACAGTTGAGATTCACAATCAAAGCCTGACTCTGAAGTATCAGAGGGTGTTGAGATGGCATGGTGCTTTCTAGATGTATCAAATGTGCTCCATTTACCACCACTCTGCCTGCCACACTTATGCCAGTTTAGAGATCACCCTGTTAATGAATGAACTGCTTGGACATGGTCTATAGCCTCTTGAGCAATTATTTTAGCCTCTGCCATTGCAGTCTCAATTTGGCTAGAAATAACTATAGCTTTCTGTAAAGTTAGTTCTGGTTCAAGCAGTAATTGCTCACATAGCCGTGGTACGGCTGTTCCCTCCACAGGCTCCGCAGACATATCCCTATGCTAGTATGTATTAAATTCTGTAAGTTAGCATCATCAGTATTGGGTTCCTCCATTTTCTGAAAACGATGGAATATGTTAAGGAGGAGTTCTTCATATTCAGTTGCAATAACTAGCTGAAAGCAGTAGCAAAAGTCAAAAGCATAAGAAGTATTCAAAAGCCAGACTACAGTGGGCATTAGTAGAGAGAGTGGCTTCCCAGTATTTGGGCATTTGTTCTCTTTAGTAGCAAGACTATATTTCTGGGAAATTTAAAAAGCATTTTGTAGATAGATCATTATTTTTAATACTGGCTATGTTTAGAGTCCTGAACAGGTTCAGAATCCTGTTGTGATAGGGACAGCAGAAACACTCATGAGACCCTGTATCAAAATGCAAGGCATCAAAAAAGGCCTGATTGATTAAGTAGGTTACTGAAAAAAGAAGATGAAGTAACAAAAGCTGTATGAGGTTTTAGCATAGACTAGCCATGTGCACAATTTATAGGAGTCAGATGGGCTAATTTCTGTAGTCCGACCATTCTCAGCTCACTCAGAGGAAGAAAATTGAAACAAGCGTTATGGAGGAGAGGCAGCATGTATGTTCAATGGCAAAGACTAGGACTACAACACAGGCTGCTTTACTCTAAGACCTTCTAGCTAACAGCTGAAGTTTTATCCCAGAATGCCAAATAAGCAAGTTGTGGTGTCAGCTAACAAATGTCCAAGGTAAGGCTTCACCTAACATGGTGGGAGGAAACTGGGGACCTTCTGGGAGGGCTAACTAGAAACAGTGTGCCATATAACAGGGACTTTGGAAAAAGTGTAGTAGTGAGTCTCAAATAGTAGATATATTTCAAAAAGGCATCCAGAAATCTGGGTGGTTATCTGAGCTAAACTGAACCTTTTAAGGTTAACCCATCATTAATAAGTTCATTCCCAGGATTAATGGCCATGCAGTACAGTATGTGCGTGTTTAGTGAAGCCACAAATAAATTATGAAGGTTAATAAGTGTTTCTCTGAATAAGGAGAATTACTCCTCAGGGAACCACAAAATACACTATTAAGACCTTAACAAAATAGGCGGCCTCTACCATTTTGAGATTGTGGCTTGTTTTGTTAAATAAGGCAGTAATTGTTTTTGTTTTAATAGTGTGACTGGCCAGGTATTCCTGCTTGAGCACTTTCTCTGTTTCTCAGGGTGAGAAGGTCAGATCCAGCCCTTTAAAATTTGATTTGGAAAATAGAACCAAGGGGGGGAAAAAGTCAAACAGAACAGGGTTATGTGTGGAGTTACGGTCTACAGGAACACTCGCTAACCAGATCCTCCATGCCCAAGTTGGTGACGGTCTTCACCAGGTTGCCAGACTCTTCTGACCTTCAAATATACGTGAATGCACAAATGAATTAATGCTGTGGATTTTCCATTCAAACAGATGAGGATGACCTTTGCATGGCCACTAGCTAGGATGCTGCTGCAGGACCTCTTATTTGAAGTATCTAAGATGATACTGCAACTTAACAGCCTTTGAGCATCATGTCCATGTTATATGAATTGACGAATGGTATCACTGGGAGGACAGCACTGCATTTGATTAGCACTGTGGCACAGGGAAGAAGATGGCTCAGAAACACCTGTAAGGACAACAGAAATAAGTAGATACTGAGAATGACAAGGAAATAAGAACAACAAAAAATAAGCAAAAACTGTATTGGCAGTTATTTTGGTGCTTCTGGGAGACCTTTGGCGTCAAACTTCAGAATATATATCCAGCAGAGATAAACTGGCCATGCCAGCTTGAGTTCTGTGCCCTCACAGTAAGCTTCAGATTTTCACTGGTTGCAACTTGAAATGTTTTCTTGAAGGACACATGGGCTCTTTTCCAGCAGACTCCTCTGAAGCAATGGAAATTAAATGACCACTGATTTTCAGAGATCCACAAATCAACATTGCCGTAAACACTACTCTCTTGGTCTGGGCTACAGCTGCACAGTTAAAAGGAACTTTGCAGAGCTTCTGTTGTCCAATCTCACATGGCATGAAGCTTTTATGACTCCACGGTTTCTTAGAACACGACAGAAAAAACCCAACCCACCAATCTTTGGTTAGTGTAATGAATTTCAGACGAGCTGGTCCAAAAATGGACCCTGTGGTCATCATGTAAAAGTCAACGCTTTCCAAGGGTGATGACATTTTGTTATCATAATATTTCCTTAGGGTTAAAAGAGGAAATAAATGTTCCATCTCAGATACCACTGTGTGATAACTGTTGGCATATATTCACCAATGTAAGTAGTTCCTGATGTTAGATAATTTGGTCCTGAAACTAGGTGAAAGGAGGTGGCTTTAGCTGAGTTTTGCTGCAAATTTCTGGTTCTAAAGCTAGTAACAAACCTCAAGGCATGAAAATGAAGGCAGAATGACCTCAGCCCAATTCAGATGCCGTACATGAACGTTCTGTGGGCAGAATTTGAAATTTCTCTCTTGATCTGGCTCCAAACTATGCAGCTAGAATCTACTTTAATCAAACTGAAGAAGCAGCTTACATAAACGCCTTCAAATGGAACCTGCCAATTTCTGTAGAGCTCTGCTGACAAGCGGTTATTTTTCCTGTGTTAATATCATTAGAGGAAAGTATTTGAACAAGAAAATAAAGAAAAAAGTGCATTGACTTGAGGTTGAGTGGAAGAATGAGGATAGCTGAAGTCAGTGGGAGTTTTGCCATGGATTTTACTGGAGCCCAGGACTTCATGCATTCTGTTTCCCTCTACATGTTTGCAGAGAACTGAGATCCTGAATATTGAAACCAATCTCCAGGTGCCAGTTAGTGTCAAGAAAGTGTGTGTGTGTGTGTGTGTGTGTGTGTGTGTGCAAGTGAGTGTGCATGCATATGCTTCTTGTTAAGATATCCTTTCGCTGTTTCAAATTTGACTTAAAAACTATTTCTTTAACACGAGGACTAGATCAATGTGACACTGACAGAAGCATGAGGGCAGACCAATGTGAGCTGCCCCTGAGCTAGTTCCACTGTGCATTCATTCTGACTGGAAACTGCCTTGCCTTCTGCCCCTGGTTTCCTTGAAAATATTAGGGGCTGATCATGTCAAATCTCCAGGTGTTACTTTGTCATGCTGGCATGTACAGATCACCTTCCTCATTTCCCTTCAGTAGGAAATTGTAATGAATTATTTTAGCTAGTGCTGAAAGATTTAATGTACATATTTACTTCAGCCCACAAAGGGAAACTGGCTTTTTTAGACAGCTGAATGTCAGCTGTATCAATTTTGACTCCCCTCCTTAGGAAGAAGCAACAAGTAGTGCATGCAGTAAGGAGTCAGATATTGCGATGGATAATAAGTGAAGTTTTTGAAGAAGATAAAAATCAGTTGCTCACCCTGTGAAATTTTTTGAGAAAAAAAGGAAGAGAGCACTAGTGGGGAAAAGGACAACTTCTGAAAGTGGTGGTTGTTATTGGTGGAAGATCAGAGAAACCAACTAAAGACTGGTTCTGAAGAGAAGCTCTGTGGCATTTCTTAGTGGAAGCCAGCCAAATAAATTAGTGGAACATGAAAAAGTCCCAAGGAAGAGTGAGACTCTGTTTTGTGTTGATGAGTAAGGCATGCTGCTTGGTACTTTTCAAGGTTGTAGCACTGGGAAGAAGTTGACTATGGGTTGCTTTTGCACAGTAAGCCGGTGAGATGTATAGGTGCTTCCTTTGTAAGGGGAAGAGTGTGGGTATGTATCCCAAAGTCAAAGAGAAGTGTGGAAGACTCAATGAATTTAGAGAGGTGCTTGTAATCCTAGTGGGAGGTCCAGGTGATCCTTAGTGGCTTAGAAAAGTTGGGTAAACCTTTGCAAACATCTTGCGAAGTGCCTTCTTGGCTAGTGTCAGCTTCTTAGCTCACCATGCAGCTTCTTAATTTCCCTCCTCTATCCAAAAGCAATTGCATGCCTCGCTTGGAGATCTTTAAACTGTGAGAGTTTCAGTGACTACCAGTATGTTTCTTCATGCTAACTCATTGTTTGGTTTGTCTTCAGCAAACACCACTGTTTCTGTTTAGAAAGAAGAATGTGGTACTGAACCTATAAACAAACAGTATACATGGGAATAATAGATAATTACTATGTCAATGTAAACTATGATCTAGTCAGGATGGAAAATCCACTTCTGGCCATTGCTGTAGTGAATGATGACATTAAGAACAGATAACTCCATAATGGAAACTGCTCGGAATTGTTTTATTTTAAATAGCAAGCACTTGCTTAAACATAACAACGAGCAAACGAAATCATTTGTTGAGACTTGAGTCTGTTAATTGTATACCATAGAGTAGCAGGTGTCTAAGCATGTAATGGTTTGTTTAATCTGTATTTCTGAGTTGCTCTGATGCTGCCAAGAATAAATATTCAGTACTGGAAATTAAATCTTAAGAGATGATTTGGAAAAGGCAATTAGCTGGTAGGTCTGGCTGAGTTGTAAAGAGTGATTTGTGAGAATCTTCCTAAGCAAGAAGATGCTCAGTCAAGGCCCAGGTCTATCAAGAACTGCATGGCTGACCTGCTTGTATCTATATACTACAGACTTGATTTCAGTGAAGCAGAAAAGCTTCAGCTTTTCATGTGAAGCAATATATTTTATAAAATTTAAATTTTCACATATACTTCTATAGTCTCGTGACCCAGGGGTTTTTAAAGGTACAAGTGGATTTTAGACATTCAGAAGGGGAATGTATAAAATATCTTCAAAAAGGGAGCTATACATAGCATCATCCAGTGTGCTTTTCTGAGAATATGTATTTGTTTTTTCTATTAGGTACCTGTTTATTCTCCTCTTTGATACAGCCTTGTAGAGTCTAGATCACAAGTGAATGAAATGTGATAGGAGATAAAATAGGTAATAAAGGTGGACTGATAATGAAGCATTTGCTAAGGTTGCTTTTGTCTCTTGTTTCAGAGAAGGCTTTACTAACGATTCCTAATTTTCCCAAACTTCTCTATTCCTCTGTGATACTTCACTGCCAGTTATTAGTGGGATTGGATCAATATATGAAATCATGTAGATAACCCAAAATGACACAACTTCTGCAATATACAGAGAAAATGATGAATACATTTAGACTACAATATTTTCTCTGAGCGATAATTTGCTTACTTAAGTGATACATAAAACACTTCTTTCACTTATTCTACAAAGATATAAGAAGAAAAAAAATTGTACATATCCGTTCAAGGACTTAACACAAAGATCTGATTTTTTTGGTGTTGGGTGCAGAATGCCACCATCATTTTCTTTTGATAGTACTTTAGGTAAGCATAAGGGATAATTTGTTGTGAAAAAGTGGAAAATTGAGTTTTGGTTGCATTTCTTATATATTTCAATTGTATATTTCTTAGGATGTTTCCTTTCAAGGATGGCTTGTTACACTAGCAGTTTGTAAATATGCGCTGTTTAGGGAAGATAAAATCATTCCAATAGTACACAATACAGTCAAAATACATCAATTCCAATTTAGCTTTACACAGAGCAGCATCAGAGAAATGAAAGTGCAGTCTTATAAATGTAGGAGATAAACCTTTGTCTTCACTTTTCCAAAGCAAGAACCACATCCTGTGAGGTGCTCAGCATCTGCTGCCCTAATCAATATAACTGAGAGTTGGCTTTTCTTGATAGGTTTGTTCTTCTAGCCAGCAACTGTCCGGCTATAAGAAAGCATCATTGTTTGGCATGAGGAGGGAAAAAGAATTATATCTTTTATGGGAAATCTAAATCATCTTGTCATCATATAACTCAAAGATGGCCAAGTATGTTTTCCCTCAAATTTGTTTAAACAAACAAATGTAATTCTTAGGTTTAGGCCTTGGAAGCCAAGTTTCCGTCCAACATGAATTTAGGACATAAAGATTTGTTTGTGATGGAAACAATGCCAGACACTTCTGCATAGCAGCGTAATGGAGCGCTGCTAGAATGTAGCTTATAAAACCGGATTCAGGAAAACAGAGCTACTCTGTCTAATTTGGCCTGCGCCATGTGATTACAATAGCATAATTGTGCAGCTTGGAAGCCTTTCCCTCTCTGCTGAAACGATGCAGTATTCAAACACGTGTGAGAGCGTTTCTTCGACAAAAGGCCAGGGCTGAAGCCTCTGCATATCCTTCAAGCCCTCCTCTGGGATGGGTCCTCCTCGTGCGGCTGTGACTTCCCCTGGTGACTGCATGCTGTCACCTGCATGTGGCTCTCGGGGCATCCCAGTCCCCTGGTACAACTGCACCATTTTGTTAGGCAGCTTTTTTTTCTAGCAATTTGTAGAGTAAAATTCCCCCAAATGGGAGTGTTTGCTCTTCTCCTGCGTTAGACAGTGGTGCTTGGTTAGCGAAGATCATTTGTACATTCAGCCTGTGTTGATACTTGGGGGGTGCATGGGGGTACTTACCGAGTGGGAAGCACTCAGAATTTGAATTCTTTCGGAGCCTAGTCCAAAGGTTTTTGGAAAGGATTTCTAATATTTGAAAGGAGCTGAGGTTTATTTCCTAGAAAAAAATGTGCATACACAGTAATCTTGTTCCAGCAGCAAAACTACAAAAGGAAAGAAGGAAAAAAAATCTTTCAGTATTGCAATAGTTACCCCTTTGTGTTCAGTGCTTCTGAATGTTTCATCTGCTTCTGTGATCAGTAGCACAGCACTTTGTATGTGACTGTCAAAAAAGTAAAGACTGCATTTTGGTGGAAAAAGGAGAAATTCAGTGAGCACTTCTGGTAAGAGAGAGGAGTATAATGCTTTTTCAGCAATATATCATTTGGAAGGAAAAGTTACAGTATTTTTGTTCTGAAAGCAAAATGATCTCCTTATAACACTATATTTTAGGTATTGAACTTTGAACAAAACAAAAATATTCATTGGGGCTCAAAATATTCCTCTGCTGCATCCCAGACCAAAGTTTCCTTTCTTTTTTGTTTGGGGAAAACATGAGGAAATTTTATTTATTTATTCTTTTATTGAGGATATGAGAGATGATGGGAACTAAATGTATTAAAACATATTTGTACATACAGTTATAGAAAAGTGTGCTAGTTACCATCTTTAGAAGCCAGCACATAGATACATGCACTTAAATAGAGAAAAGATAACTTTGGGTTATCTTTGGGTTCTTGCTTTCAAAATGCCGGCTCCTAAGGAAGCTGAATGAAATGTTGCTCAAATACTTGTGTGGGAGACTTCTCTGAACACTCTTGTAACCTCAAGTTAATATTTATGCTAAATATATAAAGAGCTAGCAAAAAGAAATCAATAATTTTGATTTTTTTAAAGAGGAGCTCCATGCTGAGGGCTTGTTTCCTTCTGAAAAACAGACCTTCCATCTACTTTTAGAATATTTTGAGAGTGCGCAGTTCAGTAGCTTTTGATCCTGATAGCATCAAGGTCATAGCAGTCAGAGCAAAGGTTTTGGCTTGACGCTGAAATCCAGATCTTGCTGTATGTTCAGATTTTTTTAAATTAGAATGATTAATGACATGTTTAGCCTTTTGCCATTATGGCTTCTGGTCAACAAAAAAGTTAGAAATACAAAAAATAGGTTTTTTTTCTGGTGGCAAGTGGGGAGAGTAGAATTGGTGGCAGAACCTCATTGCCCATCCCTTGTCAAAATTTGAAGGTCAAAATAAAGCTCAAATATATTAATAGATTTCAGACGCTTCATTGCCTGACTTTAGTGGGGGGTAAAGTCTCAGTCTCTACTCTAGAGAACCACCCATCACTCACAAAAAGAAGAGAAATCTTAATTCTGTGGTCTGTAGTCAATTTGCCATTAACAGTAGTGGGAGCTGGAGAGAGACCTGCAAGTTTATTCTCTATGTCTTAGTCATTTCTTATTGAGCAAATTTAGCATCCACCTTGATGGGAGTTACTTCTGACTCAGTACTGAGTAAGACCTACTGAATATCCTGCTGATAGACTTTCTCAAGACGTTTTAGGGTTTACATTTTAGATTCTGTATTTTGTAAATCTTTTTGAGCTGCATGGATCACCCTGGCCCTCCCATTCCAGTGGGTAACATTGTCTCCTGAGGAAAGGCAGACTAAATTTTCCTCTGTGTGTGTGTCCGTGCACTTGTTTTTTCCTATGTCCCATACCTAATGGCACTACTGAGTACTACCATCAGCAACAGCAGCTCCTTGCTTTGGCATGGCTTGCACACTGGTGCGATCCGTATCGCAGTTTGGAAGCTCGGGAATGACTGCATATCTCTTAGAAAGAGATCTGAGCCACATTGAAAGACAGAAAACAGTGAAGGATCAGTTGCTCCAGTGGTGACAAGTCCTTCTGGTTAAATGTTTGTACATATTTCCAGTCTAAATTTGTCTAGCTTCAGCTGCAACTTTTGGACTGTACTTTCTCCCTTCTCCTCCTCCCTTCTGAATTGAGAATTTCTAAAATCAAGTCTGCTGTTATGCAAACTATGAAGACACTTCTTTGAGTAATTTTAGGGCAACAAGGGAAATAAGATCTGAAACCATAGACTAGTCTTGGCATCTCATTTGGCCAGTGCCGAATGGAAACTGGACCGCAGGTGTTGAGTTATGCTTTTAAGTCCTGAAATGAGGTCTGCTCAGATGAGCCATGCTGACTTCAGTGAAGCCAGGGCAGGCATATAAGCCTTCCTGAGCAAAGATCTTTGCAATTTCACAACTGAAGTTAAAACCCACAGATTTCAACGGGTGTCTAAATACGGTAAAATAAGCAGAGAAATACTTCCCTTTTCATCGACCAAGAGCTGCTATTCACAACACTAACACAAAGCTTTTAGTCAATTCTGGGAAGTTTCTTACTACTTCGAGGAGGGGAAAAATCCAGCATAATAAGGGTTGTAGCTGTCTTATGTGACTACTGTTGCTACCCTGGAGGTAAACAGGAAGAGGATCTGATACACTTAAAATAACCAAGGTGGTTTAAAGGGGGAATGTGTGATCCTTGCTTCCTGTCTGTGAGACAGAGTTAATCACTGCAAGTAGCCGGCAGCATGTGTTTTCTTACAGAGAAACCCCTCTGTGTCATTTCACAGTATGCACTTCGGTGGCTGTCTTGCTTCAATGACACAAGATGTACTTTTTTTTCTTCATCATCCTGGGATGTTATGGGGTTTTCCTGCCCTCCGAGAAGATTTTTTTTTTCAATTCCTCTTAGCAATGACTAGATAATGAGGCCAAACAAGGAGATACCCTGCATTTGCTATGATGACACACCTCCCTGCTGGTGATTCACCTGGTGATATAAGACTTTCTGTTGATATTTCTATTAATGACAAAAACAAACATCTGGTGAGAAAATTACTTCATTGGTTATATGTGATTTCTGTGCTGAGCTCTTTCAAGAACTCCAATTATTTAGTGTTAGGAAATAATACACCAGGATTAGAGGTGACCTGCACTGTGGAGAAAGATTAGAGTTCACCTGTAGGCTGTGTAAGTATTAAGGTTTTTTGCACTGAGCTAGATGCGAGCCAGAGTGTTCGAATTCTGCTCTGGATCCAATTCCAGCTCTCAGCAGGCTGGGGAATGCATGTTTGCCATACTGATTCAGATCTGCCTTGGAAAAGGGGAAAAGGAGAATGCTTATCATCAGGAGGTATAGTCGCTAACAGACCAAAAACCTGATTTATTTGTTTCATTTTGTTTGTGCTTTAATGCATCATCCTAGAGTATCTGTGCCATTATACCTAAGATCGATGTAAATGAGGGTGGAAACAAGCCTGAATAACACTGTCTTTTAGGGCTCTAATAGTACAGGCATTAGTGCTTGTAAAACAACTGGCAGCATTTGTGTTCCTCTTTAATGGAAGACACAGTGGAGGCATATGCATTTGGACCTTGTGAAAATCAGGCCAGATAACTGGAAGGACATGTAAAAGTGTTAGTCTAAATCTGGTAGATTTTAATAAATGTAAATGTAGGTGTTCTCATGAGAGCTTTTCTTTGTCTTCCCTTTCTGTTCTGTTTTGCCAATGTGCACTACAGTGTATCATCTCAGATATCCAGATGATCTAGGTCGCCTTCTCTTTCCCAGATAACTTCAGTCTCTTTATAACCATGAGATGTATCATTGGCAGCTGAGTGTGGAACTGGCCAGTACAATTGCTGGACATGGGTATTCAGGGGGCGGATTTAGCTACAGGTAAAACCAGAGGATATAATTCAGAGTTTTCATAGTAAGAATCAATGACAGTGCTCCTAAATATGAGTATTATTTAGTGCAAGTTCAGTTTCCTAGCTGGTCTAAACTGGTGTAAATCTGTCAGAGTTTCTCTGGCACTGGTCAGTGCCTATCCACCTTTAGAAATCTTTTGATACTTTTGACTACCTATTGACTCCTTTAACATACTGTACAGAAAGTAAGTACAGAGACATACAGCATTTGCATAGACATTAGGATTTGGAAACTAAAGATGCATGAAAAGGAGCTCTTGTTTTCTCCATTTCCTAGGGACTAACAGAATTACGTTACTGTGGACTAAGGATTTATTGCATTTGATGCTCAGCTCTGAGATATTAAACATCTGTATGGATTTCTCATGCCTTTTCAAGATGAAATCATCTGTTTCCAAATCCCATAATGACCAGAGTTGTTATTAGATTATTGAAATTATGGGAACAGTGAGAATTCATTGCATATCACTTATTTGTCGACTTTGAGGTGACAGAGGCTGGGGAGTCATGCAATTGCAGAGTTGCTGGGCAGGCTGCTCAGACGGGAGTCAGCATCAGCCAGCGGTGGAGCAGACGGCCAGGGCCGGAGTGCGATGAAGGACCGTTGCCAACCAGCAATGCTCAGTGTACCCTCATAATCTATGGACCCTGCTACATATATGCCTTGCCTACATGCCTAGCTATGCCCATAGTCAACATAGATGGTCTTGCTGCTTAGACATTATATTCTCATGACCAGATGGCACTTGTTCTTGCTCCTTGTTTGTAAGCTGAAAGATCAAAATAGTGGTGCAACCTCATGACACCGCTGTGCTGACTCTTCTCCATGTGTCTTCTCCAGCACATGGGGCCTGAGGTGTCTCTCTTTGCATAAAGTGTTATGGTTTTGTCATTTGGGTGGGAAAAAGTGCTACCAAAAGAAAAATATATTCTAAATTGTACTTTTATATCTCTAGAGAAATTCTGGATAGTAAAGACCAGAGGCTCAATTCCCAACCACATTGTGGTCATAAAGATCAAGAAATTTGAAAAAAAAAAATCACTGACACTGTGTCACAGTGTCTGTCATCTGCATGGAAATCCTAGGTTCTCAGATTAGACTCAATAACGAAATTTTCTCCCCCAAAGTAGCAGATATGGGATAAGGATGGCCTGTTATTCCTCCATCTCTGCTCCCAGGTCTTGTGATGATTACAGCTAAGTTGGCCAGTGTAAGTCTGCAGCTAAGTCTACAGCTAAGATGTAGATCCATTAACAGAAACGTCAGTTTACTATAAAGAAGGCTCTTGTGAAATTTCCTACTGGATACAGGGAGGTGACAAAAACACAGTGAAACATCTTGAGATTCCCCATCTATTTTTGCAGTTCCAGGAGGACTGAACAAGCAGCTAGAAACCAAAGCCTTTAACTGAGCCAAAGCAAATAAAACTTTTTGAGGTTCCTCTCGTATTAGTTACAAAGACACTTAAAACCTTTCAGAGACAGATGTGCTGCCACTGGAAAAATAGAAAATCAAAAACTGACTTAAAAGTATTGAGTTCTTCACAGGGGACTGGATTCTTTGAGCTACTAGAGTAGGTGGTTTTTCACAAGGTTTAAAAGCAGAAGGGATAAGATGGAGATTATAAAGATAAGAGAGAAGAACAAGTGAATCATTAAAAAGTCAATATTAGCCCAAGATTACAGCCTCACCTCATTACTTTATACTGTTCAGCTCCTGTGAGCAGAGCTAATAACCAAACGAAAAACTAAGAAAGCAAGAAATACTGTTCAGCCACGAGTTGATATCAAACAGCACTTATCAGGATAGTTCACAGTCATGTCACTGATACTGGACAAAAACACGGGCACAGTAACTTTTCCTACTCATTGACTATTAGTCACATCTTGGTTAAACTGAAACATCGTTTTAAATATTACAGCACTGTGGCACTTTGCTCAAATAAGGCATCTGTTCCAGCAAAATGTTATGTTTTGAACATTAAAAAAGAAGTTTTCTGTTTTTAAAGAAAGCATGTGGACATGAAGATGAGTCAGTTGGTTTGAGTGGTTACTGTATGTGAAGTTATTTTGAATCATGTAAAAATTAAAAATACTTTGAAAGAAATCACTT
The DNA here is from genome assembly GCF_018139145.2 of Gymnogyps californianus. NCBI lineage: Eukaryota > Metazoa > Chordata > Aves > Accipitriformes > Cathartidae > Gymnogyps > Gymnogyps californianus. The sequence continues at coordinate 110,901,787 of NC_059472.1, read as the reverse complement.
TCCTGAAATATTACTTTAATGTTTTTCTTCGCCTTTGTTTTATTTTTATCTTTCCATTTTACCAACCACTCAGCGAGGGAGAAAATAGCAAACTTTTACAACTCAAAAAGATCAGGAGATTACAAATGTAGTCATGTAGTTGTGGGATTCTGAATGGAGAGTACAGATGAAACATCAGCTGCAACCAAACTCCCCTTAGAGCGTTAAGACATGCCAGTTAAAAGTGTAGGTTTTCTGTAAACACTAGGATTATATCTATGACCTTGATAATTTGACAATTCTTAAAATAAGTGGAACTCAGGGGATATTCAAAACCTTATAAAACAGAGTATTCTGAGCAGTGATATTCCCAAAAGCTGTCTAGAACAAAATAGGGGACAACAAAAGCCGAGGGGATATTTAAATCCAAGGAGCTTCTAAGACTTTTGTAAGACTTTCCAGGGAGGTAGGGCTGTATTTGTCAATTTGCCTAAACATCTTCACTCCATATGTTTTCACATTTTGCTCCTAAGCTTTTAATGCATTTTACATTAAACAGTCATTGAATAAAAAGAAAATTATCCTGGGATAATTCCAGGAAGCAGTTTTCCTCCTTCCAGTGGTGTGTTCTGCCCATCAGGCTACAGAGCTGGTGTCTTGCCTGCTGCTGGACCAGCTGGAGGAGTCTTGCCTTCTTGCTCACACTGCGACCCCACCTCCTGCTTATGGGAAATGCCCTTCCAGGGGCAGTGTGCTATACCCCAAGGATTAGAGCATCCTGGAGCAACAAAAGGCAGAGGTTTTAGCCCTTTTAGGCTGAGAGAAGGCAACACCTAGGTCAAGGACTTCCAAGAGATGTGCTGAAGCTTTTGGGATTCATGGAGAAGGTGCCTGTCCCTGCAGCACAAGCAGAGGAGCCTGCCTTGCACTGTCAGGAGCACCTGAAACCTTGGGCTATCCTCCAGGCACAGAGGTCTCACAGGTGGGATTCACCTGCAGGCACAACCACCTGTATTGCGTTTGCATCGCAAGGTTTTGGTAGTGGAGGGGCTACAGGGGTTGCTTCTGTGAGAAGCTGCTAGAAGCTTCCTCTATGTCCGATAGAGCCAATGCCAGCCAGCTCCAAGATGGACCTGCTGCTGGCCAAGGCAGAGCCCATCAGCAACAGTGGTAGCGCCTCTGTGATAACATATTTAAGAAGGGGAAAAAGTTACTGTGCAGCAGCAATTGCAGCTGGAGAGAGGAGTGAGAATATGTGAGAGAAACAATTCTACAGACACCAAGGTCAGTGAAGAAGGAGGGGGAGGAGGTGCTTCAGGCACCAGAGCAGAGATTCCCCTACAGCCCGTGGTGAGGACCATGGTGAGGCAGGTTGTTCCTCTGCAGCCCATGGAGGTCCACGGTGGAGCAGATATCCACCCACAGCCTGTGGAGAACCCACACCAGAGCAGGTGGATGTGCCTGAAGGAGGCTGTGACCCTGTGGGAAGCCCACACTGGAGCAGGCTCCTGGTAGGACCTGTCACCCTGTGGCAAGAGGAGCCCACGCTGGAGCAGGTTTGCTGGCAGGACTTGTGACCCTGTGGGGGGGACCCATGCTGGAGCAGTCTGTTCCTGAAGGACTGCACCCCACGGAAAGGACCCGTGCTGGAGCAGTTCGTGAAGAACTGCAGCCCATGGGAGAAAGGACTCACGCTGGAGAAGTTTTTGGAGGACTGTCTCCCATGGGAGGGACCCCACGCTGGAGCAGGGGAAGAGTGTGAGGAGCCCTCCCCCTGAGGAGGAAGGAGCGGCAGAAACAATGTGTGATAAACTGACTGCAACCCCCATTCCCCATCCCCCTCCGCCAGTAGGGTGGGAGGAGGTAGAGAATTTGGGACTGAAGTTAAGCCTGGAAGAAGGGGGGAACGGGGCAAAGGTGTTTTTAAGATTTGGTTGTATTTCTCATCACCCTACTCTGATTTTGATTGGCAATAAATTAAATTAATTTCCCTGAGTCAAGTCTGTTTTGCCTGTGATGGTAATTGGTGAGTGATCTCCCTGTTGTTATCTCGACCCATGAGACTTTTGTTATATTTTCTCTCCCCCTGTCCAGCTTAGGAGGGGAGTGATAGAGCGACTTTGGTGGGCACCTGGAGTCCAGCTAGGGTCAACCCACCACACCATCCCTGTATGCTTGGGTTTTTCCCCAATGGATATTAGTGAGACTGTATTTGGAGAAACTGGACTTCAACATCTGTGATGGAAACAGCCCTTTGAAGAATGGTTTTGCGATTACAGTTGTGGCGCTCCTGAAATTACCCAATTGCCTACCCTGGCAGCAAGGTCCTGCCTGCCAGTGAAATGTGAGCTGGACAAGGTAGTAGTATAAGGGCATTTCAGAGCATTCAGGTGTTTAGCATCAGTGTTATGCTGACACTGTTATGTGTGGGCACCTGTGTTTTCTAAAGTAGCTGGTGCAATGAATGTTGGTATGGTATAGGAGACAGAAATGGTCAGATTTTTTGGCTTGAGTTCCTCAGCTGCAAGTGGAAGTTGGAGGAGAAATTTTTGAAGGGGGGGGGCAGAAACGTGCATGTGCTGTTGATCCCTCCTGTATTTGTGGATATGCTATGGATCAGAATGGGCTGGGACAGTGATCCTCTTGCAGGCTGAAAGAAAAGAAATTAAAATGAAAAAAATGCTCCCTGCCCAGTTCAGAGTAATTCTAAAAATTATCGTTTTGGCATAAAACTTACAGACGTCTTCTAGAAACTAAAATAAGAGGACGCTGCAGCTAAGGCCTCTCACAAGGGTACATTCTGACATTTGTCCCTTCCCTCCCTTCACCCCTGCTGCCTGCATTGCTGAAAACCTGTTACAAAGCAAGATATTTGCCCGGATGCAGCAGCACCAAAAAAGAGGCCATGTACCTCTGTGGTAGGGAGGACCAGAGCCTGCTGTAGAGAAGCTCTTTATTCTGTAGCTGCATGTGAATGCTGTCCTCACCTGCATTGGGAATACTTAAGACTCCTTGCCTGACTTTTCTGTCTATATAAAACCAATATGAAAGGTAAAAGAACCCCACAATCAAGATGGCTTTGCAGTGGCCAGCGTGAGTATGGTGCTGCTGCATGTGACGAAAGGAGTATCAGGTGGAAAGAAGAAAGACCCTACCACTGGCTGGTCCAGTCAATTTAAATGCAAGCAAAGCAATGCAGTAATAGCTGCTGCCCATTATGGCTGATAACAGGCAGTGCTGTTCAGCTTGGGCCCACTTTGCTTCAACTCCTGAGCTGCTGGCTGCCTTCTCCAGCTGCTCCTGCCTGAGCTCCAGCCAGTGGAGAAGGGTAAAACCCACTATAATCTCGTGAGGCTGAAGTAAGGTATTTTCTACGATGTGCTGATTTAAAGCTGACCTTCTGAAGCCTTTTGGAGTCTGTGAAATCTGGCCTGGAAATGTCACGGTAAGATACCAAACACTCTACTCTGATTAATTCATGAGTACTGTAGAAGTGGTTGGGAAATTCCCTTATTTACTGTTGCAAGCTTGAATTGAGAGCTAAAACTTCATGCAAAATGAATAGTCTGAGGAAAAAGTATGCAATCATTTTCAGGATGCTTTAAATGTTTTTTGTAGCATTCAGTTTATTCTGTTTTGACTCACAAACCTAATTCTGTCTATATATGTATCATTAACGTGAAAGTCAAAATGCAATATTTCCCCCTACATTTTTGGTTTTAGAGTTGATGCAGTCCTATAAAATGGTTTGCTTTTGATAAAATTGAATTTTTGCTGATGGGAAAAGTTAATAAGGACCCTTTAACCAGCTTTACCTAGAGTGTATTTCCTCATACTATTTTGATGCCTTGTCTTCTAAAACTGACATAAAACAGAAAACCCAGAATTACACAAACATGTAAGAAATGCTCGGTTTGTTGGTTTGGAAGTACTGTGGTGCTGAAGTCTCACAGTGCCCCTATTTTATCCATTTTCCCTTCTATGGAAATAGTCAGTGTATTTGCCTGAAGTGTGGTTATGTCATACTGTCGTATCCCAGATAATTTTGGACACCGCAGAAAAATCATGGTTAGAGGGAGTGTGTGAAATGTCTGGACCTTTGAAAGGTTCAAGCATGCGATGAATGTGCTTCATTATCCCAAATGTAGGCTGCCTTCTGCATTCATAAAGCAATACTTTTTGCAGTAGATGAGTTATGGAAAAACAGATAATGATTCATGAAAAAAATCCTACTTGCACACAGTTGGATGATCATCTTACTGCTACTTGCTTTTTTTTCTAAGCACGAGTTTGGGTGTGGGTGCACAGTAGCATGCGGATAGGGGAAGAGGGACCGTGTGTGCATGTGAGTTTATATATGGAATTAATATATGGATTGGGATATTCTTTTTAAGTCTGTAAAGTGTGCGTGCTGCTTTTATTCATTAGCACCTACAAAGGACTAATTGCCATCAGGCATGTAGGTGGAATTTTTGGCAGTGAGCAAGAAACGCAATAGGTTTGATGACAACCAATGATCTGCCAAAGCCTTGTCAGAAGAAGAAGCTAGTTTTGCTGTCACTCACCCACTCCTTTAAATTCAAATGCAGATGCTTCCAGGGGGTGTGTGGCACCTGTCCAAGTCAGCATTTGAAACAGAGGGTTCCTCATACTGTATATACAGACAGTGCTGTAGCTGTTGCTGCTGCCTAATGCTTGAGGTGAGAGGGAAATGTGAAAGCTGAAATGGAGACAGGAGGATACGGGCTGCTCTGCCCTCTCTGCAATAGTGACAACAGGGCGACAAGGACCCAGCCTTGTGCGGGTGGTGCCTGCCCTGTGGTGTCCGGCAGGACCTCTCGCTGGGGAAGCCAAGGACAAGAATTGGCTTTAGGCTTGTAAACCCCAAGAGAGCTGTCATGGGGAATTCTGGATTTACAAGGATGACTTTGCTGTGCCATGGTACATTGCACGACTCCAGCCAGTGTGGTACCCTTGTGGCTGAGCGACGGCAGCGTGTTTCGGGCATCATCAGTATTGGGCTCATAGCCACTGCCGAAGGACCAGAGACACTGACAACCTGGGAGGCCAGAAAGGGCCCATCTGACCTTTGGCCTAACCTTGGAGGTAACACTTTTGCCCTCTTGTCCATTAGCTCCAGTTCCTCAGCTGGAAATTAAAGCTCTTGCAGAAATTCTCAGAGAAGGCCAGCATAATAAAAGTGACGTGGCTAGAAACTGCCAGTATATTAAGTACTTGTGCTGTTGTGAACAGCATGTCAGCTGTGGCTGAAAACTTGCCTATATGGTATCTGTAGAATGGATAGCTGCCACACGGTAAGGTGCTACAGGATATCCGCATAAGGAACGTTATATAAACAATGACAATTTTTATGTCTCCATCAAAATAAAGCAAATCAAACCATTTGAAAGAAAACTAAGAAAAAAAAAAGACCATATATTGCTCTCTATTAGCCTTTGCTTTTGCAGTATTAAGCTTTGTGTCTTTCATTTTGGCTGGAAAACATGATTATATTTCTTACAATTAATATGTTTTGGTCTATGGATTAGTTCCAAACGTATGTGATGCGTAAGATGGGCCTGCGTTAACATTGCTTTTGACTTGCATTTGTCTAAACATCCTCTTATGGCAGGAGTTGAAGAAGTTTGTCTAATACATGACAAGGAACAGTCTTTACAGCTTTTTTTGAGTTATTCTAAGAATAAATGTAATCCTTTAGCTAGTTGTGTAGAGCAGGTATTAACTGTCTGTGAGAGGGCCTACACTGATGTGATTGAGGTGAATGAGATAGGTCTTTTGAATCTGGCTCAAGTTCTCTTTATATCCTGGAGTCAAAGGGATCCTCCGCTGGGCTTCCCGATTGCATACCTCTCCTATCACCTCAGATGACCTCCTTCTTCCTCCCTCTTCCCCTCCCAAAAGGAGGGAGAGGTGTTAATTCTGCTGGAATGTTGCATTTATCACCTGCCACGTTCCAGGGGGATTAGTAGTGTTGCTACTTCATACCGTATTTGTTTCAATATAGTCCATATTCTTTGATTCATACCCATAACCTTTTATACAATTTGGAGTTAGCTGTAAGAAATCACTACAGAAGTACATGAACTCTTTGTAGTTGATCATGTAAAATAAATAAAAAGTAAAAATCCCCCCAAAAAGGGGAGAGGGGGAGTGAAAAAGACATGACTGAAAGTAGGTTACCTGTTTAAAAAAAAAAAAATTTATATGTTTGTCGTGGTTTAACCCCAGCCAGTAACTAAGCACCATGCAGCCGCTTCCCCCTCCCCCCTCCCAGTGGGATGGGGAGGAGGAAACAAAAAAAAAAGTAAAACTCGTGGGTTGAGATAAGAACAGTTCAATAACTAAAGTAAAATAAAATACACTACTAACTAAGAAGAATAATAATAATATAATAATTGTAATGAAAAGGAATACAACAAAAAAAAGAGAAATAACACGCAAGAAAAGACAAGTGATGCACAATGCAATTGCTCACCACCCGCTGACCAATGCCCAAGCAGCGATCCGCGCCTCCTGGCCAACTCCCCCCCCGTTTATATATTGGGCATGACGTTCCATGGTATGGAATACCCCTTTGGCTAGTTCAGGTCAGCTGCCCTGGCTCTGCTCCCTCCCAGCTCCTTGCACACCTGCTTGCTGGCAGAGCATGGGAAACTGAAAAGCCCTTGGCTTAAGATAAGCGCTACTTAGCAACAACTAAAACATCAGACTGTTATCAACATCATTCTCACGCTAAATCCAAAACCCAGCGCTGTACCAGCTACTAAGAAGAGAGTTAACTCTGTCCCAGCTGAAACCAGGGCAATGTTACACATAAATTCACATATTGGACTAGTTGCTGTAGTGTAGAAGTCTTTCCATAAAACAATATTGTATCTTAAGTGTCTCATAGGGCTGTTGTGAGACTAATAAATGCTTGCTAATCACTTTGACAGCTTCAAAAAAAGTGCTATGAAAGTAATAGTTATTTCTGTTCTGCTCTTTTTATTTTCAATATTACAATTGTGATCAGGAATTGGAACATCTACTTTTATCAAATGGTGGGTGGTATCTACTTCAGTTCTTATGCCTATTTCTCCGAGTCACAAACTGACATTGGAATAACAAATAAAGAAGAAACGTAACTGGGTGGTCCTATATTTCATTTCTCATAATATCACAAGAAGAACTCATTCAAATAAAAATAATGCTTCGTTTACTGCACATGTAATTAGTATTCTTAGGCAGCAAGTTCTGCAAATCAGTGAGACAGAGATTTTGGGGCCAAATTCAGTCACACTTTATCACATTTCATGAGACTTCTTGCCAAATAATTTAGTACTGGCCTTTCTGGTGATAAGTACTATTCACTGTAGTAGAAGTTATGTAGTAAATTTATTTAAGAAGGGGAAACCTGATTTGTTGGGATCTGATGGTCTGTGGAGCCTACAAAGAGGTAGTTCATGCCTTTATACATGCATTTTTCCTTATTATCATTCTTTGAATTTCATTGAAAGACAGCTTTACAAACAGAGAACTACTTGCTTCTGGTTTCTATCTATGGTCACTGTGGTATTTGCCGCAGAGATATTAAATAGTCACCGAAGGGAAAGTGCACTTGTGAATGGGAGATGAGGTAGCCCATAGTCTGTTAATATTAAGATAAATAGATAAAAAGAACTGAGAGTATTTGGTTTATAGAAAACTGACAAGAACAGCACCTGAATTTACACTGGCCAAGAAAAAATAGAGTATGATCAGTCTTCATGTCCAAGGGCATGAGCTGATCACCAGCTGCAGTCAGGAAGAACTTCCTCCCTATGGCAAAGTCATCACAACTTGGTGTACTGTAGGAGTTTTATGTCCTCCTCTGGAGAATCACTTGCTTTCTCTTAAGCAAGCCACTTGCTGAGAGAGGACACCAAACTAGCAGGGACATGGAAGTGCTTTGGTACTGCAGCTTTTCTCCTACAACTGTATGTTGTTTCTCCACCTAAATACTGCCAGCGTATTTAATTGAACCTATTTCTTATTTGTTACACAAGTGTTGCGTTTTGTTTTCCAAGTCCAGAGTGACTACATTATCTTGTGACGCTTGTGAATGTTAAGCCACTGATGCTTGTAGGTGGAATTAAAATTGCTTTAGTTATAAAGGCAAGGCTTCAGACTGAGCATGGTACTGCTGAGAGATGGAAATATGTAACCTTTCCTTTCCTTTGGGGTGGATTACAGTCCTTCAGATAATGTTTGTAATTCACATATCAACTAATGATTGATCAAATAATGCTTGTAATCCACACGTTGGCCAATGATCCAAGGAGTTCGGGGCCCTCCATGCAAATGCTCTGTGTTTCCCTGGTGATATTCCTCTCAAGAACTTGGGAGATGTTGCTGTTGGTGAAGTAACCTTGACTACAGCTCCCTTTTCTTTTTCTTGTGTAGTAATTTTGGCTAGTGGATTTGCATGATCAGGCCTTTCCTAGCCTGGTCTTGGCCACTTTTTGTCTCTCCAAAGAGAAGCTCACTGGAGCAGCAGGATCTGTGTAACACAGAATTCCTTCTTGAAATTTCAGAAGTTCTTGCCTTTCTCCCCTTTGAATTGGAAATGCAGTAATTAGACCTGAGGTAATCCCTGCAGCTCTCATGATGGATGGTCTGTGGCAGGATGTGTCCAACATTAAAAAATATAGACTATCCGTTGCTTGGAATCAACACACCTGGATCACCTCATAAAAATTCCCAATAAAGAATATTCTACAGCCGTTCTAGGTAGCCTTTCCAGTGCTTCATAACCATTATAAATAGATATTTAGGGAAAACTTTGCTGCAAGTTAAGCCAAATTCTTCCCGAGCTACTCCAAGTGCATATGGAAAACATTGATCACCATTGTCTCTGTAACTTCTTCTTACATATTTGAAGGCTGTCATCATGTCTCTGCTCCCCGTTCTCCTCCCTGATCTCCTCCAGAGTAAACAAGACCAGTTCCTTCACCCTTTTCTCATGCTAGCTATTTTTCTGGTCTCACAAATTTGCTTTGATTGAAACTACGGCATGGTGCTGAAAACTTGACTCAATTCTACATTTGAGGCCTCAACAGAACTGAGCAGAGCAGCACAATTATTCTTAAAAGCCAAAATAGTTGAACCAAACCCAGTTTGTTCAAATATTTTGATGTTGTCAATTGTGTACCAGTGTAGGCTCAAGTTGCTAGTGAGGGCTGATAAAAATGTCTTTTTATTTTTAATTACAGAGGTAAAAACATTAATGTTTAAGTCAAAGAAATTATGAACCATGGCTACTTGGGTCTTTCTGAGGTCAAATGAAACAGGAGGATGTACTGTATTTCCAAAGACAGAATGCACTTTCCTGATACACAATTTTACATTCCTAAAGGAACCGGACTCCACAAGTTGCTGTGTTCTCTATTTGGTGTTTGTTATAAACGGACATTGCAATTTGCCAGACATTAAACACATCTGAGCATACCCACAAGCTATTTTGATGAAACATCTGTGTGCATATGTGTATAACAAACTATGGAAGGAATTTTTACTAATAAAAGATAAGAGCAACTCTGTAGATGGCTTTTTATTATCTTTTTTCAAAGTATTGAAGTGTTTTTGAAAGGAAAAAAGAGGAACAGAAGTGAAATGGATGTTTATTTTTTAGGCTGTTTAATAAAAAAGCAGGATTTTCCAGTTGTGCAAAGCACCTCTTGATGAAAAGCCTGTCTGTTGATCACCTAATTTAATGTCTGAGGCAAGTCAGCATTAGTTTACAGTATTATTTAAGAGGAAATGATTTAGAGCATGATGTCATGTTCCTGTTCTTCTTTGAAAGTGCAGAGACAACTTTTCAAACTTGAGTGCCTAAATTTACGCTTCTAAACCTAAGTTTAGGGATCTTAAATCTTGAGGGGTGATGAGTTTTGGGGGTTTGGGTTTTTGGTTGGGTTTTGGTGTGTGTTTGTGTGTTTGGGGGGTTTTTTGGTTCGTTTTTGGGTTGGGTGTTTTTTTTTTTATTGGCAAACTAAGACATCCAGTGACTTGTGTGTGGATGTTAGTGGAGGCTGTTATGTTCTTTTTATGTTATTACACAAGGCCCCTTTTAAAGTACCTGAGAGTGGATTTTGGTCTGCCAGATTTGAAAACTGAGTGCTAAGCTAAAAAATAGTAGGAACTGTTTTAAAAACTTCACCTACACATACAATGTTTGTTCTGGCAAGTTCAGCATCTTCACGCGAGCAAAGGATACAACATAGCATCTCAATCTTAACATCATCTTAACTCAGGGAAGCGCTGAAGTACATGCCTACCAATAGGCAAATACTTGTACAAGTGTCTCTCCTGGGGAGGTATGCTGTCCTGAATTCAGGTCTACAAAAATACCTTAAGTAAAATAAATACAATATGTTTTTTAAAAAAAAGCAACCACCATTTTATATTCTGTTGTTTCTATTTACGTGGAACAGCACGTTGCAAGAAGCTGATCTGTTTTACTAAAGTTTTTGAGGAGTGTGACATTAATCAATGTGAAGCTGGCCTGATAGAAAAAGCATCAGTATCTTTGTGACAAGTGGCTTCAGGTGGAACTGGAGGCATCACAAAAGTATGTGGGCTTTAGGTTTATTGTGTCACCAAAAGAAAATCATGTTATCCACCTCTGTTTCACATGTTGCTCATTAAAATTATCTTAGTGCCTTGATAACCCATTGAGCATCAAATCCTCCTTTTGTGACTGTTGTAGCATTTAGGAGTCTAATGCTGTCACCAGCCTGTGGTCCTATTCTGTCCCACACGAAGAGCAGGAAGGGTGTTCTTTTTTTTTCTCACTCAGAGGAAAAAACAGTGAAGCTAAGAGATTTTGGGGTTGGCATGGCTTTATCACAATTGTGCACGTGATCTATTTCCATTAGAGTGTGACAGGGAAAAGAGTTTTATTGCTGCATTTATTTTGTGATCATGGAGAACTCTCAATCGGGAATGGAGAAGAGACTTTATGCTTCTCTTCACCTGATGCAGTTTTAAAAATGGTGCTGCAGAGGTACCAAGCAGATCTCTTTAGTTGCATAAAGAACTCTGAGAGTGAAAAATATCTTTGAAGAAGAGAAAAGAGAAGACCATGGCTGACAGCCCAGTTATATTCCTTACCAAAGAACGTGTATCTGTTGAATGGATTTCTTTTTGTTTTGCATTTGTCCTTAAAAGTTGTTGTTATTCCACATCTCTCTCTCTCTGAACCATTCAGTAATGTTAAACAAATTCCCAAGAGTGAGCAAATATTACTCACCTCTTTCCTGATACAGGTAGCTGCATGGGTGGACAGGTAGAGGCAGGTTAGACTATAGACATTGCTATATTTTCAGCATACCCTTTTAGCTGACTAGAGTTTTCCTTCTAATCCCTGGAACAGATCAACAGCATGCAGACCAGGATAGAAGCATTATCCAGACATTTACCACATGATTAAAAAATAATAATAGGAAAAAAAAATCCCAATCAAAATAGACAACTTGTTTTGCATGGGGTAGTACACATTTCACATGGATGACTCACCTGAGTATGGGCCTGCATGATTATGCTGGATTTCTCACACCCCACATAATAGGATAAAAGCATCAGAAAGTGAAAAGGCATTTTTCTTCCCTCCCCTCCAAAAGGCAAAGCAAAACCATGCTTGTTTTAGCAAACAATACTAAAAACACTGGAGTTTAGAGGTGCTAAGTGTCCAACTAGAAAATGTATCATCTTTGAATAAGGAGGAACCCAGACAGTATGTCATCCTTCACTGCTGATGCAACTCTCCTAAAACCCCGGCCTGTTGTTAATACTCTTTCACATTATGTCTGTCTTGTCCTCCAATTGCTGTTCTCCAGCAAAGATATTTTCAACAAACTTAGTCCTGTGGTGTGGGCTTTTTTAGTCAAATTCTCTTCTATACTTAAACCCTTTTCGTCCTTTCCCTGCCACTTCTGTTTTGTGTGGCTTTGTGCTATATTTCTCTATTGTAATGCTGGAACATCTAATTAGGATAGCTCAAATAGCTACTTGAACAAATATTTCATGGACTTCTATGTTTTAGGAAAGTTCAGACCGTGTCAGTTCAGCCTTCCAAAAAGATCAAACCCAGTGGCAAAAATTAGACTTGGGTTTACGCTCTAGCTTCAAACATCCTTGAGATGTCAGGACTATAAAGATAAGTTGATTAGCCTAATATCCACTCCTCAAGTGGTGGCAGGACAGGGACAGAGAGTCATTTGCTTTATGGGAGTGTGCAGTCTGGCAAAACTAGTCTGCTGTCTCCCCGCAGAACATTCTTGAGTAGCAAATGTCTTCATCTTCCCACCAAATTCTTTTTGGAAAGAGTTTTTTGGATGCTTTTGGGTGAGATGTGCCACAATTTAAAATACCTAGTATTTACTAGCATGTCTAATAACCAAAGCATTACTCAAATGCTCCTTGGAGGCCATTTGTTATAGTGGCTATGCAGAACACTTCAGGATTTGTTTGCGCTAACATTTTTATTTAGGTCATCTGACAAAATCCTGATATAACCTACAGTCAGAATCAGTTTAAGACTTGATTACCTCTTAAGATGACTTTTCTAGCTTCAGACTTTGGTTGAGGCCTCATATTGCACACCAGATATTAGCAATAAGCCTGTCTTGCTGCACTTGCATCAGTTCACACATAACGTGTTAACCCTATACTGACTATGGGTATAAACCATAACTGGCTGAAGTCAATACAACCTTCCATTTAAAAAAGAATGGGATTATGGTGAAGCTCCAGATTTCTTATGGTTGCAGTCCTGGTGAGTAAATTGTACATAAAACACATGAGAGTTCTCAGGTTATCCCTCTTTGCTTTTATAAATATAGTTGATGTTACATAAATGGACTCAGCAGTTTATGCTGAATCACTGTGTCAAAACAATGTCAGCAATGCCAAATCTTGACATATTATTGGAAGACAATGCTTTCTTCCCAAAGGTATTCATATAACTATCCCAAAAGAAAAGAGTAGCAGAGCTATCCTAAAAGTCCTAATTTTTTTATTGTGTTATAAACTATAAAAACTATAAATACATATATAAAAATATCTATAAACTATCTTAAATTAATCATTAAGTCATGCATAACTTCAAAATTGTTTACAATTCATCAGGAGATGGGATGGGGCGAAAAGCATGTAAAAGATGGCTCTTGATTATTCTCCTTTTATATATAGCGCAGTTCTCAGCAGTAATGAATATATTAACCAAACAAATGAAACCTTGATTACTCTCTGAAGTATTCTGACAGCATACTTCATGAATTCCTCTGTGGGGAAAGTAGCTACTCAACCACCAACCAGTGGCTCGGTCAGTTATACATGGAGATGCTGATAAACCAGCTTTTTTTGTGTGCTTTGCTTTGTTTTTGTTGTAAGTATATCGTTGCTGGTATTAAAATTTAATACAGTTTATACAATAAGAACCTTGTGTATTTTTTTTTTTTAATGTGGTGCAGCTTTGATTCCTTTTCATGTGGTTTAACATGGTTAGAGAATTATTTTAAGAAGTTTTACCATTTTAATTAAATGCAGACATTTATAAATGTTTCATGTCTGAAAGTTGTGTTTGGCTGATGCAAGGCCTGAAACTAAATCAGTCTGGCTATACCTTATTAATGAACAAAATTTCATATTTATAGTATTCTGACTTTTTGTGTAAGGTTTTATCACTCAGTGGTAGGGAATATGTTCTCAGCAATGCCTGTAGTGACTGTAGCTGCCAGCTGTAGCCCACCTCTTCCTGGAGAGTCATGAAATGAGCTGTCGCAGCATGAAAGTTCAGTCTCTCTGCTGGAGAAACCTCCCCGTGAGCTGTTCAGAGTCACTCTCACTGGCACGTCTGCCTTGGCACTACTGTTTGCGTGGCTCATAGAGGAGCCAGATGGGCCGGCTCTCATTTTTTGGCTGTTAGCCTTATGGAAAGTTGAGGAGAAATCCATGGTCTTTAAGGTGTCTCTTACGTACCAGTGGCACAGTGACACATGAGGAACAGCCTAGAGGATGTAGAAATAGTGGCAATGGAGGTCACTCCTACAAAGTTTTGTGATCCTCTGCCATGTGGTCGCTGGAGGATTTTTGTTGTCTTTACAACTGGCAGTGGGTTTTAAAGCCAGCTCAAGATTTATTTCTGTTCCTGCTCTGGAGGTCTCTGAGCACCACCCTGTTGGGACACCTGTGGGAAATCCTGAAAAATACCGATGCCCAGTGTAGACACTGCTCCAGGAGCACCGTTATTCATAAGAGAGGAGGAGGTATCCTGTCTCTGCTGGTTAGATGAGGAAAAGACAAAGATTTCATCACAGCTCTGAGAGGCAGAGTGTGGGGGGGGAAAGGGTATGTGATGGCTTCTCAGTTTACCTTTGTAAGGTTCATGATTTTGTAATGAGGAAGTAGAGATATCCCCAAAGCAAACAGCACTTCTTAGGACCAAGTTCTGAGTTACAACTCCATGAGCTTTGTGGGTTGTTTTGTTTTGGGGCTTTTTGTTGCTTTTTCCGCCCCAAAGGTGTTAGCTCATTGAAGATATTTTCAGTAGTTGATTTTTTTCTTTGATTAATTGGGGTAGGGAAACAGTCTGTGAGGAAAGCCTCCAGGATTGATTGGAGTTTTCACTGAAAAGGCAGAGAAAACACTTCCACATCCTTTTTTTTTTTTTTTTTTAATTTTTATTCTTTCCTGAACGTACTGGGAACTCGCCATGTTCTGGGTCAGGAAAAAGACCACAACCAGTTTATTATTATTTTTCCTTTTAATGAAGCTGATTTCTTTTCCCTGTATATGCACTTTGCAGTCCACTGATTTGGACAGGAAAATCTGTCCTTGTTAAGAAAAATATTGAATAAAACAGAGCTGTTAGCCCATATCCAAAAATATTTTATGTTTTTGTTTTGGGTTCTGCTGGAAATGCTTCATTAACTTTGCCTCAGGACACTGATTAACAAACTGGCCATTAATTGCTGGTAATAAGGAACTTGTCAGCAGTCATTGTTTCCTTAAACTGCCTAAATCCAAGAGGACAAGTTTAGAAGAAAGTACCTCTCTGAAAGATCCTTGTCTTTCCTCCCAAACGAGAAACTCCCAGTAAGTGAATGAAAAGGACCTTGGGACTATTTATTGTCAGATACTGTTAGTTTCTGAAGCAGCAGGAGTTTGTCTAGAAATGACCAGTAATGTGATGCTAGAATAAGCTGTTTCCGTGATAACACTTCTTGCCTTTGACTGGAAACAAACCTCACTAAAAATAGTCATGAGAGAGAGTGATTTCATTCCTGAGGATTGAAGTGGTAGCCATGTATGTATTTCTTGCCTGTCTTCACTTATCTTGTTCATGTAATAAATGGAATGACGACAGATACGTGTGGTGACGTTACAGACAGCAATAACAACTGCTGCCATTTACTCTGAAGGCAAAAAGTTGGGCTGAAATTGGAACAGGTATCTTAGGCTCCAGGGCATTTGGAGAGAGGTTACAGTGCTCAGAGTTAGGGGTGGAAAAGTATTCCACTAAACAAAGACGATAGTAATGTTCAGGGAATTCACAGGCAGCTTCTGTCTTCTTGTATTCTGGAAGGATACGATGCTTCTGTTTTCATAGTTTCTGATTTTCAAAAAAGACATGAAAAAGGATACAAACCCAGATAAAATTATTTGATTCAGAAGAGTTAGCAGTGGGTTTTTATGTTCTGTAGGTTATGTGGAGATTTAAAAAAAAAAAAAAAGATATTTTTATTTCAAACAAAAAGAAACTCAGAACTCTTGAGAATGGGAGTGTGTTGTTCTGCTAATATTTTGCTTTTCTTATGCTGAGCTAAGGAGGCCAGTTTCTCATTTGATTAACGATGACCCAAATGACCATCCCTTTTTTTCCTCCACCAGGTACACTTTTTTCTTTTTTCTTTTTCTTAGGTTTAAAATATCTTTTTAAATATCTGATGTTCAGGGAATTTTACCTTGACATTCCTGTGAGAAGGGGTAGATTTAGATGATCTACTATGGTATCTTTGTCTTTATTTTAATATCCCATATTATTGTGGGAATGTTGATATTACTTAGACATATATTGGTGTTTGGATTATAAAAGCTTGTCAAATTAACTTTGATTATTGCAAAATAGATCAATGGAGGAATAAACTTTGCTAGCATTTGAAATTCAAATACATAAATACATAGAGAAGTTGTGTTCCATATCCAAACTGAAAAAGTTTTTTGAAGACTCACAGATCTTAATTCAAAAAATTAAGTCAGTCACGTAATTTTAATTAGATGTAACCCCTCTCTTTACTTCCCTCTCTCTCCAATAACCTGGCAAAGCTGGGGAAAAAAATTAAATTTCTGACAAGAGAAAACAACGTATAAATACACGTCTCTTTGCCCCAAATAATTGTCAGTTTACTTACTGCACTTCTAGAAGATATTTTGGTATTACAGAGAAGATTGTATTTCAGGAGCTTGAATAGATATTTGATTCATTTCTGAATCTTTTTCATTTTGGCCTTTAATTAAAGGTGCACAGGGGAAAGAAGTGTAGAAAAACAATGGTTTCCCAAAACTAGACATACATAAAAGAAAATACAAACAACAAGAAACAGAAAAGTTTAATGAGACTGTATGTCAAAAAAGATTTAGTGACCTTATGGTGCCAAAATCAAGATATATTGAACCTGATAGACTCTTTTTAAAGGACTGAGTGTTCATCTCTGTTAAGCCAGATTTGCTTCAATGAATGTGGTGGATTGACCCTGGCTGGACTCCAGGTGCCCACCAAAGTCGCTCTGTCACTCCCCTCCTAAGTTGGACAGGGGAGAGAAAATATAATGAAAGGCTCATGGGTCGAGATAACAACAGGGAGATCACTCACTAATTACCATCACAGGCAAAACAGACTTGACTCAGGGAAATTAATTTAATTTATTGCCAATCAAAATCAGAGTAGGGTGATGAGAAATAAAACCAAATCTTAAAACACCTTTGCCCCATCCCCCCCCTTCTTCCCAGGTTCAACTTCACTCCCGATTTCTCTACCTCCTCCCCACAAGCGGCTCAGGGGGATGGGGAATGGGGGTTGCAGTCAGTTCATCACACGTTGTTTCTGCCGCTCCTTCCTCCTCAGGGGGAGGGCTCCTCACACTCTTCCCCTGCTCCAGCGTGGGGTCCCTCCCATGGGAGACAGTCCTCCAAAAACTTCTCCAGCATGAGTCCTTTCTCCCATGGGCTGCAGTTCTTCATGAACTGCTCCAGCACGGGTCCTTTCCGTGGGGTGCAGTCCTTCAGGAACAGACTGCTTCAGCATGGGTCCCCCCCACAGGGTCACAAGTCCTGCCAGCAAACCTGCTCCAGCATGGGCTCCTCTTGCCACAGGGTGACAGGTCCTACCAGGAGCCTGCTCCAGTGTGGGCTTCCCACAGGGTCACAGCCTCCTTCAGGCACATCCACCTGCTCTGGTGTGGGTTCTCCACGGGCTGTGGGTGGATATCTGCTCCACCGTGGACCTCCATGGGCTGCAGAGGAACAACCTGCCTCACCATGGTCCTCACCACGGGCTGTAGGGGAATCTCTGCTCTGGCGCCTGGAGCACCTCCTCCCCCTCCTTCTTCACTGACCTTGGTGTCTGTAGAATTGTTTCTCTCACATATTCTCACTCCTCTCTTCCCACTGCTCTTGTGCAGCAGTATTTTTCCCCTTCTTAAATATGTTATCACAGAGGCGCTACCACTGTTGCTGATGGGCTCAGCCTTGGCCAGCAGCAGGTCCATCTTGGAGCCGGTTGGCATTGGCTCTATCGGACATAGGGGAAGCTTCTAGCAGCTTCTCACAGAACCCACCCCTGTAGCTCCCCCACCACCACCACCAAAACATTGCCATGCAAAGCCAATACAATGAGCAATGAGAAACAAGAGTCACTTCTGAGAGCCTGATTCATGTATTTTAATAACTGCAGCAACAAAGGGAAGATACAGTGACAACAACATTTCCCTATATTATTTGTGGAAATCAGGCCTACCTAATTCAGTGAGGTTTTAAGCTCTCTGAGCAGGCACGGCAGAAGATGAAAATAATGTGGTTGGGTTAAACTTTAAAGGCAAAACTGACTGGAAAATCATATTTTGAAAGAAACCATCAAGGTTCTCTGTCAAATTTGGTATTTCTATCAGCTGTCAGGAGGAGAATACAGAATGTGCCTGTCATGGTTTAACCCCAGGCAGCAACTAAGCACCATGCAGCTGCTTCGCCCTCCCCCCTCACCCCTCCCAGTGGGATAGGGAGGAGAAAAAAAAAAAAAAGTAAAACTCGTGGGTTGAGATAAGAACAGTTCAATAACTAAAGTAAAAATAAAAATACACTACTAACTAAGAATAATAATAATTGTAATGAAAAGGAATACAACAATAAAAAGAGAAATAAGAAAAGACAAGTGATGCACAATGCAATTGCTCACCACTCGCTGACCGACGCCAGAGCCGCGATCCGCCCCCCTGGCCACCCCCCCCCCCCCCCCCCCCCCCCCGTTTATATACTGGGCATGACGTTCCATGGTATGGAATACCCCTTTGGCTAGTTCAGGTCAGCTGTCCTGGCTCTGCTCCCTCCCAGCTCCTTGCACACCTGCTTGCTGGCAGAGCATGGGAAACTGAAAAGTCCTTGGCTTAAGATAAGCACTACTTAGCAATAACTAAAACATCAGACTGTTATCAACATCATTCTCACGCTAAATCCAAAACCCAGCACTGTACCAGCTACTAAGAAGAGAGTTAACTCTGTCCCAGCCAAAACCAGGACAGTGCCTCATTAAATTTGCAGATGATGCTAAGTTGAGAAGGGCAAGGAGCCTACATTGGAGAACTTGATTTCAGAATGATGAAGGGCTGTTGTAGTGATTGTTGTAGCTTACAAGCTAAACATGAGTCAAATACACATTGCTGTTGTGGGGGCAGAAGGGAAAGTGTATGAGGATACTTGAGGGGAGGTATATCTTGGAAGAACTATGAAGAAATCTTGTACTATGCTACAGATGTTGTGGCAAGACTCAAGCTGGAGGACGGTACTGAGTTTTGGAGTCTACCCTGCCAGAATGGTGAGATCCAGTGGGCAACAGTCAGATGACTTAAGGCATTTCCCAGTGATGGACTATTGCCTTAATTTGGGCTTGCTTAATCTAAAGTAGAGAAGATTGAGTAAGGACATTATGATAGTCTTCAAATATTTGGAAGACTGCTGCAAACTGCAAAGCAATATTTTTTTAATATGCCCATGTAAGGAGAAATAATGAGCTTACACTGCACAGAGAAATATGAAGGTGAGACGTTAGGAAAACTCTTCTAACAGTAAGGATACTGGAGAGTTGCCACAGACTGGTGGAAACTTTATTTTGTCCATAGGCACTGTGGATGCGTTTTCACAGCCATGTTGGATGAACATCTGTCAGTAAAGGCATAAGTATTGTTGACTTTTGGAGTTACTGTGGATTCATGGGTCTGCTGTGGACTGGATCAGGGACTGGGGGAGCTCTTAGGATCTCTTCCAGCCCTATGGTGGTTCTGTGTAGTTAAACACCTTGCTGAGCCCAGTCAACTGGCAGGAAAATTATTTCTCTATCAATCAGACTTAAAGCTTTAAAAACAAACAAACCACCAAAACACCTATCAGTGAGATGAGGAGTCCAGGGGGACACACATTTAAAGACAGAAAAGAAAGGTACCGAGATTTAGTTATAATGGCATCAGTCATTGTATTATATTATATTATAATAGGACAGTAACTTGAGGAGGACAAAGTAACGGTTCATGTTGCAGGAGCACTCTTGAGCCCCTTTTTGGAGTTGGGATTCTAGTAGGGATTATACCAAGGTATAGCAAAGAGCTGATTGAGCCTCCAGAATTTTAAAACCTAGATGAATGACAAGAAACAACATGTGTATGAAGCAAATTGGTAGAATTGGATAGTGGGAGGATGAGCTCATTTACAGAAGAATAGCTATCACCCAATGCATCTCTCTTCTTGGCTGCACGTTACTGGCTGGCAGTATTTGGTAGGCCTTGTGGCAGAAGCAATCCTTAAGGTGGGATGAAATCCAAACTAAATAGCTCTCTATTTTGAGCTAAACATACTCTAATCTTATTAAATGTTTAGGGAAATTTCGGGGAATTTTAGAGGCATGGGTGAGGGAGCGGTGGGTAAGGCTCAGTAGCTGGGTGAGTTCCTGCAGAAACCTGTTTCTACTGCAGAAAAGGGAGCAAGAGGTGGCAAGTGAATTCCTCCTTGTGCTCGCTGGAATGGCACCACCTTTGGTGTTGGTCAGTAAGGGACTTAGATGTGCCCATGCAGTGCGTGTCCTCCTTGAGCGTGCTCATTGTTTAGAGATGGAGGCTTGGGTGTGCACTGATTAAGGTTAATCCACCTCATTTCTCGTGCACAGTTAAAGAAACCAATGGCTTGAATGCTGAGATAACCCTCAGCACCCTTTGGTTTCAGAACTGATTCTTGCTGATTCCAAGTTCAGCCTTGGGAAAGTAGTCTGCTTCTTTTGTTTTGTGGTTTTTTTACATCTTTCTAAAATAATATTTATTTACTTATTAGAGAAGGATTTTGAAGATTGGTGAATTACCTGTAGGGTTTTGAAATGAAGTGCTGGTCATTGTTGTCAATAAAAGTATGAAAACCTGTACCTCAGTATTATATGAATAACAAACATTAATTTGGTGAAACATTTCAGGAATATATGTGGGGAATAGTATTTTTCTTTCTACTTTTAGAATTTGCTTTATTAGCATTTCATTTTATTTGTGTTTTTCTTTGGGCTATTTAAAAATCCTTGGGAGTTAAACATGACAGGTTGTACGTGAAAGGAAGAATTGCATTGGAATATGATTTACCACATTTTTCCCATGCCATGAGTATATGAAGTCCTGCTTACATAAGAAAATATTTGAACATAAAAAGCAATAATTTGGAATCAGATTGTGGAGGATGAATCATGAGACAAAATCTTATTAGAGATCCAAAAAAATATTCTGGCGTTCCTGCCAAAGTGTTTTCATAAAACATTTTTTTCTGAAAAGGAATTACTCAGAAGGTAATAATTAAAAAAAAGGGCAACTAAAAGTTGCAACCTGATTTCGCACTATGATAGCTTACATATTGTTGCAAGGAGAAATGTATATATTATATGGAAAAAAAAAATTTTAAAAAAATCTGTGTTTACCTTTTCCCTGATATAAATTACTCCTCTAAGGCCCCTTCTGTTCCACAATTAAAGAAAAAACTACTGTCTTGGAGTCCCCCTTCTCTTGTTTATTTGCTATAAATAGAATTATTAGGTAGTGGAATAAAGTCATCTATAGTCTTCATGCTGATGTAGCCTTCTTTTTAAAGCCAAAGCTATCCAAATTCCCAGGTCCTTCATGTTTAGTGTGAACATCATAGGCTGCAAGTTATCAGGTTGTTTTCTCTCTCTTGTTGTGCTCCTGTGCTGAAAGCATCAGCCCGCCTTCACCTTTCAGCCATCTTCTGTGGGAAATGCTGCCTGAAGTTTCCACTCCTAGATTCCTCTCACCAGGATCACGAAGGAGGCACAGGATAGTGAGTCTACCCTGTTCCTCCAGGAAAACACTGCAGAAGAGCCCCCGTAAGTCTCTGACAGGGCTCTTGCTGAAACTGAAGTGTGCCAAAAATGAACGTGGCCATTTTTCTGAGAAAAGGAATCCTTTCAGCATGAGAAAAGAGATGTCAAATTTAAAACATCTTGTATGCAAAATATACAAAAAAGGTTGCTGCTTTAGGAATTGTGCAACATAAAAATATAAACTAGTAAGTCTGTGGCAGTTTTGAGCTGAGTGATTATTTTAACGTGATAGAAATGGAAACTCCAAATCTTCATGGGATTTGCCTTCAAAGTTATCCAAAAGGGTAGTTCCCTGCAACTGGAAATACACTAGAGCCTCAGCTTACGTATAAGATTTGACAGATCTTCCAGTTAAAAAATAAAAATTTTAAAAAATTTATCAAAATATTCAACTTTACATTTTAAAATCAGTTTTGTAACTTTGAAGCAATTATCCATTTGGCAATTTTGGACAATTCATATTTTAAAAGAAAAAAATAACCTCAAAGTTGACTTTTTGTTTTAAAAAGTTGATAATGTTTCAATAGTCCCAGTTGGAATACACAGGTTTTTTTCTGGCTTGTGGGAAAGCTCTGATATACTTCAATTTTTCAAGTACAACATTTTGAGATCATAAACATTCTAGAAACACAGGAAATCTGTTTTCCACTCCTACATGCAGAAGCACAAACCTGTGGCCGTACAACACATTATTTATTGAAAAAAGGCACTGTATTAGTATAGTATTGTTTTACCAATGTATGTACAAATAGCTACCTGAAATCAGGTAGTTAACGGTTAGTATCTTAGAGCTAGGAGCTAAGAAAAAGCTAATGTCCTCTTAGCAAACATGCTGGCTTGTCAACTTAAATCCCTGCGGTTCACCTTTCTATAGGGGTGCTACATATGGAGGACATCAGAAAGTTCCTAAACCTAAGTGTGCTCAAAGGTCCTTTCAATTCCTCTTGCATGGTTTGGGGGGGGGGGGGGGGGGGGGGGGGGGGGGGGGGGGGGGGGGTGCGGGGGGGGGTGCAGTGAGCATAATGATCTTCAGCTTTTTTATTTTTGTTGCACTGTCCATGACCATTTTGTTCTGCAATTGCTGTTCCAAAGAATAAGCAGCAGTAGCTTTTAGTCACCTGTACAGTCCATTACTAGTCATACTAGTGTATTCCCCCAAATAACTTGTGGATCCACTGGCTCACTTCAGACAAGTTTGATAGAGGAGTTAAAAGTCAGTGGGAAGAGCAGAGACCCTGTCAATGTCCCCACGAGGGAAAGGGCAGCGGTATGAGCTTTCCCATAGTACACATCAGAAAATTCACAGGGCACAGAAGCCATCAGAAACACTGAAATCACAGGGGGAAAAAAGGAATTGGAGTTTACATCTTCCTAAGCAGCTATTTGAACTTTCCACAAGAAAGAAATGTGTAGGATATGAGGCTTCATTATCTCTAGTGCTTGTGAACTACTTGTTTCAACCTTTCCTTCTTCTCCTTCCCCCACCCCCACCCCCCTGCCTCTAATCTCCTGTAAGTATAATAAAACCTGTTTGCAAGCAAGCGATTCCAAAGTAAAATCTTCCAGAGTGACCTGGCAAGGATGGGGATGCAATATAGGGAATATAGTGGAACACTGAGATGTAGCAAGGTGTCTGTGCGGCAGGAAGGTGGCTACCTGGAGAGCACAGCAAGGGGCTGACATTCATCCAGCACCACAGACTGCCCCGGGACACCGAGCTGGCTACAAGAGCCTTCATGCCAGCAGGCAGCCTAGAGCAGAGTAAGTGGCCTGGGAACGGCTGTATCCACTTTTATGTACGTTTTCTTCATTTGAGAGATTGTATTATGAAGCCAGAGGGAGTGCTTCAGGCAGAATATATAAATTAACTGGTTACTGAACTGTGTAGGAGGGACTGAAGTGCTGGAAAGAGACGCTTACAATGAAACCTCCGTCTGTGTGCCGCAGAAAGGCATTCAAGCTGCCCAGGTCAAACCTCACACAGTATTTCCAGCAGACGAAGGTGGTGGCCTAGAACAGCTCTGGAGGTTGAACTGCTGAAAATAGAAACCTGGCTCACAATGCTGTTTTTCAACAATTGCATTAATGTAAGATTTCCAGCTGACATGGATGGAAGATTCGGGACGTGAATCCAAAGACGCTCTCAAACTATCCCAGAGTTTGGAAGCAGAGTTTGGCTACAAGTCTATTATAAAAAAGCAAGTTTGTAGAACTCAAATCCAGTTCAAGCTATCAAGTGTCCTCCAAAATTTAGAGGTATTTGGATCAAGCATTTTGGTTATGGTCCATCTCTAATTTTCACCAAATGTTCTAAACCATTTCTAAAACTTCTAAATCCCCTTTTGCTCCTACTTTTCTTTCCTGACTGTATTTTGACTATATTTTCTTTCTTCTTCTTGTCTGTTTAATAACGTCAGTCAGGGTTTTGCCAGGGAGTTTTATTACTTTGGAATGCTCTTAGTTTTGTCATCTGCTCCTCTTTTTTTTTTTTTCTCCCTTCCCCCCCTGCCCCATAATCTGTTTGACAAATTTATTTTGTTCTGCAATTGTTGTTCCAAGGAATAAGCAGCAGTAGCTTTTAGTCACCTGTACAGTCCATTACACTATCTGCTCATAACCAGACACAGTAAAAATACTATTTCTGCTCTACACTACCAAGAAGTTTGTGGGTTTTTTAATTTCAAAATATCCAAGTGCATTCGTGTAGAAGTTGGAGTCATCTTGGACTGTTTCTCTTGAGAATTTTGTAGCTCCGATGACAATATGGATGGATGATATGAAAAATATTCTGACAAAAATAGTCTGAAGCAGAATTCATAACAAGTGGGATTTTCAACAGTACTTAGTAGCTTGCCTTTCTGCGTGTGTAAAATGTGTGTTTGTAATGGAGCTTAGTTCATTAATTGATAGTTTTATTACCTATAAAAGCCATGAATCACCTCAGCTAGAGGGTTAGAAAAATACTGGTCTCTTTAATCCAGTACATAGTTTTTAGTAGCAGTCTAAGCAGTGTTAAGACACGGGTCACTGTAGTGAAGACAATACGAATTTCAGATGATACATTGCTGTAGCTTTTACACAATGGCTCTGAATACAAAAAGCTGTAGAGAAACACGTATATTCTCTTTCAGACTTGTCTAGAGGTAACAGAAGGGGTGTCTGAATAACCCTGACTTCATGGGCACAACTGTAGCAATATAGAAGTAAAAATGGGCTGAAATTGCTTTTATTCAGCCATATGACGATGAAAAATTCAATATTAATGTATTAATGTATATCTGTATATGTAGTGGACTCTTTCTCCTGGCACTGGGCAAAACACCTGCAATACTTTTTATCAAGATGCTGAGATAGACCTTTTTTTTTTTTTTTAATTTAAATACACCATCTTTAACTCTAGATGCTAGAAAAAGTTGAAAGTCTGTTCTTTGTCACAAATAAAGTGGTGACTGTTAAAATTTAAAGAAATGACAAATTAAAAAAAATAAGGGGAGGTGAAGAAATGAGAACAAATATGTATCTGTTGCCTCAGTATCACTTTTTGTTTGTAATAACACTTATTAGTACAGTGCCTTATTAGCATAGAGATTTTGGTTATGTTTGTACAGTGCTTAGCACAGTCATCCAAATTTGCTTGGGGTCTTCCAAGTTCAACAGTGTAAAGTATGTGCAGAAACCTTTCCTCTGCTTTCAGAGGATATTAATAAGTTTGTATAGTCAAGTACTCAGATAGTACGGTGCCATTCTGTAAGGCTGTCAGCATGAACTTATGTCAGTCCCTTATGTATTTATATTGATAAAGACTTACTTAATCACACAGTCACATGCTTCTCTTTTTCTGCATAACCTTTGCATTATTCATGCCACGGGATGGATAATATTCTTGGAGTTTCCAGTTAATCACAATTAATTTTTTTTTTTTGTTCAGAGTTCTTTCCTGCATTCAGGCTGTGCTTCAAATATTGAATTGGTAATTTCCTCAAAAGTGTTTTTTTTTTTAAATAATTCTTACCAGTGCGTTTTCAATTGTTTCAAGAACTCTTTTCTCACCATACGAGTGAAACAAAGGAAGTGTTATCTCTGGTTTGCATCCTGGAAACTGATGTGCAGAGAGATTAAGCTAAATGTATCCATTCATTTTAGGGAAATCTGAGATGCCCAGCACCTGATTTCTTTTCCAAGTACTATGAATTATCTTGATCTATGCGATGCAGGATAGCTGCAGTCATATGTGACCAGCACTTACGTAATTCAAAAATCAGCATTCAAGTTAGGCATCCAGAAAATGAGTTAAACAGAACTTGTGACTATCCCTGACAAGCTACATATAAAAGGCTCACCTGATATTTCAAAGGCCATAATTTGAGTGGCTTTTCATGGGGATCACAAAAGGCATATCCTTGGAGCTACAGCAAGAAAGGTTACTAAACTTCTATCTTGTCAAACAAGACCTAAAAGATTTTTTTGCTCCCCCCTAAAAATTGCACTCTTGGAAATAGCCAAACCCTTTTTATTGAAATGAACAACAACATATAATTGAGCCCACAAAATAAAATAGTAAAAAATTCAAGCAATTGTAATTTGTCAGAGTGAGAAGCAAAGAAAAACAGGATTGTGCAAGAGGCTGCAGTGAACAGATGTTAATGGAAGGGGATCTGATTGCAATGCCTGCAATAATAGACTAATCTCAGAAGTCACCTGTCTCAATAGCAATAATGATAGTAAAAAGATCAGTAGCTTATACTGCAAATATAAAGAGAGATAGAAGGGATGCTACACCTCTCTCTTTTCCCTGTATTCAGACAGGAATGAGTAGATTGACCACTGAGCCAGCTCCTGCATTTTTCTGTAGGCCTGCAAAACTTCTTTGCCAGTTGATAATTGATCTGCTCACAGGGATTATAGCATTATGCACAGGGCCATTTGGGTATGGCAGGTCAACAACTTGATTCCTTGAAGGCTACCAAAACTGAAAGTTTGCTTCAGGTCTGGGAAGTTTGCTAGGAGAAAAATAACATGGGAGAATACCACATTTATTTGCTCCCTGTTACTTTCACATCACATAGTGCCCATTCCCAAATATAATTGCATTGAGCTGCGAGGGTTGGCAAATAGAAAGAAACAAAATGCCAAACCCCAAACAAAGCTGGATTCTTTCCTCTTCGTATCTCACCTGGCTTTACAGGAGTTCCCCAGGCTGACTCGCACCAGCACTTGTACAGAGCCTGTGTTTGAGAGGATGCACAAGTGCATGCCATTGAAACGTGGGAAGCAAATCCAGTTGTGGGCAGGAAGATTCAAATCTGGCTTATCCTCCTTTTCCTGCTTAGAAATTTGGGGAAGCAAAAGCCATGTTAACTCAGGCTTGCCTCTTCCACCTGCAGACCCAAAGCTCACCTGTGAAGTGGACCTGATGCTGATTTAATTCTTGGGTTTAAGTAATTTAGTTGACTATGATAGGAAACTGGAAGGGGGAAGGGAGGTATTCCTGTTGCCTAGGCTCTTGTTCCGGAGGGGGAACTGAGCTGATTAACTTGCTTGTTTCCCCCCTCACACCCTATGGCAGACATTCAGACAGCAAGAGTAGAGTTTTGCCTGCTTTCGCAATGTTCTCCATGTCTCTTTGTGCGTTTAGTTACAAACTTAGCTGAAAACCTACTGTCAACAGCAGTTTACCATGGAACACTGGATTTTTAACGCAATTTTGGAAGAAAAGACACATTTTTCTACGGACAAGCTAGCCTTTTGGCGGAAAAAGCTGGATTCTAAAAGGCTGGGATTTGAGAACAGTCACATCTTTAGAAAACACTGTCTAGCAACAAATTAATCTATACTAATCCAAAGGGAAAAAATATGTAATTAAAAAGTCATTTGAAGAAAATACAGAATTTTGGCTTGCTGAGGAGAGGGATCTAAAAATCAAAATTTTTCATTTAGAAGACTTAGCTTGAAGCTAGAATTGCTCTTGTTGTCTAAAGTCCCGAACTAGAAAGCCTTTAACTATATGAAGAACTTCAAGCATGTAACGTCAAGGTTTTAATGACCTCTTACAAACTAAGCTAAGTTCACCAGGCAAATAAATAAAAAAGAAAGCAAGTCCCACAAAAGAAGATAATCCTTCCTTCTTTTTTTTTGTCTTCTTTTAATTCAATGTGAACTTTTATGCTATCATGACTTTGCCATTGTTTAGGAATTGTAAAAGGATTTTCCTAGAGGTTTACAAATTATGATAATGCCATGGTATTATCAGAATTCTTGGAGCTGATTAAATTCCTCAGCTCCCTAATTTTTTAAACATGTATTTAATGTTACAGGAGGCACAAGAACAGCGTCCTGTTCAAAGTAGTGAAGACAGACAGAACAGTAGTCCTCTTTGCTACAGGTATCTCATGTAAGTAGCACCATGTTGTTATACAGTGACAACCCAAAATAACACAGCTGAAAGTTGTGTTACTGCATGATCTGTTATGTGGCGTATTTTCTACAGCACATAGTTACTGAGGTGGTCCCTTCAGGCTCAGTGTTACCATCTACAGTTCGGTTTTGTGGTGCTAGATGTCAGTTTGCTAGTGCCTTTCAGAAAACGGAGAAGCTATTTGATGCTGTTTAAATCCACTGGGTCATCCTTGGATATTTCTAGGCTTACACTCTCCAGAGACTGTGGTGTCTGCCTGGAGTTTCTCAACAGCAGCTAACATAATCTGCCTCCAAAGTAGACCATATTGCTTTTACCTCCTCCGAAGAGGGTTGGATCTTAGGAATAATATTGGGTCTTTATAGAAGTTGACTTGGGGTATCTTCACACCCCCCGCCCCCTTATTTTGGCCAGGTTTGGGGTTCAGCTGCATACGAGGGTGTGGGATGTACATTGCAAGAGTGTCTCACTTTGGAATGTCTTAATTTGGAACAGACCCCAAGGTAACACTTTTTTCTTTTAATTAAATGTGTATTTTCTTCATATAGAGCAAATGCAACAACCTATGATTAATGAGCAGCTTTTCACAAGAATTAATATAATTCTGAAGTTCTAACCATTAAGTATAATCATTAAGGAATGTCTGAATAAATAAACAAATAAAGCCAGCTTTATTCTACTTCTGTAACATCTACAATTCTAAATGCCTGACTCCACATGTTTTTAGTGGATTTTGGCAGGTGTAGGGTTACCTGTGGTCATGATACCTGGTGATTAAAAAAAAATTAAAAATTAGAAATAAATAAAGAAGTAGGGCATGTGGGCACTATGTCACCTGCTTTTAATGCTCTCAGGAAAGAGGAAAGTATGGCAAGCTTCTGGGCACTTTGTAAAAGCTCTTGTCAACTGTGGCGTACAACACAGGAATTCAAATGTAGGGGGAAAAACCCACAGAATGTGAGCTTTAATTAAAAGCTTTATCACAAAGGTTGAGGCTAAAAATGCATAGTCAACCTTAACTCTGGAAGTTTTCTTCCCAATGCTTGCTTTTACATTAAAGATGTTATTTGTTAGCTGTATTCACTTCTACTGCTTTTTAATACACAATCACAATAGTGGGCTGCCACAGGCCTTATTCTGCTATGTATGCTACCGCATGTGTTTGTTTACTAATGTAAGCAAACCTAATGAAGCTGACAGGACATTGATTCACGGTAGCAATCAGCTTGATACTTTTATTTGCCTTGCACATGGGGAGGCACTGCTAGCACAACATCAGCTGCTTGCAAGTTAATCCCGGCCTGTATCCCTTTGCCAAGGGCAAAACTGCCCCGTCCATCCCTAACCCCATCCCGAAACAAGATTTCTTGTAAAGTGAAGTGGCCTCATGCTGTGATTCACTTTGTGGTGGGATCGCAGTGTGACTCCCACTTCTCCAGTTCCACTGTGGTCATCTCAGACTGAGGAGTGAGGGAACAAATGCGGTTAGAGAAGGGAAGAGGAGCCAAGAGGTCCATCTGTCCTGACAGTGGATGAGCTGTGTGAGCTTCTGGAAAACATGTCGCCTCCTTGTGCTTCACTGAGCTTGAGGGGAGAGTGAATGCGCAGCATTCAAAATCCATACGCTGAACAGCATGGGCTGTTTTGGATAAGGAAGTTGTACAAAAGTGGCAAAATGAAGTTCTTTTCCCCTTGGAAACTTTTTTACACTTGGAATAGAACATTGTTGGGCATATTAGGTAAACACCCAGGTTTACGCTTATAGGATGTTCTAACAGTAGATGCTTGTAATCTGTGACTGATGTTTTGTGTATAAAAGTTGGTTTAAATGGAGACTCCAGAAGATGCCACTGGCAAAAGGACCCAGATTTGCAAAGGTACTTAGGGTTGTTGCCTGCTCTTTTCAGCATGGATCTGATTCACCATAAGCGCAAGAAGAGCTGGTAAAAAGGGTTCAGGTTTCCTCAGTACTCTCATAAATGAAAGATTACTGTGTTGGTGAAGGGCAGTATCAGAACCTAGGAAATAGTTCCTCATGATAGAGATGAGGAAAAAAGATCAATTCCTCCTATTCATAACTTTTCCCTTGAACTTTGGATGATGCAGTTAAAGTGAGACCCTATATTCAGCAACTCTTAGTTCAGGGTCAGCAAGAAAAAGCACACAGTCTCTTTCACTCATTCCTGGACTGTTTCACTGTTCCATGCTTTAAGTCTCTGTAAGAAATTATTTGGTTTCCATTCATACTCTATCATAACTCATAGTTCGAGGTTTTTAAAAATAATTCTCCTGGCCAAGTGCGGATTGCTAACTCTTACGTAATGCTCCACTGACATAGTAGTGAGATTTTTCCAGTATTGCTGAATGGGTCATTGTTAACATTTCGGGGAGGATTTGCATTTTGTACTGAGACTCTTGAATACCTGGGTTATAATATTAGCAATACTACCTCAATATGCCATCTTGATATTTCACGAGTTTAACTTTTTTTAAGTTGAACGTCTACTCTAGCTGGGTTATAAGTTTCTCCTTCATAATTTTCATTCCATGAATCACTGAAACGAGCCTAAACTTGGTAGGAATGATCTACCTGCCACTTGCTTATAAAGACATCATTGGCACTGTTTCAGCAGTTATGCTCAAGGGTTTAGCTGGAACATTTTGCCACACTCAAAAAAACCTGGCTGCCAGGGGTTTGACACTTGTTAGCCAGTATTTTTGGAAGGTTCTGAGTAACTAAGAATGATCTAGACTCATTAAAGCCTCTAATGATTCCTTGATCTACCAGCTAGGACAATCTGTATGTATTTCTGGACTTTTCACAGTTTTCTTTATGAAAATTTTACTCTTAAGTGAAGGGTTCTTCAGCTTGACTTTATAAAAATCTCCTAGATTCAAGTAAGCTTCATTCTTCCTGTCATAACTGATCTCTCAGTTTACACCTTGAACTCTACCTCAGAAGATCTTTGACTAGTTGTTCTCATTCTCATTTCTTTCACTTCTCTTTTGTGGGTATTTTTCTGAATTAAGTGAAAGTCAAATTTCTCACTTTGCTTCAAATCCAATTTTTTTCCTATAAGGGACTTACCTACCTGCGGACTTGCCCTTTACATTCAAGGAAACCGAATGTAAGATGAGTGAAAGACCACATGAATCATAGCTCTGAAAATCTCAGCAGCTAAAGTCAAGCCAAATTATTACGTTTTTTTACTTGTCTGGACAACCATGGTTTGCCTACGCTAGACTACTTTTCTTTTTTCACTAATTGCCTTCAATTACCTGAGTGCCAAATTACTCAAGGCAATTAACACATCTCTAAAAGCTAGTCTGGATAGATTTATTTCAGGATAAGAATTCTTGTGCTCCAAGTAAGTGAGGTCCAAGAAAAAAAGCTTGAGTGTCTTGGAAATATCTAGTCTGGCTTAAAATAAATTTTTTTAAAAAGGAGTTGATTGGCATTAAGTTAAAACTTGCATGAAGAAAAATAAGTTAAAAAAAAAAACCTCAGCCCCTTTAACATGTCTTTTAACATCTCATGCTAGACAAAGGGTTCATAGTTGGAGCGAGGGGGGAAGAAAGCTCAAAATTCATAAAAGTTACTGAATTGTAACTGTAGTTAGATATAAAAACCTGGTTATAGACAGTATAGCATTGTATAGGCCTACCGGGAGGGCCCATGATTGGTGCATGCAAAGGTCTTTGACATCAGTTCTGTGCTATCGAGACTTATGAAGGGAGATCTGGCTGTTTGCTGGGGCTAGATTCTGTCCTGTGAGGTGCAAGCTCAAGACAACTTGTGAAGCAGGACAAGAGATAAAAAAACCTTTTCTTTTTTTTTTTAAATACAATTGGCAAGGCAAGATCATTCCATACAGGAAGAACAAGTTTCATGCTTAAAAATAAGCTGGAGACCTCTACTGCTATTGTGTTATAAAACTTGAAAGGGCTGGTGGGAGTTTGGGAAGCAGAAAGGGACAAGAGGAGAAACAGGCAGAAAATATGGTTAAGAGATCACAAAGTATGCCCACTTCACTGACTTTTTTTCTGTAGCGTTATGAATTAAAACCTGACTGAGAAAAGTACGTGGGCATCTGTGTGGCTTCAGTTACATAATCTTCCACTGTCAACAGTGGGAGAGAGTAGAAAAAATGAGCAATAAATCCAAGCCCTGAAAGGAGAAGCTGCTGATTATATGGTGACTTATGCCAAGTTTATCCTACATTAGCACCCTAAACTGAGCATTACCTTGACGGGACAAGAAGCAAGGGGTCAACTGTTTTGGTTTGGGGTCCATTATTACTATTGGATGTCTAATTTCACAAATGGAAGCGCTTTTTTAAGGACTTGAAAACCTCATGCATGTGTCAGGGTCAGGAATTTCAGGCTTAAGCCCCTCAGGTTAGTCCCTAAGTCCCTGTCAAGCTAGGTTTTCAAAAGTGCTTGTCAGCCTTTGTTCACAAAGCTGGAACTTCGGAGTTTATATTTTCCTGTAGTAAAAAGTGTAGGTACTCCATATTTAAAAATCTGAGTTTTGAAATTAAGCTGAAAGCTGCTTTAAAAGCACTACCTATTCCAAAAGCACTGCCTCTATGCAGTGTTACAATTTTCGGGAAATAATGTCACATTATCTACCCAGAGAAGAAGGCACTCTAAAATATCACTGGCATAATCAGCCTAAATTTGGGGTGATATTCTGGCACTTCTCGTAACTGTTGTGGGTGAGTATCACAGTCACTTTCCAACCACAAGATGCTCTATCTTCTGGCCAGGCCTCGTGCACCACCAGAGCAGTGTGATGAGCCTGCATTGCTCATGTCTGCACTGCACTTGGCACATGGGTTACGCGGAGGGCAGCTGCCTCCAGTCTCTTTGCTCCCTTTGTTAACTAACTACTGAATCCAATATAAAAAATAAACAAACAAAAGTGTGTGTGGGGAGAGCTAGCTGAGAGAACTGTGTGAAGCAGCAGCCCTCTGAACTCAATTCTGGTTTTATCATGTTTTTTCATAGTGACAAGGCTGCAGTTTGTCCATTTAGTTTGCATTCAGGGAAGGATATTCAGTAAAGGACCCTTCCTTCTGTGTTACTGACATCCATGACTATTTAAGGCTGAGCTATGGAACTGAACTTTCCTTTACAAAAGCAGATTAAAAACAGCAAACGGCTTAGTCAGCAAACCACAGTTACTTGTTCCACAAAGAGGAGTCGAGTACAATTCAAGCAAGCTAACCGCAGCCTTGGACACCTGATCATATGAGTCCAGGAAATGTAAAAATCAATGTTCCAAAACAGAAGAATCGAGCTGTGATCAATGGAGCACTGTTCAAACGTTGGCTCATCTACCCCTGAAAATCCTATCTGAAAAACTCTCTCATGCTTTTAAATGGAGAAACTGAAGATGCACTGTAGAAGAGAGTCTCATGGGCAGTTTTCTGTGTCCTTTAGAGGAAATATACCTGCAATTGCTTTGCTCTGGATACCAGTTAACACAAGCTACTGGTTCCATCCATGCTGTCTGTATCTTAGAGGCTTTTTGGACTTGGGCTTCTTTGGTGGGATCCTTTTATGGTACCTAAATTTGTGTGATTTTTTTGAGCTATGGATGTTTTGCTTCATATCATTAAATCAAGCAGTCAGTAGGCAGGTTTGTCAGAAGGATGTCACAACACTTTCATTAAGCTCAGTCTGAGGCAGTTCAGACTTCATGAATATCTGTTTCTCTCTGGGTCAATTCTGATGCTTAATCCTGGCTTTAGCAAAGTACATCTTGTGCCAGGTCCCTTGTACCTGTTCTTGTAATGACAGAGGTAGCTTTTCTTTTTGTTTGAAATGTCAGTGAAAATCCTGCTCTGAGTCTACAGCATAAAAAAAGAAGTCACAGCTTTATTAAAGCTGATTCCTCCCCCCCTCCATCTTTTCCCCCTTACGGAAAGGAAGCATCCTTCTGCTGCTTGATTGACGTTGCTGTTCTGGAGGGCAGCCCACACTGCTTGAACATGATCCTCGCAGTGCGGGGATGCACGCTAGATTTCTTCCCAGTTATGCAACATACTGGTTATGTGCCAAAGCAGGATAATTGTCGTTCACAGGGCCACAGAGGAAAACACCAGAAGTGTGAGGGCTAACCTGGGGGCCACAGGGAGGCTCATTCAGGGCAGTCACTAGGTCTCTGTGGAACACTCAGAAGATGCCCAGGTGGGCTAACAGAGACACTGGCTGAGCCCAGCCCTTCTTGTTTCCTTCCACGGGGTTTCCTTTTTCTACTCCCATCCTCTCCTTGAAATGAGTGAAAATGACTTTACAGGTTAGGTGCCAAAGGCCATTTGTTTTGCTTTCTGTTGTATCCTCTACAACCTGTTCAGGCTACTGTAAGATGCTGCTGGTAGGGTTGTTTGTTTGTTTGTTTACTTGGGTTATTAATTGACTAATGACTTTTTAGGTATTGACATTTAAGAACTATAAACACATCAGTAAAATGAACAACACATTTTAGGGCCATAAGCATCAGAGTGCAACCTACAAAAGGATTAAATGACTTCCCCCTCTCATCTGCCCTCCAATGATGGAGCCTGATTGAAAGCTCACTGAAGCCAAAAGAAGCTGTCCTCTCAGAGGCTGGGGATAGTCCCTCTGGATCAGGCAGGGTGGTATAGGAGCAGATTGCTCTTGATCTGAAGAATGTATAGTAATGGTCATTCAGAAATCACTTAGATGCATTCTGCTTAGAAATCACTTACACCCATTAGGCTAAAGTCCTACTACAGATCTGGGCCTTTTGCTGTAGCCAGAGGAAGAAAGGGGCTGGAAAGCAGCTGCAAACAGCCAGCTCCATCAGAAAAACTCCCTGCTGGCACAAGCATGTTGGCTCCCAGCACTGCACCTCTTGCCTCCCTTTCCTACCTCTCATCACCGGGGGTGTGTGGGGGTCTATGGTAGTGGGCGAAGGGCAGGGAATGGCCAAGCACTGCTTCACCCATTCGAAATCGGGGTGTAATTTGTAGCTGTCTGGCAATAGCTAGGCAGGTGCTGACTCCCATCGCAAGCGAATTATAATTACGTCCCTGCTGCTCCCCTCCCTTCTCTGCACGGGTCTGCATGCTTGTTCTTTTTTTTTTCTCTCAACAGTTTTTATCCTAGCCCAGGATCCACTGGCTTCAAGGCAGTTGTGCAGATGATTGGAGCAAGGGTAAAAGAGGTGAAAATCAGGCCTTGGTGGCTCTGTTTGTCATGTTAAGTTGTGGATTGTGTAAGGTGAAGTCTCCTAGTCCTTGCAGTGGCCTGGGAGCACCTTCCTGATGAAAAGGACTTACAAAAATCAGTCTGCAGGGAAATGAGCAGACTCCTCTTGAGAAACTCAGAAGCTCCCAAGAAGTTTTTTATTATTTTTGTCACTGTTTGGAAAAGTGCTCTAGAATAATAATAAGGATAGAAGTATCCCTAAAATTAGATAAGCAAGATATTTACTTTCCACGTATGTAACATAGTAAGACAGATAAAAGAATACTTATGAAAAATCCAGAAAAGCCCAAGAGAAACTAACCTTTTGAACAAAGGCTCAAATTAAATTCTTAAAAGAATTTTTGTAGCTGGAGAAAACGTCATGTTTGGCTATTACAGGTGAGATTTTGTGGGGTCTTTTTTCTTCTGCTCCTGAAAAAGGAGGAGGAAGGCTGTAGTGTTTTTAATATCCAAATGAAAGGAGTAAATTGCACGTATATGTCATAGTGTCAACTTTCTTATGCCCCAGATCATGTCGCTGATATCACTATTAAGCCTCTCATCTGATGATTTTATGTTGGAAGGTGTCAAATGTCTGCATTATTTTGTTGTTAAATGACATGGGATAAGGAAGACTGACATAAGCCGCCAGATTTCTTAGAGACACATTTTTACTGATATTCTTTGATCACAAAATGAACTGTGCTGTGTGTTCTCCAACTTTCAGACAAAAAGCTAGGATCCTTCTTTTAAACACAAAAAAAGGAATTCTGTTTTAATTACAACATTGCAACCAGCACTGTCATGATGAGTAAGGCCCCAGGGTGTTTCTCTGTGAAACCAAGGTTAAAAATAATTACTCACCTCCTTTCCAGTATTCATTTAGGTTAGCTACGTAGATCTGTGACAGTATGAAGACTGAGTTCTCTTGACCTTGATATGAAAGACAAGCATGGATTTACCTGGGAGAAACTCAGAACTGTTTCCTCTGCAACCCCCTGCCTACTAGGTCATTGGCAAGTTGTCTCATCTTAGCTGCTGTTTGATACTGTGGTTTGCTCTAGCTCCACTAGCACCATGTAACAGTCTCCCACTGTGGGTGTGCCCCCATCCACACTGTGGCTTACATCCTGTCCCTGAAAAAAGATGAGTATTGTCAGCTCCTTCAGCCTTCTTTTTATGAGAGTGTCTAAGTAAGTTTATGCTGTCAGCTTGGTCACTTTCTTGTTCTGGGGCATGCTTTTTAAAGAGCAGGACGACATAATGCAATTGTAGAAGCAAAAATATCTTATGGGTTTTTTTGATACTTGGTTATTGTTCTTTTAGAAATCAGAGAAGTATTTTGATTATTGTCATTCCATATCCTACATGTCATGTCTCAACACTGAGGAATGAGAAAGCTTTTATTTTCTACTCTTCTCTCTTGAGAAAATGTCTTCCTTCATCTTCTAGTTTTCCTAATGAGATGGTGTCAAAAATAAGTTATTTTTGGTCTTTGAAGGCTTGGAGATAATAGAAATACATTTTCTGTTTCAGGAACAGAATTCAGTACCTATATACCGATATGCCCTTCTTGCTTATCTAGCCTGCCCAAAGATAGATGTTCTGGGCTTTCTCCTGCTTTTCTGGGATTTGCCTCATTGCTAAGAAGGATGAGGTTCACCCAAGATGGCCTGCAGGATCAGGAAAGTTTACATTCTTTTCCCACAAAGTTACCAGAGGGAAATCTGACAGATAGGTGTAAACATTCAAACGTTTGTGAAATTGCGCATTTATTTCCTACAGAAAGGGAAATTTCAGAGCAACTGTCCCTGATTTCTTCCTGCCTTCATTTCTATTCAACTTCAGTCTGAGGCAAAGAGTTTATTTTTGTTCCCCTGATGTTACCCAGCCATGGATGTCCTTATCAACCACCATCAGAGCTGATGACATATGTTTCATGGCAATTTGCTCCCATTGAAGATACACTGCTGTTTCTGCTTTGTTAAGAAGGTAGTGCCTCTTCCCCTGCTTTCACACACTTGCTGGTACAGGCTGGACAGTAGCCGAAGGGAGAACCCTGCTGTCCATATTCAATACATGGATAAGACCCTGCCTTTTACTCTCATGGTTATTGTAGGGAATAGAGGGAGGTTGTCACCAGGTGAACT
This sequence comes from Gymnogyps californianus, assembly GCF_018139145.2. Classification (NCBI taxonomy): domain Eukaryota; kingdom Metazoa; phylum Chordata; class Aves; order Accipitriformes; family Cathartidae; genus Gymnogyps; species Gymnogyps californianus. The sequence continues at coordinate 110,864,352 of NC_059472.1, read as the reverse complement.
CAGTTGATACCCAGTGGTCTTCTGTACTGTCGTGGTTTAACCCCAGCCAGCAACTAAGCACCACGCAGCCGCTTCCCCCTACACCCTCCTAGTGGGGTGGGGAGGAGGAAAAAAAAAGTAAAACTCGTGGGTTGAGATAAGAGAAGTTTAATAACTAAAGTAAAATAAAATACACTACTGACTAATAATAATAATAATATTATAATAATAATAATTGCAATGAAAAGAAATATAACAACAAAAAAGAAATAACACCCAAGAAAAGACAAGTGATGCACAATGCAATTGCTCACCACCTGCTGACCGATGCCCAAGCAGCGATCGGCGCCTCCTGGCCAACTCCCCCCAGTTTATATACTGGGCATGACGTTCCATGGTATGGAATACCCCTTTGGCTAGTTCGGGTCAGCTGTCCTGGCTATGCTCCCTCCCAGCTTCTTGCACACCTGCTTGCTGGCAGAGCATGGGAAACTGAAAAATCCTTGACTTAAGATAAGCGCTACTTAGCAATAACTAAAACATCAGTGTGTTATCAACATTCTCACACTAAATCCAAAACACAGCACTGTACCAGCTACTAAGAAGAAAATTAGCTCTATCCCAGCCAAAACCAGAACACGTACCCTGACAGCGTGAGGGATTCACTGTGCCTTAACAGTCATCAGTTCCAAAAAAAGAAAGTTATACTTGTTGGTTTTGTTTTCAACCTTGTCCAATTGTATTCTTTCTCCTGGAACTTCAGTGGTATTGTTCTACCCGTTGTCTTTTGCCCATCTGACAGCTTAGTGGAGCTGGAAGATAGCACCATTCAGATTGAAAGGAGCCATAATTTAATTCCTGCATTTCTAGAGGAAAAGAAAAATAGCCCATTCTGGCAGTGAGGTGCAGGGGGTTGGCAGAGCACGAACACATTCAGTCAGTTCCCCAACTCAGCTGGAGGCAACCCCAGCAATCCAAACTTTCTGGGATGCATGAACACTCTCCTTGCTCTGCAGTAACCCTTCGTGTTACATTCCTATCTTTTTACCCCGTCTGGCTTTCTCTACACAACTCCTGGATTCCTGATTTATTTCTTCTTTGTTGCTCAGTTTTTAAAGTCACATTTTCTTCTTCATGTTCTTTCCTACTTACTTGTTCTCAGAGTCCCATCTGTGGCAATAGGAGCCTGTGCACAGTCCACTGTCCTCTCTGCTGAACTGCCCAGTGTCTTCAGGTGAGTGAAAGATGAGCTTTGTTTCCTAAGCTTTATGCTGATGGATTGATGTCACAGCACAGAACTGAAATGCCATTCCTGCTGTCTCTGTTCTTTCTCCTAAATTTGGGTAGTATATATTTAGTTCTTCACTTTCTAATGGCAAGTAATTTCCTGGTAAAATGCATGAGGAATTCTTGTTCACACCCCTTGCTTGCTTCACGCAGGGAGTAGGGAAGCTCACTCACTTTGTTTCTGTCCTCAGAACCCCAAGTTGTATTGGAAGGTTTCACTTATGGTTCAAGTCTCCTCCTTTCTTACTCAGACTGTGATGAATAACTCTATGTATTGTATGGGTTTTGCTTGCTTTAGCTTAGGGAAATGAACTAAGGATTTGTGACTATTGATTTCTTTTGAACTATAATGGAAAGAAATTGTTGATTTCTATTGAACTATAATGAAAACTCTTCCTTAGTTCTTATTTCACATTCCTTTTATGCATAGTTCAATGATCTCTCACTTCTATCAGGCGGCCCATGGCAATTACAAGTACAAGGAGTCTTCCCTGCCTTGCCATCTTACTGATTTTTTTCATGCATGTTACAGTTTCTTCTCTGGAAATCCATACCATATAACAGAAGGTGGAAAGAAGGGATCTTTCTCATAGAGCTCAAGGATTCATGTCTTCCTCTTTTAATAACTGCTGCCATCAGCATTTGCAACTGTTATAAAGGCTTAAGAAAAGGGTGGGGTGGTTTTGTGTTTTGTTTTGTTCGTTTTTTTAAATGTTTTACTGTGCATAGTGTTTGCTTTGCCAGGGACACTGTGATGTTCCAGTTCTGACATTCAAGGGTCAGTTTGAGCTACTGTTTCAGATGCTTTAGGTACAAGCAGAAAAAAACTAGACCATTTAGTTTTGTCTCTGTAACACAGCAGCCAGTGCAAATGTGGGGTGGGGTGGGTTTTTTTGGTTTTGGTTTAAGTTTTTTTGGTGTAGAATTTGCATATACGGGGAAAAGTAAATTAGCAGTAAGGCAGAAAATGCCATTGTGGTAGTGTATCTGTATCTAGCTTGGCAGAAACAAGTAATATCTCATGCAGGTATTGTTGTGACACTGGCACAAAGCTATTGCAGAATATAATTTAAATTGTTCTGGGGAGCGTAGAAAAAGCTGGCAAAATAGCCAAAGTTCATATCCTGCATTATGTAAATACCTGCTCTGTTAGACCAAGTCTTTGGATAATGTTAAATATTATTCCTTGGGAAATGAGACACTGAATTTCAAAGCAAGTGGGTGAAGAATTAAAAAAATGCCTTTTGTTACATTCATTGGTGTGTTTATATGAACTACTCCGGATGGCAATGGCTAAAACAAATGCCTCTCACTTTCCAAAATCTGCTTGGACTTGGTTATTCTTCTCTTGCTGAGCGAGGAAATAAAGATTACGTTGGAACAGATAGAGAAAAGCAAATCCCCTTGTTCAGTTTTTCCTGAATCTATTGAAAGAAATATTTGCTGACCCAAGCACTTCTTCCAGATCTGTATGTCTGAATCCTATCAGAGATGATAGTTATAGGAAAGTGAAGGAGCAGAGTTATTAAAATATCTTTGCTTGGTATATCTTCTGACATGTCAACTTTACATCTATGATGGTATTCCTTTCTTACCAAGCAGTGTTTATAGGTAGATTTGATGATAACTCCCACTTCCTCAGCCTTCTTGAGATAAGTTGGTCCTAAGCTACTTTGGCCAGCTTCCAGTTTGCACATGTTTTAGGGCCTGGAGTAGAATACCCAGCAGCAATTTAGATTCAGATCAGGTATTATGCAGACTAACCTATTGTTTCAGAGACGCTTTACATTATTCCCTGCCTAAATACAAAATTCAGGTAAGTCTTGTCTCAGCCTTTAAAATTTTTTGTTTTATTTTGATAGAAAGCTAACATTTCTATTCCAAGTAGCTACCTAGCTGTGAAATGAAAAACCTTCTGGAGGTGACCCTCTGAGGCAGAAGGCCTCCCAGAGGCTGCTTTACGCACAGCAGGCCTCCTCTTGATGTATATGCTCAGAGTCATAGAATGATGTAGGTTGAAAGGGCCCTCTGGAGGTCATCTGGTTCAACCCTCTTGCTCAAGCAGGGTCACCTAGAGCAAGCTGCCCAGGACTGTGTCCAGCCAGGTTCTGATGTCTCTACAGATGGAGACTCCACCACCTCCCTGGGCAACCTGGACGAGTGCTCAGTCACCCTCACAGTGAAAAAGTGGTTCCTGATGTTCAGACAGAGTCTCCTGTGTTTCAGTTTGTGCACATTGCCTCTTCTCCTGTCACTGGACACCACTGAAAAAAGCCTCGCTCTGTCTTCTTCTGAGGTATGCTGCTAGTTACTGACCTCCAGCTAGACTTCATACCACTGATCACCACCCTCTAGGCCTGGATGTTCAGCCAATTTTCAGTCCAACTTACTGTCTGCTCATCTGGCTTATACTTCATCAGCTTCCATATGAGGATCTTATGGGAGACTGTGTCAAAAGCTCTCCTGAAGTCAGGGTAGACTATCTACTGCTCTCCCCTCATCTACCAAGCTAGTCAATTCATTGCGGAAGTTCATCAGGTCAGTCAAGTGAGACTTCCCCTTTGTGAATCCATGCTGACTACTCCCAATTGCCTTCTTGTCCTCCATGTGCCTGGAAATAGTTTCCAGCATTAGTTGTTCCATGACATTACCAGGGATTGAGGTGAGGCTGAACAGCCTGTAGTTCCCCAGGTCCTCCTTGTCCTTTTTGAAAACAGGAATGACATTTGCTTTCTTCCAGTCATCAGGCACTTGTCCTGGTGGCCATGATTGTTCGAAGATAATCAAGAGTGTCCTTGGAATGACATCTGCCAGCTCCCTTGGCACTTGTGGGTGCACCACATTAGGGCCTACGGATTTATGTATGTCCAATTTGCTTAAGTATTCTCTGACCTGATCCTCAGCCACCAAGGGTACATCTTCCTTGCTCCAGACTTCCCTCCTGGTCTCTGGAGCCTGGGATCCCTGATTGTAAAGTCTCTGGTGAAGACTGAGGCAAAGAAGGCATTCAGTACCTCAACTTTTTCCAAGTCCTGTGTCACCAGGGTCTCTGCCCCATTCAGCAGCGGGCCCACATTTTTCCTAGTCTTTCTTTTGCTACTTGTGGACTTATAGAAGTCCTTCTTGTTGCCTTTGACATCCCTTGCCCAATTCCACTTCAGGTGGGCTTTGGCTTTCCTAACACCATCTCTGCATGCTTGGACACTGTCTCTATATCCTTCCTGGTTGCTTGTCCCTACTTCCACCTTTTGTATACTTCCCTTTTATGTCTGAGCTTTGCCAAGAACATCTTGTTCATCCATGCAGGCCTCCTAGCATTTCTGTCAGGCTTGCTGCTTGTTGGGATGGACCACTCTTGAGCTTGGAGGAAGTGATCCTTGAATATCAATAAGCTTTCTTGGACCCATCTTCCCTCCAGGGCCTGATCCCGTGGGACTCTTTCAAACAGATCACTGAAGAGGCCAAAGTCTACTCTCCTGTTGACCCACTACGTAATCATTAAGCCAGGGTATATGCACGTGATCAGTCTCAGGGCTGGCTCTCATTTTGGCTGTGCCAGGCTAATCCAGCCTGCCTTGAAGCAAGGATTTAGGACCTCTACATGCTGCTCCACCTTTCTGCCTTGAAATGAAGGGCCTGATCCAGCATGAGGTTGTCACCCCTGCTCTCTTCTGATGCTGCTCAGGTCACACAAGGACATGAGGTCACACAGGGACACTGGCTAGAATAGATCCATGCCTCCAAGAATTAACCAGTTGTGTGGGCTGACCTGTATGTGCTGGACGAAGGAAAGGAGAAGGAAGGGGGAAGAGGAAATGAGCAGTAGAGTGGTGGTATAAGTAATCCCTTACACAGGTATTGGCAATCCCAATGTCAAATGAAATACAATTGATACCTTAAAGTTGGGGGGTCTTGGCTCTTTTTTTTTTTTTTCTTTCTCTCTCCCCGCCCGCCCCCCCCCCCCACCTTTTGAGTGGCTTGACCACTCCTGTTCATTTAGAAATACCACCTCTTTCTTTTCTGAATCACCCTGCTATAACTTTTTCATTGTCATAAGGCTGTCTGGACCTTGCTCACAAATTAGAATCAAATCTTTTTTCTTTTCATTTTTTTCCAAGTCTCTTCTGAACCAGAAGTAATGAAAGTCATCTTATGCGGTCTGTTTTCCTGGCACTTTAACAGAAGGACAGAAATAGCGGAAATCTGAGAAGAAGAATCTTTTCATAAGTGCTTGCTCATATATATACTTACATAGTTTGTTCTGTTAGAAAATACAATAAGCAAAGGTACTAGGACTCCTACTAACCTTAACCTTCACTTTCTAGTAACTACTCTCAATGACAGGATTCAGATTTTAGATCTAAAAGTGAAGATTAACACAAAGATTGCTAACTTTATTGTAAAGAGTACCATTTTAGAAATTTCAGAGAAAACTCTGACTTCTATCTTCACTTTAGACTCAAAAGATTTGGTTAATCTGAATAATATTCCTATTCTCTTCCAAACCTTTGGGGGCTTACCTGAATCTCACATCTGTTCCTTCAAAGTTCATCATTCACAGCAGAGCTAGGATGTAATGTCTTTTTTACTGGAAATCTCTACAATATTATCAACAGCATAAGGTTATTAAGAAAATCAATTCAGTATTAAATCTGGATTTCTTGGCTTTAGTGGTTTAAGACACACACAGAAATTCTGTCTGATTCAGAAAGAAAATTTTCATTGCTCTAAATTAAATGACTCAGAGAATTAATTTTCAGAGAAAAGAACAGGACTTTATCAGTGTGAGACCTTCCAGTGCTTGGAAAATGTGGGTGAAAATTTTATTTCAACTTGACACTGTACATGAAGCTGAATTCTAAGTACTTTCTACAGTACATTCAAAGCCATAGGGTACTGATGAAATGAACTGTAACTGATTTTCTGGGATAGATACTGAAAAAACAACTTCCTACTCCATAGAATAGGAACTGTTCCAGAAAGCTCTGTTAATAATGGTTAATAACAGAGAGGCTGGAAGTGCTGAATTCAGACCTCTTCCAAGACAGCACCAAATTTCAGTTGCTCTGAACCATCTTGCCCTGGCTTGGCCAAATCTAGGCTTCCCGAGTGAAGACTGCGGCGAGCAAGTAGAGCTGAAGTTTTCTCCTTTGGCCTACTGTCCTTTAACAACCTATGAGAGCGGACACTGTCTAACTCAATTATTTGTGACCTGGGACTGATTTAATTCAATTCCACAATGGCAGAGAACCAAGTGTTAGAGACCAATGAACCATTATTCCCACTGAAAAAATACCCTTGTGTGGTATTATTATTTGAGGAGGGACGGTGCCTGATTTTGTGCTGTGTAGCAAGGAGTCTGGCATGAATTTGGTCCGGACTCACTTAATCAATGATATTGGCAAACTACAGAAGTTGTTGCCATTTGAGTCTTATGCATTGAAATGTAAAGGGCAGTTAGTTTCGTATACAGGATTCAAAATCTGGTTTGTTCTCTTTTAAGGATCCACATGGGTTGTTTCAGGGTAAAGAGGGTCTCTTCCTGAGATTGGCATATATATACGTATATAATGTATTGATTGTGGAAAAACACTAACAGCTGTAAAAATTGAATGGATTTTAAGCACCATATGATCTAGCTGCGGGAGAAATTTTCTACCAAATGTGAATAGAATTACATTAGGAAAAAATAACACTGAACATGTTAACCGTAATAAGCTTGCCATTGATTATTACAGCATGTTTCATTTTAAATAGGAAGTGGCACAGGAGAAGTGAAACAAACCAGTAGGAACACGTCTAAGCCATTACATGTTTTTTCAGCCTGTCAAATTCATGCAAAATGGTGGATGATCAAAAATCAGGTGGGTTTGCATCATTAAATTCAAAATTACAGTCATACCGATGCAAATTTTTATCATCAGCTTAACAAATGAAAATAAGTGGAAGGTTTTCTGTCTTTTTAAAAGTGTTTGTACTTTCCTGGTTTTTGTGTATTTTGGTGAAAGAGTTTGAACTGCTTCTTGATGCTATTTGTTTGAAGTTGAAAACTGATGCAGACTTAAATAGCAGAGGCTGTTAGTCTTGGAGGCTCCTTCAGCTAAGGAGAAAGTGAAAGGTATGTGTGATACATGGCAGGCCTCCCTGGGGGCACATTGTTGTGCACAAGGCTCCCAGTTCTATAGTTTAACAATATCTGAATACAATCCTACATCTCTCTATTCAGAAAAGTGTTTTAAACATGTATTAAATTGTCATTGACTTCGTATATGGAACTGGATGTTTTGCCAAGTAGAAGCAGACTGTTTGAAGCAGAGCTAAGGATTTGATCCTGCATTCATTGAAATCATCACTAGTTCTCCTGAATTGATTAGTACAGAAGCTAGTTCTAAAATATGCATTAACAAGGGCATGAGTGCATTTATAATCTTTGCCTAAGGAAAGAATAAAACCAGAAAAAATATTTTCTGGTTTTTTTCATGCTGCTTCTGCAAAGTGCTTCTCCAAGAAGATGTTATCCTTTTTATATGTGAGCTTAAACCAGTGGTTAACCCTCAACGTATGAACATTGAAATGTGAGTATTAAGGGCTAATAAATGTGAGTTTCATCATTAGTTGCTTTGCACTTTCTCTTTGCGCAACATTTCGAGAACTTTCTGAACTATCAAATGGTTTGTGCTTTGGCTGAATAAGACCACCCACTATTGCGATATGGTAGCTGCAAAGAGAATTTAGGGGAACTTGTTGCACACCAGTGAAAAGTAAATCAAATATTAGTGACATCCTCTTAAGAGACAATGCATTTAATTTCTGAAATATTTTCACCATTACAAATAAATAATAATAATAATAAATTTCAGAAATCTTAGATTCTTAAGTAACCCAATCCCACTGCATTGGGCAGTGTGAGAGTTAGTGATTATGTGGTTTGACCCTCATATGGTACATCAATCATGGCAATGTTCTTTCCCTTTGCGTCCAAGTAAAACCACTACTTCCCACGCAACATGTCATTACCATCACAATAGGATCTGCTTGGTAATAGCATTTGGAAGGGATCCTTTGCTTTAAAGCACTGTTTGAAATCAAAGCTCCCTTCCTGTTGCAACTTAGCTTTAAAACAGACTTCTAGTGATCCTGGCAAATACAATGCTCTTTTTCTTTATCCTCCTCAGTTCTGATTCCATTCATTGCCTTTTGGCTACTTTTTTTTTTTTTTAATGGAAAAGCAGAAAAAAGGTTTTCCAGATCTTGAAATAATATTAAATTCTAAATTTCAGAGGAGAAAAAAGAAGGATTTTCCAATTGACATTTGCCTGTGTGATTTTGAAACCTCCATAGTATGTCCTTTAATTGGAACCATCCAACAAACTGCAACAATCTCCAACCTTTGTTCAAATTACTAACTTGAAAAAGAATTAAAACATAAAATGCTACTTTTATAAAGTAGCATTATAAAGATCTGACAGAAGTAAGCTGGAAAAAGGAAAAATTCAGAAAACACGCTAACTCCACCTATTGCAGTAAACAGTAGCAAATGATATTCACTTACAGTCTTCACTGTTTCCCAACAAATTGGGCAAGGATTCCATTTCTTTCCCTTAATCTTAAATACCGAGTCATTAATTGCTAAGATTTGTACCCTCTCACATATTCAAAGGCTAATGTTGCTAAAGAAGATAGTTTACTCTTATGTTTTGATCTTTTAGTATACATTGCTGCTGGTTTTTGGCTATTATCTAACCAAGAGTATTAGAAGTGCACCCAGCACAACTTTATGTGGGAGGTCCATATAACATAATGGAAATAGTTATCTTTCTTAATTAAAAAGGATAAATATTTCCTTCCTTTCTCATGTGCCAGCTGCTCTCCTAAGAAGGATAAAATCCCCATTGGGCTTTTGGGACAACCTAGCTGGAGGGAATCATTTGTCTATTAGGAGGGAGAGGGCCTGCCTGAGGACATGCAAGTTGTGTCATGATTTAAAGCTGTATCAGCCTGATTCCCAGCTGGAGAGGATGCTGCAGGTCAGGTCCCTCTTCTGAGAATATCCAACCCCTGTGTGTTCACATAAAGCTTCCCTACCACATTATCTGGTAGAGCAGAGGAGAGTGAGATGGCTTAGGATAGTAGAAGCTGCTGTTAATTTTCACAGCTTTGTATTAGAACTGCATAATCAGCTTATAAATGGAGTATGAATTGGTCTGGTCACTTGTCACTGGCCTGTCTTCTCCACTTAGTGGTTACTGAATTTTAATGCTGATTTTTTTTTTCTTGGAGTCCTTCACAGTGTTACCCAGGTTAGTGAGTGCTACAGTAGACTAATTAGGGTTGGTGAAAGCACAGACTTCAATACCTAGGCCCATAACTGAAAAAGATGCATGCCATGACAAGATGTACCTGCAGACTAAAAAGAATTGGAGCACAAAAGCCATATCAGGTTGTGTTTATAGCTATAGTCAGTGCTTTTTGCTACTTCTCTCCTTCCATAAGTAGGTATTCATGGGCCTGTCTCCATGATGGGGTACTTTCTTTTCTTTTCAAAATTTTTTTTTTTGCTTAGGTCTTTCTGGACAGCAGAACATGTGTCTGCATGTGACAAAAATAAGGACTGAAGAGAAGGCAACAGCACTGTCTTTAGAACTGTTTTTTGTCATTCATGCCAGCTATACTGATTTCTTTCTTTAGTCCTAGGCTGGTGCTTTCTATAACCAAAAAATCCTGAATGAAACTACTGCATTACTGCATCCTCATATTTGTCAAACGATAATTTTCTATAGTTTCTAATAAAGAGGAATGCTATACATTTCACGATTATTATCCAAAAGTACTTGGACCCTTTGAGATAACTATTTCCTCTAACAAAGAAATTAAAAGGGAGCTTACTTAAGAAGTTGTTGTTAGCTATGAGTGTCTTTTCCATGCCAGAAAACCTTTCTGTGATGACAAGCATGAAGCCTAAGAATAGGAGAGCACTTCCTACGTCTCCCTAAGAGCATCATATGCTATGGGCTAGTGGGCTTCTATGGTCCCACATGACCTTGTGGGTCCAGCAGTAGGACTCCTCTGTCAGCCTCTGCTGGAGAGGCAAGGAAAGCTGACCAGGTCTAAACAAACTTAATTCATATGCATGTTCTTTTTTGGGGTGTTTCTATTAAGTCAGTTAATTGTCATAAATATAGTTATGCTCTTCTCGCAAAACATGTGGGCAGCCCACCTGTCCCTAATGGATTGGGGTCAGTCAAGCTATTCGTTCTGGCCTGCAGCCTGAAGCAAAGGATCCTTTGGCAAAGAAAGGTAGTTGAGAGAGATTTCTGGAAGAAAGAGAAAGGCTGTGTTTAGGAAATCTCTGTTGTTGCCAGGTTGGTGTACAGAAGCTGTATGTCATTATATTCTCTCAGAAAAGGCTGACAGCACTGTGGATGAGGAAGTGTAAACTTGCAGTCTGCAAACTCATGTACTGAGAAGGCCAAGAAGCACAGTAAGTGGGAGAAGCAGGTGGCAACGAGGTGGAGCAATTAATGAATCCAACTAGTAGGAATGATCAGGGGCCAGCACTGTTACTGGCAGCAGGTTAATGGGCAGCCTGGCTAGTGGGTGCTGATGGAGAGTGCACTTAAGAGAGTGACTCTTGGGACTGTCTGACAGAAAACACGGTGTAAACCCACAGCGGTGGAGGGCTTGGCCCTCAGGGGACCTGGCCTAAGGGATCACCCCTAAAGAGCTTCATGAACAAAGCACTCTCTGTAAAGCTGTGAAAGGGCATAGCACCCAGAAAAAGAGGATATGCTGTTAGGGGCATCAGATGAATCTGCCCATTCATTGCAGTCTTGGATATGAAATGGTTGAGTGCTGCGTCTGGACAAGGAGCTATTTCAGCAGTTTTAGTACAGAGGCTATTGCTGGCATGTTCCAGGGAAAAGACAGTATTGCCTATGGGATTGTTTAGGTTTTCCTAATCCGTTTCCAAAATGTTTTTCTCCTCTTCCAGTACACTTCTCTTTATTTAAACCCATTTGTTTGACTTACTGCTTATAAGTGGGGAAGTATGGCTCATTGAGTACCTTAGCAATATAATTTGATTGCCAGACTACTGGATAATGGCTTGAGTGTTTTATTTTGAACCTTTCAAAACTCTGTTGCTATTGCCACGGCCCTGCTGCTTGCTAATCAGTGTCTGGCAGAAAGCTTAGGTTTGTGAAAAGACAGGTCAACAGCGGAGGGTGAGTTGGGTAGTTTGCACCTCTTGCTGTTTTTCATGAAAGTTGCCTTGCATGGACAGATTGGCAGGGAAAAATTAACTGACCTGAAAAGGGGGTGAGCAGGGAGGTGATAGGCTGCTGATAGTGCTAAGTTAATTGGGGTATTCAGGGCAAGGCTGACTGAAGAATTGCAGAAGGATCCGACAAGACTGAATGACTGGTCAATAAAATGGTGGATTAAATTCAGTGTGGACAGAAATAAATTGATACACAGAGCAGAGAAAAAATAATCCTATCTTTACCTCAACTTAAGGACACTGTTAGAGGAAGGACACTGGGGGAGTCAGACCTTTGGTCTAACCTGATAAATCTTCTCTTGGACATCTGCTTTTTCTTTTCCTGGCAATAGTAGTTCTACAAAGGCTGTCCCTTACACTCTGTGAACCATAGGAATTCACAGCAATTTAAAAAAAGAAAAAAAGAAGGAAAAAAAAAAAGTGTCCGCTCCTGGGTCCATAAAGTCTTGCAGGCTTCAGTACAACTTCACAGAAAAACTCATGCAAATCAATCTCTCCTTGCAGAACCGATTCTTGGTCTCTTCTGTGTGAGCATCTTTGCAGGACACGGAAAGTGGGGCCGGGGGTGGCTTTTCCATGTCATGTGTCTCAGCATATGTATCTAGGAATTTATACAATTCTTCTTTCTCCTCCATTCAGAGAAGAGGAGAGAGAGATCCGTGTTTAAACCACAGTAAAAGCCTGTGGGATACAGGCTACCTAGTTGTCGTCGGGTCTTTGTTTGAAAGCAAGAGTACTTGTGTACAACTGAGGTAGGGAAAGAGTCATGCCTATATGAACAGGCAGAGCAAAAGCCAAAAGTCAGTCCAAAAGCTATGTAGTCCTCTTGGTTTACAAGGTTTATAAGCTGAGAGTCAGAGTACGTTAGCTAACCCAGAGAGTACCATTTACACTGGCTTGTCTGGCCTGCTCAAAGAGGAGTTTGTACAGTCCATGCTTCTCTGTGCTTTTATTTTAGGACTCTCAGTTTAGCCTGGGTTGGAAAATTTGGGCTAGACTCTGCACTCTTTTTAAGAGCACTCCAAACATTTCAAATGTCCAATCTTGAGTGCCATTTCCTTTCTCTAGGGAATGTTGTTTTCTTAGATACAAAGCTTAGCACGAGCATCAATGTGGCAGACCACTAAGGTTAAGATCATATCTTTTATCTTTAAAAAATATTTTATAGCATTCTTAACAGCAGCAATTAATTCTACAGGATAGAATGCTTTATGATTTATCGCAGTCAGGAAGTGCTACACAACTTAATATACAACAGAATTTTCCAGCCACTTTGGTGTAGTTGGCTCCAATGCCTTATAAGCATTAGTGGGACATGGTAATTTGCTTCACAGCTCTCTTAAATAGTTATGATTTTTTTTAAGTTCACCTGCTGTTTCTTTTTTGAGGGGAGTGATGGGAATTTCAGTATGTGGTGAACCAAAATTAATTTAGCATTTAATCTAAAGTAGTAACTGTTCCTTTGTAACATAAGCTTTCATTGATGCCTTCATAATAGATATAATAGATAACCAATTTGTATCTGATGTAGACAAACAGAAAAAATTGATGACAAGTGGAAATGTGTTTCTAATTGTAGTGAGAGTTTGAATTGGCTTCAAGTTCTAATGTTTATGCAATATAAATTATTAGAGAGGCTAAGGCATTGCCAGTAGCTGAACTTTCTATTATTGGATGGAAACTTAGCTATAGCACAAAGTGAGGTGAATCTTTTCTGTGTGCACATGCACACATGCATATATACACACAGAACTACTGGGACAAAGTAGACTCTGAACCTAGAAAGTTAGTCTAGACACAGTTAAAGAGATGTTGGAGTAAGTGGTGCTTGAGAAGTTCACACTTCTCATGGCTCATTTCTACCTCTTCCAGGAAGCGCTCTGCCTCTCAAGTTGCACCAATACATGTGTTTGTGGGACTAGCCTGCATATGGATCACTGGAAGTTTTCAGGTTAAAAGCCATTCTCCCCCATTTCAGTGAGCTTTGGATGTAGGACAGGATAAGGCACAAATAGAGTAAATAACTTGTGCAGTATATCACAGGCAATAAAACTCTGCACACGTTTCTCCTGAACTGAGTACTATGACAACAAGAAAATCCTGGTCCTAAATCACATGTAAATGTTAAACTAAATTCTAAGCGATTTGGTACACTATAGAAATGTTTCAGGCAGTGAAAGGACAGGTTTTTAGATAGAGTACACGGGGTCTATGCTCTGAACATCAGTGGACATTCAGTGTTACCCTGAAGAGACTGTCTGATTTCTGCCTGAAAATCAGAGATGGGAATGTTCACCTCTGAGAGATGTTGTGAGGACTAATTATTATTTTCTGCAGAATCCTTTCCTGTTTGTGGCAGAAGACATACTAGATAGGAAGCTAATTGTTTTTGAAATGCATAACCTTTGCCCCAAGTCATGAATCCAGCGGCTACAGATATTGACTTCTCAGAGACTTGAGTCTGATCAGAGAGATGATAAAATAAGATTTGCTCAAAGGGTTTTCACTGATGGATTTGAAGAATAATCAGTTTTTTAAAGTTATAATTAATTAACATCTACTCCATTTGTTTTGTATTTCTTTTCTTTGTACATGTATCTGAATGATTTCTAGTTTGTACTTGTACTTATTTCCTATGATTGTCTTTTTAAGACTGCAACTTTTTGTTACTGCTTCTGAGCAGATGCTTGATTTTGGAAGGGTTTCTCTAGAAAAATGCAGAAATATTGGCTGAATTTAAGCATCATTTGTTGCTGTAAGGGCCTATAGTTCATAAGCAATACTGTTGCTGAAAAATATTTCCAATATAACAAACTTAACTGAACTTCCTATATTGGGAGATTCTTGGAAAGTTGCTAACCTATTGCCATTCTATGATAAACTAGGAGAAAAATTTTTAAAATTATTGTAAGATATTGATATTGAAGTTTGACTGTGAAGAAGAAATAGGTGGTTGGATTCTGGTGTTGCTGGCAGCAAATCATATTAGGAATAGCAGTTGAAAAGGAAAAATGGAAGTCTCAAAAAGAAATGTATCCAGTAAGCTAAAAATCTTTGGTGTACTCTAATGAATACCGGTATGTATGCCATCATACATAAACCCATTCTGAATACCTATTTTGAGAGTATCAATGTTTGCTGTCAGCCCAGCATGGCAGACAAGCTCACGGGAAGAGATCTAGTTTTCTGTGAGACTCTGCCGGATACGTTACTGCAGATATATGTAATTGCCCAGCTGTGCAGAGCTCATGGTGCACCACTCAGTTTAACCTGGCTAGCTCTTGTTATGGGTGGGGGCAATATACTCTTGTTTCTGCCAAGTCTGGCTAAACCCTTTGCATTTGAAGGGAACAGAGTTATCAATTCATTGCTATGCTGAATGTTTATTAGGAATTCTTCTCTGTTAAGCACAGATAATACCTAAATACCCAGTTTCTCATTCTTGCACACAATCACAAATAATAATAATGTTTTTTAACTGTTAATGGTGATTTACTAGCTATAGGAATGATAAAGGCAAAGCAAACTTTTTGTTGTTATTTCAAACTAAGGAGTGCAGGTAATACAGAATGTAAAAAATAAACAAAAACCTGAAACTATTGTAATGAATGTTGTTATACTCTCACATGTGTGTTTGGTGATATCAACATCATTTAACATATACATTTATTTGTGTGAGCTGTTTTACAGAGTGAAGCATTGAGAAAGTACTTTTAGGATTCACTATTTGGATTTGAATGCATTGCCCATTAAAATTTGGTTTTGTTTTTACCTCTGCCACTCTAAAAGTGGGTAATTTTGTGCAAGTCAGTGCATCACTTGGAGCCTGAGATCTCCATTTTGACAAAGGAGATAACATTGTCTTATTCCCAGCTTTCTTCTATTTTCTTTTGTTTTTTTTTTTTAATGTTTTGGTTTTACTAGCCTCTTATGGGACATAATCTTTTCTTGCAGTGTGAATATGCAGAACTTGCACAGAGATTCTAGTGAAGATTGACACCTCTAGGTATTAATGCAATATGAAAAATAAACACTAATTATTTGGACCTTTCTCATCCCCTTTCTGCTTCAGTGGATCTTTTCTTTAATGGGCTTGTTTGCAATTTAAAGGGCTAAATAATGTAACAGAGTTTTGCCTTCTGGAATTTAGTTTAGTTTTCTCTGCTATGTTTCCTGCTGTGGTGTTAAGGGAGCTGGTCAAGAGAAGGTACAACAAAGCAGTAATTATTTGTACTTAGATATAAGACTTTCAGGATGCTATTCAGGCCCCTTAGAATTCAGTGAGAATTCAATAGCAACACTCCCTCTGTTTTAATGGAGTGAGGATTTCATTCTTCTTTCTGGTCTTACAGAAAAGTTCCTGGATTCCAGAAAAGAGCTTTACTTTTGTTAAATGTTTCAGCGGTGTTTCTCTCAATCCATCAGCACTCAAAGCCATAATTTTTCAGTTTGATATGATGCTGAGTAAATGCTCAGAAAAGAATCAAAATTTGACCTTCCAGTTCAGCTGTGACAAGGAAAGCAATTTAAAAAATCATTCAGGAAGGGGGGGCAGGGCGGGGACGAAATCATCTCAGATCTATCATAGATTTATTTTTTCTTAATTTATAACAAGCCACGATAATTTTACATTTTAAATATTTTTTTCTTGTTCAAGAATATTTAGTGAGAACGTGCAGTTTTGGCTGCATGTTGAGAGATAATTCACTGAGATGAATTATTGTTGTGTTTTGTAGTGAGATCACTGCTCATAAACTAGGGGATTAATATGTATTATCTAGCCAAAATCAAGCTTTTATGTATGGTATTTCCTTGTTTGAAGGGGGTGGGGTGGGAACCCCTGCGTCTGTAGCATTGCCAGAGTAGTTTGCTTTTCATGTTACAGGAGGCAGCAGGAACACCTACAAGAACTATCCACCACATTTAGCCAAAACCCATCAAGTTCCTCCTGTGTTCTTCACAACTGTGATAAAAATCAGTCATTAAATAGATCTCCAGAGAATATGAGGATCATCTCAACAGATCTTGTATTCTTTTTTCAACTCGGAGAGTAACCCAAGGGATCTCCGGTCTCCATACTTGACTTGCCACTTACTATTGCCAAGGCATGAACCGGGACCTTTGTAGGATGTACAAAGAGGTCAATATGGCCTCTGGGCTAAAATAAGGTGTATCGTTATCAGAATATCTAATGCAGGATTATATCCTATACATACATGTGTATGTATATTCATACATACACATAAATGAAAGATAAATCCCCAGAAGTTCACATAGTCATGGATACCTTTCCTATCTGTTCATTGTGTATACCTTTAGTATTAATAAGGCAAACAGTTGATATCAAGTATTCAAAAGGATAATTTTCTATCACAAAGTCGTTAGGGAGGGTGTGGGGTGTGGAACTTTGTTCCTAACAGCAAGTAACAGCTAAATTCAGATCTGAATTCAGCTTCAAGCTTAGAAAAAGAGTAGAGAGAAGCAAGGATGTTTTCACGTGTCAGACTCTTAAGCTAAGGTCTCCTACACTTGCTTTATGCAAGTACTAAATAACTCTGTATTTTATAAATTAAGTAGGTGGACATGATGATAAGAAATTATTAACTGGCAGTTGGCAGGTGTACCTTATAAAGATGATCAAGAAGTACAGTCAATATAAGTCTTCTGCTGAATTTCACAACTCAAGCACGTAGGTGTGCACATGGACAAAATTAGTTGTTAAGTAGTGTCGGGGCTTAACCCCAGCCAGCAACTAAGCACCACGCAGCCGCTCACCCCTCACCGATCCCAGTGGGATGGGGAGGAGGATCAGGGAAAAAAAAAAGTAAAACTCGTGGGTTGAGATAAGAACAGTTTAATAACTAAAGTAAAATAAAATATAATACTAACAATAATAATAATAAAATTATAATAATTGTAATGAAAAGGAATATAACAAAAACATAGAGAAATAAAACCCAAGAAAAGACAAGTGATGCACAATGCAATTGCTCACCACCTGCTGACCAATGCCCAAGCAGTGATCTGCCCCTCCTGGCCAATTCCCCCAAGTTTATACACTGAGCATGACGTTCTATGGTATGGAATACCCCTTTGGCTAGTTCGGGTCAGCTGCCCCGGCTCTGCTCCCTCCCAGCTTCTTGCACACCTGCTTGCTGGCAGAGCATGGGAAACTGAAAAGTCCTTGGCTTAGGATAAGCACTACTTAGCAACAACTAAAACATCAGTGTGTTGTCAACATTATTCTCACACTAAATCCAAAACACAGCACTATACCAGCTACTAAGAGGAAAATTAACTCTATCCCAGCCAAAACCAGGACAAGTAGAAAAGTAGTAAGAAATATGTTATAAAATGTGTTGACTGTTTAACTTGCTTCCCGTTCCTTTTTATTCTCTGCGTTGCAAAGCAAAATTGTGCCCACCCTTTGAGAAGTTTATGATCAGTGAATGACACAAACAAAACAAGTGGGACAAGGACAAAGGTGCAGTTAAGATTTTTCAGTACTTGATCAATTATGTAATACTTGATGGGATAATTCGTGGTGAGAAAACACAAGTAACACTTCAGCTTTCAGGCAGCTGGAAGACAGTGTGAGGTGGTGCCCTTCTTGCAGAGCAACTACCATGGGAAAAAGGTTAGAGATGGAAGAGAAATATAAATGTGTATGCAGTTTTGCCGGCTCCCTTGCTTTTCTTGCCCTAAAAGAGAAAGAAAGAAAAAAGAGCGCGCGCGTGCGTGCGTGTGTGCATGCGTGTTACATGGGAATATTCAGCCATGAAAGTGGTTGCTTCTAGAGACTTCTAGACTGAAAAAAAATTTTGGTAGCTTTGAATATAAGCTGTAGTGAAGGTGTAGTGTTTCAGTTGTTTTTTCCCCTGAGCACTTACAGAGCACAGTAAGAAGAAAGTAAGCCTTTTCTTCCTATTACTAGTAGGACCTTTTTAAAATTTTTACCTTGTATTTCACGCAGTACTGATTTGTTTTCATTTTTTAGCCAAACTAGAGAAGTGTTTTGATTCAAATTAACTTGGATGGATTTTTTTTTTTTGCTAAACTGGGAGGGGAAGGGGAAGTGGGGAAGAAGCAAAATGTTTTATTTTCTCAAGCCTTTAAAACCTTTTTAATTGAACACTGGCAATTTTCTAAGCAAAGATGTCACTTCAAAATGAAAACAGATGAGTTCATTTAAAAAAAAAAGTTTAAGCTTTTCTGAAATTAAAAAATCCACAATAATAAATCTACTACAATCACAATAAAACTTGTCTAATAATAAAACTCCTTTTTTTTAGCAAAACATATAATAAAGCCCTCAAAAACTGCTCTACTTCTGTTTGGTTTTAGTTTCAACTCCTGGCTGACACCACCTCTTTTTTGCTAAGCTCACTGTTGCTAAAAAGTTTCCTTGCCCTTTAATTTTCCCCCTTTCACCTTTCTTTCCTCTTTGAGGTCTTTTTTCCATGCTGCTTCTTGTAAATGCAAGTTCTCAAAGAATAATCAATGAAGGTATTAAAGCGACCACAGAAAGTCTGTCAACGCTCAAGAGCAGCACAACAGATACAGCTCTGTGTTAGGTTCCTCCTTCAGCTCAACCCGTCCATGAGCTGCTGTAAGAAGCATATGGTGACTCAGAAACAACTCCTGGAAGGTTGCTTGTAGGGTAAACCAAAGGAGCAAGTTAGTGAGCAAGTAATATCTTTCTTGAAATGGTCTCAATCACATTGTTTCCATTGTATTCAGCAGAGTACTGGTGTCTTTTGTCTTCTGTACAATATCACATTTTCCTTTCCCACCATATTAAGTTTACACCCTGCCAGGCAGCACAGAGCTGTCATGCATCCTCTTCCTTCATAAGCAGAAGAGGGTGAAGGTACACATTTCTGGTTTCTGTTTGGAAAGATTTCCATGCTACAATACATCTCTGTTATTTTGAGAAAACCCAAATCTAACTGGTTCTAAGAGATGACACCTCACAGTAGACTGTTTTCCCCATGTTTTCTCTTGAGCTGCACTACTCTGTACCTCAGGACTTCTCTGGGCTGCATTCCAAACACTGGTTAGGCCTGAGTCTAGCAAAGGGTTCCCGTGATATTCTTCACTGTGTGAGGCTCGATGCGTGCAAGAAGGTCACATGAAAATAGCTGGAGTTCAGGTATGATGTGAAGAAGAGCTTCAGTGCAAAGCCAAAGCAACAGACTTCAGTGGAAGATTACCCCTCATCGTCTTTTAATTTTTTCTCTTTATTCACACACCCCACCCTCCAACCTCCCTTGGTACAATGACCTAATTCAGATGCTGGAAACATGGCAGTAGAGAGTTCATAAACTATAGAAATTACACCCCTCATTTCCTGTCCCTTTTCTAGTTTGTAGAAAGTCTGTAAACTATGATAACATCACATCTATGAAAAATAAAAATGCTTTCAATATTAAAGGAAATATAATAATAAAAGATCAAGATATAATTATGGATTTTTTTTTTTAATGGTAAAGATGGTGTAAAATGGGGATGCAACATTATCCCTGTTTCCTTTTAAAATTCAGGATAACCCCCCCAGCAAGTTCTATTGAATTTGGGATCTATTTATGTATTTTTCAGTTTTGGACCTCCTGGCTGTCCAAATGGAGGACAGGAGCCTATGCTTAAGCTTCTGTTTATTAATAGCTTGGTCTTAATTTACAATATTATTGTATTGTTGCAGTCAAAAACTCTGTTGTTTTGATTAGGATGGATGTGGGGATCAAAAAGCACCCTTAGGAGAGAAACTAGAGAGCTTGTTGTTTAGCCTCATAAACTTGAAGGCTGGAGGGAAATGTGTAATAGATCTGTATAAATGCACAGCAGAGATGAATGCTAGGGTCAGAGAAGGGGTGCTTAAGATAAAGGACACGGCTGGCCCAGAAAAAAGGATATTAACTGACTAAATTTAGGCTGGAAAATGCTCCTCTTATGGTAAGAATATTCTTCTAATAGTGTTCTGGAATTGCCTTTTAATGGCAGCAGCAAGACTCAGGCCAAACCCAATTCAGAGGTAAAGTCTGAATGACTTTCTGAATGGGATTATGTAATCAACTTGCATTAGCAGAGGTCTGCTTTGGAGGCACTTTCTTTTCCTGTGTTTAATTTCTTTTTTTTAAATTTTTTTTAAATAAAAAAATGTAAAAGTTTGAAAATGAGGAACTTACTTAAAACATTTTTCTTTAGGACACGATATTTGGAGATTTATGTAAGAACTATGTGAATGAAAAGTTTTGCTGAAAGTATGCAGTATTGTTTGGAGTTTGTTTCTGGCATTAGGTAAAGTGAATCTTGATTGTATGACGTGCTCTGTATTGCTACATTCTTGTGTGATACCTCTAGATGTAACTGGTAAGCCATTGAAGGACATACTTACAAAACACAAAGGACATTTATGTCCCTTTCAATACCCTGTGTACTTTATTCAAAAATAGACTCTTGTTATGACACAATCTCCTAGATGTGTTGTAATCATATGTGGTTTGTGGTCATAGTTTAGTAGCTTTGGATTGCTGCCTGAGGTGCAATGAAACAGTTCAGGTGTCACAAATGCTACCCTGTTTCCAAACAAAGATTGGCTTCCTGTGCTTCTCACCTTGAAATGTTTGGAGATGTGACCTTTTTGTACCTGTTTGTTTCAGGTGATGATTTTTCTGGTACACCACATAATTTAACATCAGACTTGCTTTTTTCTTTTAAGTAGTAAAGTCCATAAAAATACTCCATGCATTGCCTGACAATCCGTTATTCCTGAGTCAGACATTTGGGTTTCTCTGGACCTGGTTGCACTGTCTTTTTTCCAGCTTCTGATATGTTCATGTTCAGAGGTCTTTGTTATATGCAAAGCTTGATTAGCCTGCATAAGATTTTAGTTCTTATATTTTTTGCTGCTCCATTAGTTCCACTAAGTTGCATCATTTTATGTAAGCTGTAGGATCTGGCCTGTAAAACTCCATGAATGTATGTTGAAAGTCAGGTTTTTTGAATTTAGATGAACTAATGAAAATTTGCCACTCTTGACAGTGCAAAGCTGTTGAAAAGAAGCGTTTGTAGGTATTTACGCCTGGGTCGGGGGGGGGTTTAAGTAATGTACAGATGGTAGCTATGGAAACAATATCTGAGTTTGTCTAGATGGTCATGAGGAAGGTAAATAATGAACAAACTGTACCAAATAAATGTACAAGCTGTGCTGAACTGAGGTAAAACAAATTCACTAAGAAAGACACAGAACTAGAGGTTTACTGGCAGCTGCACGCTTGTTTCTGTTCAGTGTGTGTGCCAAGGGCTGGGTTGCACATCTGCCTTGACCCTAATGCTACAGGCTCCAATATAAACATTAAAAAAACCCCAAAAAACCCCAAACTATTTCATGCCTTCCAGAGTAGCACACAAAGTCCATTGCTCTCTGGAGTGGTTTTAATAAGTACAACTGCCCTTGCTTACGACGTTTTTAGCTTTCAGTTTTGCCTGGCTCCGCTCTGACGTGGCAGTTACTAGCGATTTTATATGTGTGAGTTTAGGTAAATGGAGATTTCAGGCTGGCCCCTCTTTCGCTATTTACCTGCCTCATCCTACTTTCACAAAAAGACGTCAGCTGAGAAATCCCATTGCAAACCTTGCCTCATACTACCAGCAGAGCTTTATATGAGGTGTCCAGATGGGATGACTTTCAAGGTCTAAGGCAATACAAAATATAAAGTAAGAGGTGAGACTATTAACACAATCTTTAAAATTTTCAGTTTAGCTTTGATTGGAGAAATGAACTAGATTTCAATATTAAGCTTTTTACTACTTATTTTTTAACTGCTTTTTCCATTATTGCATATTCAGATGTGGGGGGATTGATCAATAAGATTCTGCAAATAATTTGATTGCCATACCTTACTTGATCAACTATTTAATCAAAATAGTTGATAAGCTGATTCAAAGGCTTTAATTTGGGGGTGTGTGGGGGGTATTTGTCTCACTGAGTCAGAAAACGAAGATGATGTTCAGTCTAGTGTTAACAAAAATGTGCTACTTATAGAATGAAGCATTTTTTTTCCACATCTGTAAATTATTCAAATAACTTGAGATTAAAAAAAAAAAAAAAAAATCACTTTATGTTGGTGGTTGGGACACTTCACCCAGGAAGTGGCATCACGTGAGTTATTGTGTCTGGTTTGGTACTTATGCATACTTAGATATTTCTACAATGTGCTTAAGAATGAATAAGGGCGATTGAAAGCCCCATGTAATCATTAGATTATCCAGATAGCTGTCCTGGAGATTGTGGGTTCATGTGTCCTTCAGCAAACAAAAACTGCCTGTATTTCATTGTAGGTGACTGGCTAAAGCCACTTTCCTCCATTTACAAACCATTGGGTTAAAAAAGATGATTGTCCATCTTCGTGTGTGGTAGTGATGGATGAGCAGGGGTGACTGACCAGAAGCACCCATAAAAATCAAATCAAAGTTATTTCTGAACAAATCGCTTTTACTAGTTTTGGTTGAATTTGTGAAAGTTTCAAGCTGAAACTACATTTCATGGAAATTTTGTGGTTTGTGAATAAGTTTTGCCCAACTCTCATCTGCGTGCAGATCAAAGCACACCCTAATGTTGTTCATTCAATCGTCATCCTGCACACATAAGTATAGAGAATTGTCTTTTTATATAGGTGGCCAAATCAGCCTACTAAAAAATGTTCTCCTATGTGCAGTTATTCTCGAACAGTAATATTTCCTGGATGATCTCTGACAAAGTAGAAATCTGTGAAAAGAAAATTTTATAGTTCACTGGTAATCATAATAGCAGAGCTCTTGTTCCAAGAATGGGGGCCTAATTACCTTCTGAAATTCCAAAAAATGAGACTGACTATAACATATTTTACATGATGTGCTAAAGTTATTTTAAGATATGAGCAATTTCAACCTTTTTTAATAAAAGCTTTTCGCATGGCACTTTAGGAAATCTGTATATAAGTGGGTTTACAGAATCACTTTCTTGGCATTTATTCAGGGGGATGCAAATCCTGTTAACTGGCAGCTATATATAGATGTCATAAATGCACAGCCATAATTTAATAAACTGTTGGTTTTTTCTTTTTAGAAACATCTTTAAAATAAAATAAAATTCTGTGCATCTTCTTTGTGGTAATTTTAAATAAGGTTAACTTACAGTCACTGAGCAAAGGCCTGCTTATATCAGTCTTCAAAAGTTTGATCCATTTGAATTATTGTTCTCCATTTAACAACAAAATCAATTTAAAAAAATACATCCTTAATTTTTGCTGTTTTCACTCATGAAAGGATTCAGGAATGATTAACAGAGTCCAATGGAAGTGGTGGAGACAATAACAAAAAAAAAAAGTCATAATAATTTATTGAATATTATGACAAGTTTCATTGCTTGCAGTGCTTCAAAAACACTCACTCCCTCAAGGGTCTGATCCTGGTCCCATTCAAGCTGATGGAAGTTCTTCAATTAATTAAATGAAAACCAGCACAGACACAAGTTAAAATGAACTTGGTAGCTGGAGTGCTGCTTTATATTCTGCCTCAGCAGAGATTAAACCTGTTGCCTACCAAAGGAAATTCTCTTCATTTACTTACTAAATTTTAATTTCAAAGCATGTGAAAAGTAGTATTTTAAGTTCTAGTGAGAAGCATCCCCGTCTTGTGTTTACTTGCGTTTAATCTTCGTATACCTCTGTCACTGTGGGAGGTGTATTCACAGGTTTCCCATAAGGAAGTCAATCTCTTACCTGTTTACCTATGAGTTGTTGGTGACTATTAAGCCTTGGATGACCAGACTGTGCTGGCTTGTCTAAATTCACTATTTCAGTCATACTACCTAAGCTGCATGTTGTCTGAATACTTTGGCTTTAATTCTCTAGTATTCAGCACACCTTTAAAAATAGAGCTATCAAGTATTTTATGTTATAGTGGGCATATAGGCAAAACCATTTTTATGTTTAAAGATCATATTAGGCAATGCAAGTACACAGCACTTTCTCATTGTGGTGGGTTGACCTTGGCTGTCTGCTAGATGCCTGCCCAGCCGCACTGTCACTCCTCCTCCTCCTCCACAGGATGGCAGGGAAAGTAAAATGGGAAAAAACCAAAAGCTCGAGTGTCAAGTTAAAGACAGGGAGATCACTTACCGAGGGATGCAGGGGGATGGGGAATGGGGGCCTGCGGTCAGTCCATACCAGCTCCTCTCTGCCACCCCTGTCCTCTCATGCTGTTCCCCTGCTCCAGCGTGGGCTCTCCACAGGCCGCAGCTCCCTCCGGAGATATCCACCTGCTCCGGCGGGGCTCTCCAGGGGAATCTCGGAGAGGGGGGGCGGCTAGAGCGCCTCCTCCCCCTCCTCCCGCTCTCCCCTCGGGGCTCGCAGGGCTGTTTCTCACACCTTTCCCCTCACCCCTCGCTGCCGGGCAGCGTTCTGCCCTTTCTTCGCTGCGCCTTCGCCGAGGCGCCCGCCCGTGGCTGAGGCGCTCAGCTGTGCCCTGTGGTGGGGCCGCTGGAGCCGGCCAGAATCGGCTGTGTCCAGCATGGAGCAGCCCCAGCCTCTCCTCACAGAGACCCCTGCAGCCCCCGGCCAGCACCTGGGCACCTGTGCCTCACACGCTCATCAAGAAATGTGCAACACCCTGCAGACACGTAGCAGAAAGTCGTGTTGCTCCCTCAGGTAATTTCCTACTCCTGTTTCTCTGTTGCCATTCCCTTTCCCTTCCCTCGTATTCACTGATCTGACCCTGCCAGGCTAATAGCATTGCCTTTCCACGCGCTGTTTGAGAACGTTTGGTTAATTCTCGCTCGCAAGCTCTTCCCTTCCCCTGGGTAGCTTTTAATATGGCTTCCAAAGAGCAGTTTCTGGTACACGTGGTTTTCCTTGAAATGTCTAAACTAACAGCAGGCTTTCCAATCTCTATCATTTTTGTACTATTTTATTTTTAGTGAGTTTTTCTATTGCCTTACAGGAATATTCTCTTACTGGCTTTTGAGAGTGCTGAGGGAAATGTGCCCGGCTGCTGGGCAGCAGCATTGCCGTCTCCCTCGTAGGCCTGCCATGGTCTGGCAATCTCTCTCACATTGCTTCACTCACTTCAGAGCGGTTTCCTAAAGTAACAGATGCTGAACTGCTGTGCGCACTGTAGCAAGATGGAGGAGCACAGCTGCCTCAGTAGTTCTCTAGCCTGCTCGCCTGAAACGCAAAGTGTTATAATTGATTTGTGTCAAAACTGACATGGTGAAACGTCGATTTTTATAGGTATTTGCGCACTGTAAATGGTCTGGACATTTTTAACAATTGTGACAATTACCGTGAGGAAAAGCTAAACAAATATTATTGGTTGGAAAAATAAACCTGCAGGTGCAGTTTGGTTTTGGAGAGGCCTTTGGGAAGGTGGTTCACCTGTTCCTAATGGCAGCATACCCCCAGCACCTTGGCCTGGGGATTTTGATGTTTGTCGGTGGAAATCTGCTGCTGCTTCCTGAACTGCGGCATGGGAGTAATATTTCGTGTGGGTGGTTGCATGGAGTGCTAAGGAGCCATAGGAATATTAAGTATGTATTAAAACACCTCCTTTGGCGTAGAGGCAGGCTAGCAGTGATAAGTATATGAATTTACAGTTAGGTGGTGCTTGTTGTGGTGAAGGAAATCTCACATATTTCAGTATTTTTTGTTAAATTTATCACAGGTTTCTGACTTTATGGCAATGATGGCAGATCTGTGCACATGGTTGTGTACAATGCTGACTTCTCTACACTGTAAGGTTTTAGGGCCTAAGAGTCTTTGCCGATGATCTTATCTAAGGTTTGGGGAAGGACATGCATTGATCTTAATGACAGTCATCCAAGGGATTAGCAGAATGAGGTTCTGAAATATTTTTCTCCTTAAGATACCTACTGTGCTACGTATTGAAGAGCAGGAGATAAATAAGTGGATAATGGGAAGGGGGGGACACACAACAAAATCTACTTGTTGACTAACTCCATTAGGAGTTTCAAAAGGCCTTTAAAAACGTGCTTCCTCCCCTCAGAGGCACAGAGAAGAAACCAAGTAGTCATGATGCGGATAACAAAATGTTATTTTTGAATCCACAGATGATTAGGTCACCTAACAAAGAAAAAAAAAAAAAAAGTCATGGGTCTTCATCCCACTAAAAAGCTACAATCAGAAGAACCCAAGTTGCCCTAGAAATGTCGTACTGCTTTTCCAGCTTTTATTTATACGCAGTGACAAAGGGGTTAAGCAACAGTTCGTGTGACAAAATTTCCAGATGTTATGAAGGGTCTGTCTATGCTGTAATGTAAACGTTGAAGTGCCTGAGTTAGTTAGCTTAAAAGAAGCACTGGAACACTTTAGCCATAATAAACTGGCACCTTGTCAATACCTTGGTCAGAAACAACCAGGGAAGGTAGCTGGGTATGGGCTTCTCACAGAGTAGGACAGCCCGTGCTGAGACCTTTGTTGAAATAGGTGAACTGCTCCTGGTACCTCAGCTTGGTCCTTTGAATGCAGCTGGGATGTCTCCCTGTCGCAGTGAAAATTACGTACAAAATGATTTAGCGGGATTTCTGGGCACCATGACTTGGAACACAAAAGAATCAGACAGTCAGATAGGAAAGAACAAAACAAAATGAAACCCACTTTTTTCAAATTTTGTACATTTAAAAGATGAGGATCCAAAAACCATCAGATATTTATGTGCCTTACTAGAGTATACAAAGTTACAATACGAAGTTAGAAAAAAGCTTTGAAAGTGATCACTATCACTATATCACTTCTTACATTTAGTGGATAAACTAGCCTTTACTGTCTGAAGTCAGGAGGAAACTTTTCCAGGTTGGGGCAGCTCATCCTATGGCTACCTAATGAGTAGATTTTGCTGCACCTCTTACTGAATCAGATGAGACTGCCCACTGTTGAAGAGAGGATATCAGGGTATATGAACCATTGGTCTCATCTGGCATGGGAGCTCTTTTTTCCATAAAGCGCAAACCAGGGAAAATGAAAGAAGTGTGGTTTGGGGAGCTCAGTCTGAGGTAGGGACAAGGACTAGTACTGCAGAGGGATTCTTCCATCGCATACAATTAGCTTCTGGACTGAAAACGTATGCTAAGATGTTTGGGTTGGTTTCTGTTTTGTTTGGGATTTGGTTTTTTTTGTTTGTTTGGGTTTTTTTTTTTAATCTTTTCCTGTATGTTACTGTCTCACTGCTACCTATATCTTTTTTTTTTTTTAATAAAGACACTTTTTATTAGTAATTTGCTATGCCAACTATAGAACTTTAATATGTCTTCAAGATAAGGCTGTGACAAGGTCCCATGTAAATCAGATACAGCTGTTTCCTAAATCCAGTCATTCTTGCCTTCTTGTTTTCTAGTAATTACCTCATCTACAAGAAATACTGTATTCCTGTATTGTGCCCCTGAGTATACTAAGTGTTTCTATTAGCTTGCCTGCTGCTGAGACCTCTTAGATTTTTTTTTTTTTAAAACCTTTCTTTCATCTAAATAAATAATATGGGGGTTGCACTTACTTTACTTCGCATCATCAGTATTCCCACTGGTTTAAGAAAGTTTCTGGTGTATACATTCCTTGTCTCCCTTGATGTCTGCCTATGGAGGTGTGAGATCAGGGATTGCTTGTACACTCTGGAGTCTTGTCAGTCACAAGCTGAGATGCCCAAAGTTGGCATTCTGGCTGACCGTAATTTTTCCACGTCTTTTTCTTCTGCTCCTGGGAGATGTATATCTGTTTCTGTCATTTAATCCCTGTTTTTTTGGAGGAATTAATTGAAGAATTAATGTAATGTCAATAAATTACCCTGATCTCTGTCAGAGGCCTTCTCATCTCCAGCTGCAGCATAGTTCCAGAGGTTTGTTTTTCTTAATGTCCTCCATCTCTGAAAAGGTGGGGTTCAATTTGTATATTTGTTCAGTGTCACTTAAGCCTGTTATGTAATATCACTTGCAAGGTCATCTTGTCCTGTTTCTGGACGCAATACAATAAAACACTTAAGCACATACTTATCTTTAGGTGACTAAGTACTCCTGTTGTCTCTGACATTAATTTGTTGCCTTCCTGTGAAAAGGTATCTACTTCCTGGATAAAATCTGGTTTATTTGGCAGATTCAGTGATATGCTGCCTTCCCCTTGCAAATATAGAGTCTCTATCATGCTTTACAGAAAGCACAAAGTTAAATAACTTTTTTATAAAAATTCGTTTCCACGTGGTCTTGTTTCTTCTCTGAGTAGAACGGATAAGTGAGTCAAACCATACAGAAATCAGATTGAAAGTCTGATGGGGACATACCTCTGCTTGCAGTAGTAACCTCTTGTCCCATCAGCCACTCAGTTCTTTCACAGTGCACTGCATGTCCTTCTGCTCATTTGGTGTGATTTTTTTGTTTGTTTTTTCTTCTCTTTTTCCTTCTAAACCTTTCATCCCAAGGATAACATTGGCATCACATTGAAAGTGAGGTATACTATGCAATTTCAGATGTGTGAACTTCACCCAAGTTTTCCAGGTTTTATGTCATAGCTTTCCCTTGAGTTTACTCACATGCCACAGTCAGTCCTATGTAAGAATTTTTGACAATGGAAGAAAAATTCCTGAATCTATTCATCACCCTTTCCCATGCCTTTTGGGGTGTAATGGTTGCTGCTTTCCATACTGTAGGTGTGGAAAAGCAGTTCCTGTGCTCTGTCCTCTACTGATTCTTCATTGCAAAGATGACACCCCCCCCCCCCGAAATATTGTAAGATGAATTAGTTTAAAAAGCCTAACAGCCTCTGCATCACTTAAATATTAGTTTTTCACCAAGCATGTAATAGTTCAAAGATGTTTATGCAATGTGTCTCTCTATCCTGTCTTCCTAAAATGGTAAAGCATGAAACAAACCCATTCTGAATGAAGGTGGATGACAAAATACCATTTGCATTTATAGCATAACTATTTTTAGGATTTCCTATTAGCTTATGGGCTTTAATTTACCTTTACAGGCCAGTGAAAGAAACATTACTAACTACATTATTTTCTAGATAAGCAAAGGCATGAAAAGGCATATGCTAACATTTTCAAATGTAGATGTGGGATATCCTGTGGACGCCTAGATTAAGATACCTGGTTGTCTTGTACTTCTCCGTGTAAGTGTGTTTAGTTTCACCATTCAACTCTGGTAGTGCTGCAGGTAGCTGTTCCAAAGCTGTAAAAGACTACAGAAAGTGTAAGGGAAGAAGAAATTGGCCCCAGAAGGGGAAGAAAAGAATGTGTCCGATTTTTTTCATGATATTACACTGGTTTGAATAATAGTGTTACTTCATTGAAGTAATTTGAAATTTAAAAGTTCATTACAAGAAATAAATGTTTTGATACTACAGCATTATATGTCCTGATGACATAATGATTTCTACCAATTCCTAATAAAGTGACTTGTTTATAACACGTATTGACCCTTTAAAACATTTTTTTAAATGGGTAAATGGGATATCAGCTGTATTTGTGAGCCTCTCGGAAAAATTGCCATCAACCTACGCTATATGCAGCTCCCATCATGGCACCTGAACACCTGTCAGAGGTTCTAGTTATAGATCACGAATAAAAATATTCCATATTGATTCATGCACATTTCCAGAATTCAGGACACTGCAAGAATATTGTGTCACTTAGAGTGATATAGAATGCCAACTGTATTTATTTTCTGAGAGCTCCCCTTGCCAGGCTGCAAGTAATGCCCTGTTGTACATTCTGCATTTTGTGTTCCAAAGTCCACACTCTGTGTTCATTGTTCTGAGTCATGAAATCTGGACATGATGCGGGCAAAATAAATTTTGCATACTTTTATTACCCCTTGGTGATTCTCAGCTAAAAGAACAAGTTAATTTAGATGAAACACACAACCAGTTCAGTACAACTGAAAAGAAAATTGTGCTTCCTTGCCTATGCCACAATTCAAGCTTTGTTTCTGATACAGGATAAAGGTGAGCCTTTAACAGCTTTGAATGAGCGTTAGTGCAAAGCTTAGCATAAAACCTGCCCTAACTATTGCTCTGATAAGACACCATCTGGGCTTCAGTAAACACACAAGTGTAAGTAGCACAAATTAGTGTTTGAAATTTCTGAAGTAATTTCCTTCATCCTCTTGTTAAATAACTTGGCTGTGGATGGTCCATCAGTTTAAATGATAGCACAAAAGGTCCTACAGCTACAAAACAAACTATTTTGGCTTGCTTCTTGGGTGGCTGCTTATTGTTTTACAAGACAATGGGAATTGTCATAGAGTTTTGGATTATTTTCATAAATTTATTGAATATTTATTGTCAGGATTACTCCAGTTTTGTATTTTGAAGCTTGATACTACTTACATTTTAAAGAAATCCTCTGGTACTTTTCCAGTTTTCCGTGACTTTTCCTAACCGCTCGCTTTCAAAATCCTTTTCGTTTTTATTTGTGAACTGAGTAAACAATCTGGAAGTCATTGATAGACAATAAAAATGGCACCCCACAATGCTATTTAAAAAAAAAAAAAAAAAGGGCGACAGACACTATTATCTTGTCTACGTTTGACATACTTTCCTAAAATTTCCCACAATTACTGGCTCAATTTCAGCTCTACTGGTGGTAGAAAATGTAGAAATGTTAGTAGACACAGGGCACTGATGTGAGCTGGTGTTTTGGATCATTCATTGTTATTTATTGCTATTTATTACTTGTGTATTACAGTTTCTAGCAGCCAGAGTCATGGATCAGTATCCCATTGAGCTAGATACCAGGCCAGCTCTAGAGAGCAAGACTGTCCCTGCTAGACTGGGTTAAAACATGATAGTTAAAATTCTGGTGAGCCGTCAACATGAAAATGTCTCTTTGGTTAGCAGAAACGCAGAGGCGAACCAATACAGTTCCCAGGAAATTCAAATACTAGCTTGTGCTTTTACAACAGCTTCCATGGGGAGGTTGTGCTTCCTTTACCACTGTCAGATCAAGTCACTTCTTGATGTTTGATTCTACTCACTACTACAATATAAGTATTTTAGAAATAAACATAAAAATTGTGGTGGGGAAAGAAGGAATGGAGACTCATCATGCAAGACTTAGTGTAGTATGTAGCTTTTGTTCCCTACCAGCAGATGTGGCAATAACTTGTCCTTCCTGTATTTGCATGTAGGTTACTGGAGAGCATGAGAAAATAAATTGCAAGTAGGTTTTATCTTCCTTGTGAAAATTTCTTTTATACAAATGTATCACTATATATGCTGCCATATTCTATAATTTGGCAGGGCAAGTTCACTCCTAAGCAGAGGTGACCAGATGCAGTAGACACAAAACAGGTAAGGAACTGTGGAAGTACTTCATTGAACCATAAATGTTATTATGTTCACAATGGCACAGAATCTGCTATTTCTGGAGAACTGAACATCTTTTGACTGATCTGAGATCAAGCTGTAGCCTTAAAATCTGTTGCTTGCTCTGACTGGTTTTGACCAGAGGAAGATATTCCAGTATATTTGTTCAAATGAGCCTTTGTTTCAGAAGAAGGTGTTTAATTGCCCTTTTAGAACAAGCACGTGTACCAGAATAAACATGTTTTTACCTCTGTAGCTTTTTCCTATGGGGAAAGGGCACTGTCTTTCCTGTGTTTTCAGGAATAGATGAGGTTTCAGTAACTATAAGAAGACAATAATTGGTGGACATGTTGAAGTAGTGGTTTGTCTATAAACTTAGCTGGTAACAAACTGGAGTAGCGTGCTGAATGAAGTTAGCACAGCATAAAATATTAGCCTGGAGCATCTTTACTTATGCTGAATTACATTATTTCTTGATAATGCTTGGATTGTTTCTTCTTCGGCACCAAATGCAGCATTGCTGGGAATTCACCATGTTGTGTAATGGGATTAACATTTATTTATGGATTTCATTCATCAGTACTGAAGTAATTTCCTAAAGGCATTTTTTGAATGCTTTATTATTATTGTATCAACGTACCATTGTATCATCATGATATTTTTGGTAGGGAGGTGGCAAGTATGCAGGCATTTCAAAAAAAGGCATGAACTTGGAGCCCAACTGGTAGACTTTAATTTGTTGTTTTTGCACATTGCCAGCCTGTCTCAGATATTAATAGTTCTTGGTATCAATTATAATGGATAGATAAACTGCTTTTATTTCACTTTCAATTGTTTCATAGCAAGTTTAGACAAAAGACAGGAAAGACTGTTGTTGGATGTCTTGAGAGTAGGACAATGATTGGTATGTTGAAATGATCTTTATGGAAGTGACACTTAGGAATTCTGAACTGGTAGAGGTTACAGGGATGTAGTTGCCCTGTCTCACAGTCCTTTGGGGATCTTTCAGATTTAGGCAAGCTCACCACTGTCTTTTGGTAAGAAATGTTCTCCCCTTTTGTTTTCTCCTGTGCCACCCAGAACTAGAATCCATCTTGCCCCCCCCCCCCCCCCCCTTTTTTTTTTAACGGCTCTGGAATTTTTGTTCTGTGAGATCACGGTTTCCTGGGACAACACCTATGGAGAGATGAAACTACTTCTTTTGCTTCTTTAGAAAGCACTTTGATTTAATATTTCCATTGTGTAGTTTATTTAGCATGTTTCTGGCTACAGATTTTCTTTGTTACAGCCTTTAAGAATAACATTAGTAAAACTTCACACATCGTACTATGAGAAGTATTGATTTCATAGTAATCTTACTGGGATTATATCTGGTTTTGCTAAAAGATCATTGGGTAAAGACTATCATTATAGATGCTAAAATCAGAACTGAGACCACTAGGTGAAGACCTACTTTGCTCCCTCGCAAATCCAGCTGGTTGAAGTTGCGCAGCTACCAAGTCCTTGTGATCATTCTTCCGACTTACAGCTTTGCAGTACAACAGGTTGCATGGCAGGAAAACAACTGTGCAGCTGCATGCCCCATCTCATCCACATGATGAATGTAAGAAGAGATGACAGAAATAAACCCTAGGTCAATCCAATGACGTTACATTAGGAATTGCAAAGAAAAGACTTAAGAGTTTAATAATCCATTAATGGGGGTGTTTAACATTTCTTGGATAGAAATGAGACTTTTTTTAGAGCTACAAGGAGTGAGCATTAAAAATGCTTTAAAATAGGTATAGGAAAAAACCTAATATGAAAACTTTTCGAAACAGATCCAGGAAGCCAGGTATCATTATGCTTGCCTTTAGTGATGAAGCATTTGAGAGACAGGTCAAATTCCTTCCTAGAGTAAATTGCATTAGCGGTCACAAAACATCTGGAAAAATATGGTATGTCTAGAAACACCCTAAAGGGCCTGTTTTCAGAAGGCTTGTCTGTATAACATGGTTTGATGTTTTTCTCTGTGTGTGGCTTTGTTTTTTGGTTGGCTGTTTGTTTTTTCCAAAGCAGAATGTGGACTAGGAGAGGAGATATAAAAAGGTATTTGAAAGAGTACAGTCTATTTATGTATAGCATTGATTATCAGAAGAAAAGAACGGTTTTGAATGGAGAAATTAAGTCTTATGTGATTGCAGGTAATTTATAAGGGGAAAGGGTATATACTGTATATAGGTCAAAGAAAAAGAATTCTGAAGATCTACATTGTAGTTTTTACCTTGAATGATTTACATTTTGCACATGGACCATAAGTAGATCAATTTGGAAGCTTTTTCTTTAATCTGGGAAATTCTTGTTCACAATTCATGAATCAGTTGTTTTGTTTCCCTTAGGGAGAATGTGACTGAAGTATTTTAAAATTATAATGGAATACTTGACTTAGCTTTACTACAGAAGTCAACTCAAACCAAAATGTTATGTGGGTCAGAAAGAGTGGAATATACATGTATTATTTTACATAACATCTCATGTTTTACATTGTTCTTTTATTAGAGTATTGGAGCTAAAGCCCTGCATCTGAAATTACCTTTGTTATGCTTTGTAGTGAAAATCACTTTATGATGTTAATTTGTCATGGCTAAAGTTGTGTATCAGAAATGCAGTGTTTATATTGTCTTACTATTGCATTTTCATTGGGCATTTGATGAGAAAAGTGGCAAGAGTTTGGCTGTTGCAGCAAAACTGTGAACTGTCTAACAATTAGTTAGACACTAGGAAGTCAAAGATTTCCAAATCCAGCTTTGGAAGAGGGTACCAACTTTTGCAAGGAATTAAGTGCTTGCATATTGAACATATTATTGAGTGTGGGCTCACAGTCTCCTCATGCTCAATGGGTTGTCTCAGACTTACTTATTTTTGACCTGATACTATGTGGTGGAAAGAAGTAGGTTTATGTTCATATCTTCCTATGCTGAAGCTTCAGTTCCATGGTGGCAAATGCCCAGGGTAGAGTTTAGCATTAACCAGTTCCTTTCAAACCATTATTCTGAATTGGAGTGTAACTTTCCTTTTCATGTTGATATGCAACCTTGTCCCCTGCCACTCTGGGTCAGGTAACTGGAATTTTTAAAAAGTGTGCTTAATGCTGCAGGTTCAGTAATGTTTGATTTTTTTGTTGCTTAAGAGTGTAAAGGAAATGTTAGCAGAAGAGATTTCAATTTAAAATTTCCATATATGTCTCTTGCAAACATGGCCACGACTATTGTTAGAACTGTCTGCCTCTTGTTATATTTGTATCTCTGCAGGTCCAAGAAGAAAGAACAAATGTGGCATATAAAAATTGTATTGAAGTGTATTTAGATGAGAAATTATTCTTCCTTAGAGACGGTGCATTTGGACAGCCATGTCACCCTTTAAGGCAGTTTAGGGCACAGAGTAGGGACAAGGTCAGAGGCAAGCTAAGGAATGTGTTTCAATCAATGAAATACTTTGTTTTCAAAGTATTTCCTCACATGTAATGTTTCTTGGTAAATATGAAATGTTTTATAAACACGATAGTGTAAAAGAATAGTCATGGACCACATGCTGTCATCAAGTGACTGCTGGTATCAAATGGTCCCTTAGCCTGAGTGGACAATTTGTTTGTTGGCAGTACTATTGAAATATCTTTGCTTTATTGCCTTGCCACTATTAAATAATAGTTTCAGATATTTAAGGCTCCACTCCATGTCTTACAGGGGCAAGAAGTACCTGTCTTTTTCGTGTTGAATGCCCCTTTTGTTGCATTCATTTTGCTGTATTACTTTTATTAGTTTATTTGCAAGTAAGCATAGTTCAGGATGCACTCTATTACCACTTAAGATGGAGACAGAAACCACAGCACCATCTTCACTATAAGCAAAACTATTTTCAAATCAAGTGTCTGAACAGACAAAAGAGCTTTGATCACTTTCAGTCTCTTTTAACAAGGGACTTGTTTTAATTATAGAATGCTTTAGCTATTACTACACATTTGCCTGGCACAGTTGGCATATGACATCATTTTACAAAAGCTTGGGTTTCTTTAGAGCATTCCAGCCTTAGGCTGCTGTTCTTAGAACTAAAGAAGGAGCATTATTTTTCCACCAACTGAAGAAGGTATCTTTAAATTAGAGCCAATAAAAATAAGATGATAATCCAGAGCTAATGACCACAAAGCAGCAGTCACCTAACGAAGACTTATTCATATATATTCACCACTGCAGTATTTCCGGTGACCTCATGACAATACCAAAAATTTTCCCATTCCCTCATGCAAGAAAAAATAGGATAGAATTTCTGGTAATCCCGCCACCCGTTTTCATTTTATAAAATTGTATTGTTCTCTAGGAAAAAAAAAGCTGGGGAATGTTTTTCTTTCCTTGTATATGGTGTATACAATGTATATTATAGATGAAATGCCACGTAAGGTCAGTATAATGTAAGAAGCAGCTGTCAGATCTGTCAATTAATAATGAAAACAGTAAATAATATTTGATGTGTGAGTTTGACTACATTGCAATATGCATAGTTTGTATATAAATACAGTACATAAATAGAGTACTAATATTTGGTGTTGGTGATATCTATCAGCATTTTCTTTATTTTTTGAAGTAGAGTAAGGTATGATGAAATAGGTCTTGTTAATTACATTTTAGTGATTCTTTGGTAGAGCAGAATATGAAGACTATTCTCAACATCATTTATCTAACCAGTGTAAATTCTATACCTATACTAGCATTTGGGCTTGTTTGCTATTGTCTCCATTCAGCTTTGTGACTTAAGTCAGGATTACTTTTTTCCCTCTAATGAGATGTAAACCATTCATTTTTTTCACACAGCACAGTATGTTTAAAACTTAGCATAATGTAGCTACAATATTATGACAGTGGCTGTCTGAAGTTAAAGTTTTATAAAAACCTTGCAAGTTCATTGAATGATTTCTCAGAAATAAAGACTGCTGAACTAAAATTTTACAGCTTGGTGTTTTTCCAGTTTCAGCCTTTTCCTGTATTTGTGGGGAGTGAGTTTGGTTTTGGATGTTTCAGCATTATCAGTATAGAGTGCTGCTTATAGTTAAAACAAACAAATATATAAATCCCTCACTGAATCTTGGTATTTCTGCATTCCTGTAAGTCTCAGTTCTGATTTGATTGACTACAGAAGTGCAGGATCAGACAGGGAGAATTAGTAATCTAGGCGTCGGATTTTTTTAACACCATTGTAAATATTTCAGTCATATTTTTGTATAAATTCAAATTTCTTACTTCCCCAATTACACACCTGAAGGAATTTATTCAGGATTAGTTTATATTTTCAGCAGTATAAATCCTATTCCAGAATGTTGTGTGTTGCAGATGTGCATCACTACCCAGCAGCTCTTTGGTGATCTGTAAGTTTATCCTTTTACTAACTTCAATGTAAGTAGGGCCATATTTGCAATGTATGGCAAATCCAATAAAGATTAGTATGCTTGGGGTATATTTATGTAAATTTTATTTAGAAAGCTTGTCAGTTTACCATCTGGTGATTTTTGTCATGGTAAGTCTCAGCAATTATTTAGTTTAGTAGTCGGTATTACTAAATATTTGACATAAGAAGTCTCGTTTTCTCAGAACCGTTAACAAAATACTCTGATCTGACTTGAATAAATTTCTAAAATCTTAATATATCAAATTATATATCCTTTATTCTGATGGCTTTTGAGCCAATCGTTAGCACACATGACTTTGCTTACTGGTGTAAAGAAGTCCTTGTGTTACTCTGTTTTTAATGTAAATAATTCAAAAAGCTACAACCATTTACATATACTAAACACATTACAGAAGTTATAGCTTATGATTTAATAAATCAGTGCATAGGTTGTATATTACCACCCCAGGCACTAGAGTTGGCATCAAGAGTCCAAAACCTCATTAAATTGGATGAGTGTGAATGCTATTCAATATCATTTTACATTTGGCAGGTTTAGCCTTCTGTTTTTACAAGGTTGAATAACATTTTGTTTTCTTAAGCTTTGGATTTGCATGCCTTCAGAAAGAGAACCTCATTTTCTATTTCAGAAAAATTATCTCTCTGCGGTGTCTACAGGGAGCATCTACATGACAAAATTAAACAGTGGAACTGTAGTCATCTTTATCACACTAATCCTTCCCCAGAGATTAGACTGTATTTATTCTAGTGTCTGAAGTCTTTCAGCATATTTAACATGAGTAGATTCATATTATCTTTAATTATGCTATTTAAACCCTGTTCAATTTAATGCTCAGATAAGTCATGTTCTTCAGGAGCCATTTATATGTCCAGGGTGAGAAGATAGTAGGATAATGTCATTGACAGTCATAGTAGCTCTGATTTAGCTCTATTAGCGTGACATATTGAAACCTCATTAAATTTCTCTGTTACATCTAGGGATGCCAACCTTGTCAGTTGGTGAAAGTTGCACACTGTAACCAGCTGTGTTTTCAATTTAGGGAGGCTCTAGCACAGGCATGAGACACAAATGTGAGCCTCCCCTCTTTGTGTTCACATCATAGCTCCAAGCAGTTGGTGGAGGGTTAATGTGATAACATTTTGGGAGGACTACCTGTGTTTCAGGAGGCTGCCCCTTGTATTCTAGCATGTTGATAGGTCTTTATTCCTCTAGCAAATCTGATACAGTGCTGGAGCCCAGCTGCTGGTGCTGTGTTTTTCACATAGATAGCTGCCTTTTAAAATATTTTTGCAAAATATAATAATTCAAAAAGCAACTGTGTGCTCTAAGTAGTATTATTAGTGCATAGGTAGCATTTGTAAACATGAAGTGTTTGATTATATAGATCTAAAATAAGCTTTGTGTCCAATATCATCTTATTCTACTGATTCTGGAATGGCACATGGTCTGTGCAAGCATTCGTCCTGAGTTAACCACTTCCCATATTTCCCCTGAGAAGCAGCGGTGCAGGCCTAGAAGGGAACGAGAAGGAAAAGAAATTATTTGGGGACTCTGTAGGGTGGGTTTGCAGGGGTTCTGGGCTAATCCAAATGGACACTAATTGGCCTGCAATCTTCAGCTGTGTTCTCTTCATGCAGTTTTACAAGCAATAAACTTGGGGGGGGCGGGGGGGGCGAGGAGGGCTGGAGAGAGAAGAGAAGACAAAACAAAAAACCTACAAACCACATTTCTGTGTTTCTCTTGAGCTCCCTGCCGTTCCTTTGGGTTGGCACAAGTCCTCTGTCTCTCTTGCTTATTGTAACTGCTCTTCTTCCTGGAGGATGAGGAGCCAGAGTAGGCTTTGCTGCTTTACATTATCACCCACTCTGGAATGCCTTTGAATGCTGGCAGGGCATTTTCACAGGGGCATCATGAGGAAGAGATGCAGCGGGGCTGCCAGTTTAGTCCGGCACTTGTTAGAGACTCCAAAGTGCACCCCCTCACAGGTGTTATTTTTATTTTGCGTGGGAAGGGAACCAAACCAGAGATTTTGTGAAATGTGACAAAAATATTTGTGTATGAAACCGACTTAAAAATAGTGGTTTTTTTGAAAGCTGCTCTTAACGGAAGCATACATTTCAAAGGACGCTGAGCTGGAAAATGTTCCTCCTCTCTGTGAGGGCATCTCAAGTTTTGATCTGAGAGAAATAGCTAGTTGAATAGAAAGGTAGCTGGTGCAACGTGAGAGGTAAGTGTCTAGAATATGGGAAGTTCAAATCTCGCCTCTGTGAGGTATCAGATGAGTCCCCACGCTGTTATATCCTTGGCTTTCCTTGGGTGGAACTATTCCACTTTATAGAAAAAAACAATTTTAGTGGGAACTTAAGTCTGGGTCTTGCACAGGACTTTGTCAAGTCATTCCCTAACTCCAATACTATTTAATGATGATCTGAAATTGAACATGTGTAACAAGGTTGAAAAATATTTACCTGGGAATAGCAAATCTGATGTAAGCCTCTTTCCATCGCTTTTATTTTTCCTTACCTCAGTAGAGCTGTCAGTAGAGGGAATCCTGAGCCAGCACTGATTTAGGCTGGTGTGCACACCGGATGCAGTGTGATGCCACTCACAAACACCGTCTCGATTCTCCCTCCCAGTTAGCTAGTGTGATGCAGTTTCTGCAGTGAAAATACCTGCTTCTCGGCCCATGACAATGCAATTGTACAGCTTCTGATTATAGATCTCCTGTGGTTCATAGCATGGTCTCTGCACAATGCTACTTTACACAGTGAAGATCTGCCCTTAAAGAACTGAGTCTCATCAGATGCAGCGTGCCCCCCTCCTTATAGGTCTTCCACACCTCATGGAAACGCTTCTTTATCTCTAATTAGTTTTTAGCCCGCATTTGCAAGAAAATGAGGCTTAGAGGATGGCTCTCCTCCTCCCTCTTTCTCCCTGAGGAACTTATGAGTTCATTTGCATACACAAGAAACCTGAAAACATAATAATAAAAGCAGATCTTCCTTCTTTCAGATTGAAGAATGCAAATATGTGTTGAAACTTTTGCTTTTCTTTGCAGCATTATTAAAAAATTACCATCTTCATCCAGTGGTAGACCACTGCTTTTTTTAATCACTGTCTTTGGTTTGCTAGTGAACCAAGATGTTCTCTGGTTCTTACTGTGGAATTGTGGGGCTTTTTGCTAATAATTATAGAATTTTAGGGTTAAAAGGGAGCGCAAGAGATCACCTAGTTCATCACCCTGCCCCAAGGCAGCATGAGCTAATCCTGACAGATGTTTGTCTAACCTGTTCCAAAACTTTACAGTTATTCTTTAAGGCCCCCAGGCAATCTATTACAGAGCTTCACTACCCTTACTCTTGGGTATTTTTTGCTAATGTTTAAAAAACTTCTTTTCTGCTGTTAAGCCCATCGCTTTTTGTCACTATGGATATGGGAAGCAGATTGCTAGCTTGCCCTTTGCAGTAGTCTTCTTTTTTGTAGCTTAAAAATCATATCATGTCTCTCCTGTTTTACTTTGCTTGATAGAGCTCCAGTTCTTTCAGTCTTCCCTTGTGTTTGTTTTCTATAGACCATGCGTATTGCTAGCCTGTATACCTGTAAACTCTTTTAGACAGTTCTTGCATTTCCTTTTTTTTTCCTTAGCTCAGAATATATTCTATCAATCAGTTTGACTGCATTCTTCTCTACTAGAAAATTAGTTCTTCTAAAACTCCTGTTCATTTGTGGTCTACCATTGCAGTGATGGGTAACAACAATATAGAGTTAGCTTATGTTGATACAGTACTTTTTGTGTTAAGAGATTACCACTGGAGGCAGTGAGGGATATCATATATACTTACTTAGTTGTCACTCCTTCCTCAATGTTTACTTAAGACCAGTGTTGATCAGATACTGAACTAGATGATGTTACCAAGAATGACTGTATGCTTTAATAATCCATGTTTTTCAGTGATGTTTTACTGCTCAGTATATGAAATTTCTAGGGTATGTTTCTCTAAGGCTTTAAAAATCAAGGCAAGAATTGGGCACGTTAAAAGACGTATTGAATGTTCACTTTATACTAAGCTTATAAACAGAAATCTGCACTGTTGGCTGTCTTGCTGATGGTCAAGTATCATTTGCTGTTCAGCAGAAGAGCCAGCAAATGCTGTGGGTCAGGGGGAACCCCTGGCAGACAACCTCTATGGAAATAATTTTATCCCAGCTTAAAATGGAGGGACTTGTGGCCATTGCATACGCATCCATGGAAGCTAGGCATTTACAGATATCAGAGGGACTGTGAATGACTTGTAATCTTTGGTAAAATCTTTAACAAGCATTAACCCTAGCCATAGTCTTAAATTTCCGTGACTGTCTCTCCAAAAATGTGTCTCTTGGGGAAAATAGCATTTTGGTTTTGATTCTTAAATTCAGAGTGAAGAGTTCAGTTATTTGTGTAAGACTATTGTTAAGTCATCATGTCTTAAGAGTTAAATGATTTAAAGCACTTTGCTATAGCGGAACTTTTATTTGCACCAACCCTATCTTCCTTCAAAACAGAAACATTCAAGGTGGGAATACAGCTTCTGAGCAAATGTTCCTCAATACAGAATTCTTTTTTGCTGTTACTGAATGTTAAAAAAATGCTGGGTTTTTCTATTTTTATTTTTTGCTTTTTGAGAATTCATATATTATCATATTCAGATCTCTGTCACTGTCCCCACTTATTTCTTGAATGCTCTGTCTGAAGACGTGTGCACCTTGTCTAAAAAGCCAGCTGGGATGCCACAAATAGTGTCTGTTCTATTTATGACTGCAAAGTAATTACAATGGAATTTAAAGACTCAGTTTATAGATCTAAGACGAGGATCTTCTGTGTACACTAAAAGGATGAATCCTTTCCAGACCACTTCTTATTTGGCTGAAGATGAACTTGAGGAAGCATTTTGGAGTGTCAGCCAAG
The DNA here is from genome assembly GCF_018139145.2 of Gymnogyps californianus. Lineage (NCBI taxonomy): Eukaryota > Metazoa > Chordata > Aves > Accipitriformes > Cathartidae > Gymnogyps > Gymnogyps californianus. Next base: position 110,822,074 of record NC_059472.1, on the reverse strand, counting down.
GCTGCTTTTAGAAAGACCTGGGTGGGATTCATACTGTTGATATCCAAATAAAAAGAGGCTCTGATTTTAATCTCTGCATGGTTACTTTATTGTAGTTATGAAACCATGAATTAACTTTAAAGCTTTCAGGGATGAAAGGAGACATATAAGCAAGTGCCTGTTATCTTTTTTAGATTCATGGGAAAATATTTTAACCAGTGTCCTAGTGGCTTTCTCTTGTGGACTTGTCTTTTGTTTATTCTGTTTCTGTGTGGTATGCGTTTTAGTTTCTTTCCTATGAGAGCAAGTAACTGTGTGTGTGAGAGAAATATGTACAGGAACAAGAAAAAAAGATGGGCACCAGTTTGGGGAGGAGAGAGGGGCTAATCTGTTGTACTTAAATGAAAGTGTTGTAAGTATTCTCTGCTTAAGGTGAAGCTGAATATAGCTCTTCCTGGTAAATGTCACTGAAAGTTGGTGGGTTTTAGTCTTTCTCAGCTAAAGAGTTGTCTTCAGAATTCAGTAAGGAGTAACAACATTGAATGATAAAGAATATAGGTATAATCATATGAGTAATATAGACATAATCATTATGAGGAATATGTTTTAGATTATCTAGAAACTTTTTAGAGTTGAAATACTGTTCTCTCCCCAGTTTCTTTAGACATCTCAGCACCCCCTATCCCCATCCAGAAATCAGATGGATGTCAGGGCATCATTTGTAAGAAAAATATACCTATTCTGCGTACAATTGCAACATTTGAAAAGGAATGAATGTAACTTTGGGACAGGAGAGAAGAATACATCTAGAGTGTGCGTGACAAAGAAAAAAGTGCATTCTTTAAGCAGTGATTTAAATGACTTTGAGGTAAAGAGGTCTCTGCCTTCAAACTAGGACATATTTTGTCATCAAGACAAAAGATATTTGGCTGCATGACTCTATTCCCAAGCAAAGGTTTATATTTTGGTACCTAAAGAATAAGATATGCTGATATTCTCAAACATATAGTGACAGTTTCTTTCTGGTTTGCTTCTTGTGATAAAGCCAAATGGGCTTCCCAGTCTAACTGGAAGGCAAAACTGGACCCATCTAGTGATAATGACATTAATTAATAAGTCATGGCCAATACTGTACAGGCAGTACAGAAAAGAGCAATGAGACCACTTTGAATTTAGCCACTGAGTGAACATACAGTGAAAAACAGGCTTGCTTCTTCTCACCAGCATGGAAAATCAGATGCTTCGAAGTCCATTCTGCATTCTTTTCATTATGAAGTTACAATTCTTGAGCAGACCTGCATGGTAATGACGTTGTTAAAAAATACCTTCTGAAAATGAAATTCTTTGCTTAATTTAGCTCTCTTCATGGGTAAAGCATGAACGACATTTTCTTCTTTCTTCCATCTGCTGTACCCTGTGTTTCATCTTTCCTTTTTTTCTACAATGTCATTTTACAGCTGTAATGAATGTATTATTGTTCCTATATATAGTTAAACTTGTGCTCTTAGCACAGTTAGAATCAGACAGGGGCAAATACAAAATCAAAACAAGGCTGGTGTGCCAAAAAGGTGGACTAAGTGGAGTGATGCTGTTGTCCTTGGCAGTCTGCTGAGCAGATACTGTCAGTGTCACTTGGAGGGGAGAGAGGGGGCAGGGGATGAGCAAAAAAAGACCACCTACTGCATGGTTTTTTACACTGGGATTATGCAGTTATTCTAGTCCCTGTGCCAAAAGTGACAGACCTTGAATGCGTGTGTGGTTTTTTTAGTGGTTACATATAGCTGCAGTGCATGTTGGCAAACGGAACTGACACCATCTTTGTCGGGAAGCAAACAATTGTTTGCATAGTTAGTCCGAGTCTGGCAAGTACTTGTGTTCATCCTGACCATCTCTGCGTTCCCAGCCTACACCATTTTGCCTTTTTTCCCCTTCTCAGAGAGGAAAAAGAACAACCAAACTCCAGATATTTTAGTGAGCCTCTACAAATATTATTGCAACTGTGTTGGCAGGAGTGAGAACGGCTTTTTGGGTCAAAGGCTGCTTGTTAAACAAATACAGTTATGCCACTCAGACTGCCTATCAGTTATTGGAGCACTGTCGATTTTTTTCTTTTTGGGGGGTGTGGGGAGGATGACAAGGACACGACAGGATTAATAGATCCAACGGTTGGAACTTATTTATAACTTTGTAGGATGTAAAAATTTCTGGAATAAAGCTCACTTGTGTGTTTCACTGTGCCATGTGAAACTTGTTCTTGTCCACACATTAGTGGGAATTTAAAAGTTTTCAAACTCGCTATACCTTTTCCTCCTCCTAAATCTATATGGCAGGACTCAGCTCCAATATCCTGCTCTTTCAGCATGGGCAAAATGCCTAGTGAAATCAGCAAACTCATAAACTGGACTTTTAAAGTGTAACAAGATCTGAATATAGGAAGTACAACAATCATCCCTATTTGAGAGAAAAAAATTTGCCCTTAAAAGCTTAGCTGAGGCTAAATCATCATTTACTTAATTCAGTTGACATTATTTATTGTTGGCAGGAGCATATGTGTATGTACCACTGCCCTCCTAGTCAATGGAGGATGTCATAACCATTCAAGTGATTTATCAGTTTATAATTGTTATGCTCTGTAGTAGCTGGAGGCCAAGAGGAAGATAGTAGAGATTCTGCTTTAGCTCAAATTTTCCCTGTGGAAACATCCTACAGAATGATAGTAAGAATGAAATCAGTGCTTTACTATGGAAACCTAATAGGATTATCTCATCCAAAAGCCTATATAATTTACTGGCCAAAATTATAATGCTTTGCTCTGTAGACTGTAACACAGAATTGTTCTTACTATGGTATGAGTGAGAAAAACAAACTACAAAATTTTTGGGTGAGGGTATCATTCTCCATTAAATTCAATAGTATTCTTCCAAAATGATCCAAATAAATAGCGTCCAAAATTAGCACAGGCTTCAAGATGAGGTTTTACAAAGGCAACTGTGCTACCATAATCCATCTCTACCAAAGAAAAGATTAGGCAAAAAGAATAGGACTAATCTAAATCAATCTGTGCTCAATCTACCAAGCCACATGCACAAAACCCCAGGATTAGGTGGGTTTACTCCCTGGCAGAGTTGTTTCTGCATGCTTTCCTTTTTATTCCAAAGCTGCTGCAGAATGCTCAAAGACTTCACTAATTTAAATCTCTTAAATCCACCTGTAGTTCCTTGGGTTGTAAATATTACCTTCCAGCTATGAACAGTGTTAACCGATTGAGATCTGCCTGAGTCTGCAGATGGCCTGAATCAGATCTCAAAGCTGCTTCCTTCCTGACACTTTGGAAAAATGATGATGCACATCATTGTTCCCATTATTAATTGTTTCCATAATTGCCCTTTTAGCAACTGGTTTGCATACTTCCCAGGAATTCAAATGATCTCTCATCATCATGAGTGCAAAAAGCTCTGAACTTCTGCCATCTGGCCACACATCCATAGCCCTCTCAACTTTTGCACATTCTTAAAACAAAAATTTGCATTGTGCATTTAGATCTTTTCCTTTTGTGCATTTTCTTCAGTAGAAATGGATTTGAAGAATTATGGTAACAGAGTTGCTGTTTTACAAAATAAAATGTCAGACTTTCAGTCAGTACTATTTTGGGAGGTTATTTGAACAATTACAGAACAATCTTATAGAATTTAGTGAAGTCTAGCCTACCGTAAGGGTATTTTATAGCTTTTTTTTTTTTTTAAATAATCATTCCATACCAAGAATTGCTTAGTCTATAAGGCTGTTTAAAGGGTAAACATTATAAAAGAAAAGAAGCTGTGGGGACACTGGGGACAAGTTACTTGAAAAATTAAGCCCAGCAGGTAGCAAGTTGAATTTCCTAAGAAATAAAACAGAAAAAAAAATCTGAGTTTTCTGAATAAATGTGAACATGCGTATGATTCCAGTAGACAGAAAAATAAAGCTAAATTTTCGTATATGGCTCAGAACAGCTTCATTTTTCTGTTTAGCAGAACATGCTGAACAATAGCCTCTCTCTGGCACTGAGCCATACCAGGATATGGATGTGCTGCATGTAATCAGACTCCATCAGTACTGTGCCTTTTTTTCTACCTGATGTACTTTCTATAAGGTGTATGTGCAGCTTTTGCACTGCTAGGCAATCTGTGTTTTTAACAAAACTAGCAAATTGATTTCCAAAGCACAGCTTCAAAATATGGACAGTTCCACTGTTCTCATGTCTCAGGTGGGAGCTCTGTGACAAAGGGTTTAATATTTGGTCTCAGGTCACTTCGTTACACAGTGAGTCTGACACCCTGCTTTAACTCAGCTGTACTTGGACAGGAAACAGAAGGGACATGAGTAGCTCTGAGCCAGTTTTGGACCCCTCTGAATTCTGGGGCTGTCCTCAAATGTACCCAGCTCTCACAAGAAAGCAGAGCAGCCTCAGGACCTCACTGGCCATTGCTGTGAATGGAGTGCAGCAGTGGTCAAGAAATTTGGTCCCTTGTCCTGTGTGGGGAGCTTTATACAAGTGATCTAGAGTTACCACCAGTACTTTTATGAATTTTTGGGGAAGATCTTGAGAAATTCTTTTTGGGCAGGCAGATTGTCTTTTAAGTTGTCCTTCTGCTGCTTGTGTGTAGTAGAAGGGCTGGGACATTCAAAGCAGAATTAGGCCCAACACATACTGGAACCATTATACACACTTCCATGCACAAGACAGGAGATCCTCCTGACAGAATAAGTCTAGATTGAGGAGGAACAGATTTCCTTACACCTGTGTATAGACTATATTTAAATCATGCATCTATTTTTGCTGTATGGATTTTATGTCCTATGTTCCATCACTTTCATTTAAATGCCAGTATAGAAATTGCAGTACGGGAGGCCACCAGATCCACATAAGCAGCAAAGAGTTAAGAAACTAAGACAGTCAAAACATGGAGGAAGATGTAAAGACATGTTGCAGTCTGATGAAGATTACCAGACCACCACAGAAAAGCCTCAAAGCATCCTTCAAACCTCAGGAAAAAATGCACTAAAAAGTTACCATGGGAATAACCAATTTAATGAACCAATAAAAAAAGACAGCTATCTACACCTCAACCAAATTATACAAACAAACAATAAAAACAGAACTGTAAATCAGCTGAACTCTATAACTAAGCAGGAAGTGGAAAAACTAAAATATTAAACACAGGAATAAAGGGGAGGAAAAACCCAACAATTCAATACTAAGATATAAAAGAAAATACAAATGCTATATAGAAAACAAAATTGAACATCACCACAAGGCAAAAATGTAAAACTAAGTAAATGCTTCTATCTAGATAAATGTTAGCATTTTTTTTGATTTCTACTCATTTTGTTACTGTATCATCAGTGGATTTTTCAACATCATACACAGGCAGCCTGCTTCACCCACTGTACTGAAATCATTGTGTTATGCTGATTTCATGAGAACAGCTTTTGTCCAACATACTGGTATTAATGAAGAATATGTTGGATATTGATATGCAGTCTCTTATCTGAAAATATAGAAGACATAGGATTTTGATTAAAGGGATGTCAATCTATATGTCCTTAGACATTCAGGTCCCTTTAGACTCAGACTCCTCCAATATTTGCCTACCTATTGTTAATAGTGAGCTATGTGAAATTACAAAGTGGTGTTATAAGGTGACATTTATTTGACAAAGCATAATTAACTTAAAAGGAATTTAGTATCTATTACTACTAGCAAGGCCCAATTTTTAAAGAGGGTAGAAAGAACAATTCATGAGGAGGAAAGGCTATTAACCTGTAGCTGGAATAATTTTTAAAGAAGAACTCAGATGTGATAAAGAGACAAGTGAGACTAGGCCCCCTAAGATTAATTTGTAAGTTGAAAGTGGCTTGGAAGTGTTCTGTCTTCCTCAACCAAATGGTTTCATTCGCGTAAGATTTATGGATATGATGTCAATAAAAATTTATACTGTAAAAAAAGAAAAAAACTAAACCCAAACCAAACCCAAAAGCTTAGCATACTTCAGTGTGTTGGAAACATCCTTCTTTCTATTTTACTTATGAGATAAAATGTAATTTCTCAAATTACTGGAGTCCATTAAGGAAGAACAAGACTGTGTGGCCCAAAATCTCAAAGGGATTCTGTTTTATGTTCGGGAAGCAGTTTGTTCATGTTCTCCCAGACAAATATTTGTTACTTAGCCATTAAATCTAAGATGAGCCCATGCTGCCAAATAGATTTGAAATCAAACCATTAGAGAATTTTAGGTTGTTCCCTTCCAGAGCCTTGATGATTTGTGCCCATCTCTTACTTAATATGAGGAAATGGTGCATTTTTGTTTGAAAGTTTCTATTAATTTTCTTTGGCCAGCTTTGAGTTTGCCTCTTTCCAATTTTGGCAAGGTCATGGTTCTCACAAATATTTGAACAAGCAGTTGAATTTGCATATGAGAGAACTTATAATGGAAGTGGGTATTTTTACATTCTTTTGACTCGGTGCTGACAAGTAACTAACACAACACACATTGTACATCTGTACACTGAACTAGTAGAAGAGAACTGTCTGCACCTAAATGTTGCAAACACCTCTGTTACGTGAACTTGAGCAACTGAACTTGTTCCTGACTATTGTTCTTGCAGGAGGGAACACGTTCTTCAGATAAATAATTAATTAAAAATAGATTTTGATTCTCTTGATCTCTATTTTGAAAATGGGAAACCACACCCCTTGCTGATGAAAAGCAAAATCCTTCCCGTGTTTGAAGGCAACCACCAATTTAAAATCTACCTAGTCACATCAAGTCAGAGAAGTTAGTTATTTGCATCAGATACCAATTAGTGTCTGTGCCACAGTTGGAAATACATCTCAACATTTCTTGGGATCCCATCCTATGATAACATTCAGAGTTATTCCAAGGAGATCAGGGCCTCCTAGAATAGCCATTGAATATAGGAATCTGTGCAAAAGCTGAGAATTAGCAGCAAACTGAGTAAGTTATAACAATGCTATAACATTAGCAGCTTGAAGCAAATTAATCATGTTTCTATTGTAGAGATATCACTACTGAAGTTAATCATAAGAGAAATAGCTGAGAAAAAAACACATCCTCGCCACCCCAGCCCCTTGGGTTTTTTGAGATTTCTAGCAGACAACATATTTTAAGTGTCCTGCTCCTGGTTCCTTGTTTTTGTTATGTGCTTTCTCCTACTGACACACTATCTTGGTCTGGAGAATGCCCATGCATGGAGCTCCCAATTTTTGACACGCTGAGGTTGGTTGCATGCCTAAGTTGCATGTGAGTTAGGAAAGGTCACAGATTAAGTGTTCTGTGTTTCCAGTCATCTCTTTGTAAAGTGCCTAAACCAGGTGATTTTGTCACTAGGTTTACCATATCTCCTTATATAATCAAGGACCATTTTCATAAGGAAAGCCCAAGTTAGTTTTCTTTGAGACAGCTGTTTCTCCATCAAAAAAGCCTGATGCTCTAGTATCTAGTTTGTTAGTTGTCTTTTTACTCTATCTGCCATCAGCTGCAAATCTTACTTCCCATGCCCCTCTTTCACCCCTCCAACATCTGTAACCTACTGATGCAGCACCATGGTGATCCTGGGAGAAGCTTTCTCCAGAAATTTAATAGAATCAAATTAAATGAGAGTTGTCTGGAACTGTGAAAGAAGAATTTTTCCCATGGCTAAAGATGCATTGGTATATGCTATGAAGCTACCTCTCTGTGCAAAGTAAGCACTTTTTGTCAGGAGATTAGTGACTTTAGTCTTTCCCAATATGCTACCAGTACTTTAGTTGAAAAATGTGGCATAATCAATAGAAAAAAGTAAATGGATGATCAGTGAAGATCTGTTTGTTTTACTGCTTACTGCATGGTTGCTAAGGAATGACTTGGAAGATGGGGGCCAGGTTTGTGAAATTAAAGTTCTTTATCCATTACAGATTTTGTTCCCTGTGTGAGTCTGCGTCAGTAGCACATAGTGAAACTCAAAGTTATTCTAGTCTCCTTCATTACATGTGTGCTGACTGCTACTGAAAAACTTGCATGATTTTAAAACACATGCTACACTATAGAATCTCAAAAATTAATGCAATTGTTTGGAGAATCTTTATTTTTTGATGAAAAAAAAGCCCCAAACAACCCAAGCCAAACACCCTGCATTTGTTCCTTTTTATTTGTTTACAAGGATATGATTGTGAAACATTACTAATAAACTTTTATTAACAATAATAGATGACAGCTGTGGGTAACATGGACAAAAAGCCTGTTCAGAGATTTATTCCTAGGTTGCATGTCATGTTTGAAGCTATAAAGTGTAATGACCTTTTCAGAGATCAAAGTGCCTTCTTTTTTCCCCCCCTGAAGAGATGTCTGTGGTTATACGTGAACTGAACACATTGAGGGAAGTTTCAGTTTCTACCAGAATTTAATTAACAGAGAAGTTGAGAATAATAGTGCCATGAGGGAGTAAGGGGGACAAGCCAGGTGGATGGGCAGGTGACCACATACACTTTTCCTCATGCACCACCCAGTAGATTAGTTGGCTACCAGTACATCCTGCCCCTTCCACAGGACTATGTAATGAACTTGCCATAGGTGGATTTCATTGTGTGTGTTGTGGTGGGTGTGTGGCTGGCACAGAGCAAGATTTTGCTGTTAGTCAGCTTGCTGTGCTTTGTCACTCAGAACAGTGCACTCTCTCATGCCTGCACAGAAGCATGGCTAACGTGACAGCTTTGATACTCTTGGTCCTGTGGGAAGTTTTCTTCTAGGCTGACTCCATTCAGCTGGTATAAGCCTGCCAAAGGACAGCCTCATCACCTGGATGCACATTCCTGTATCTCCCATCAGTGTTGTCACAGGCCTTGATAGTACTCCCTATCTATAAAGAATCTTTTCTGAAATGTGCTGCAGAAGTAGTATGTGTTCTTCCAAAGATATGTACTATGTACTTTGCTTTCCTTTAAACTGGTGGTTGTTCAGAAAGTTACTGAGGAGCTGATTGGCCTCTCATTGTCCTCAAACCTGTCTTGAAGTTCCTTAAGTATAAAGTGGCAAACTGATCTGTGAAGGAGAGAAGATGTTTGGAATGGGCTACCAGGGCACTGCCACAAATACGGAAAAGTATATTCTATTTGGCTACCTTTGGCCTGGTGTCCTGTCTGGAGAGGGCAGGCAGTCTTCCTACAACTCAAACTTGTATCCAAAGCCTGCAGGTTGTCTTGTCCTCTGCTGTAACATAAAACAAAATGAGTAGCATAGACCACATTACACAATGTTGCTTACCACTACTTTGTGTTGTAAAAATCAGATGCAATTCCTCCAGGCTTTTCTCTGTTGTGTGAAGGACCATGGACTCTGTTATGGATTGTTTTAACCATAAGGTTCAAAGTCCCAGATAAACTCATTTTATCAAAGTCTTCTGAAAAATAAGTAAAATCTATGATGAAAGCAAAATATTTTTTTCTCAGAGTTTTTCCTGAATGAAATTTTGTATAAACCATTTCATGTTTTCTGCGGAGATCTTTATGGTCTTTGCAGAACTTCCTTTTGTACAAAATCCAAAAGTGGTTGAGTAGAAGCCATGACTGAAGGAAGATCCTTCTTGTCAAGTTTTATCAACCTGGTGAAGTAAGATTTCCCCCTCTGCTGTCTTTCATGGATGTTACAGCATCACTGATTTTGTATGTAACAACTGGAACATCATCCTAAGTGAAGATAGGCTTCTCGAGGAATGTATTCAAACCCCACACTGTTGACAGCTCTGCTGACACTGAGCAGATGTTGAAAAGGCTAGTTCCAGTGCTGACTTGTACTTTCACAATCTTTGGTCAATATTTTTATGATTTATGCTCTTAGGCAGCATTGTCCTGTCCTACAGTGGTCCATAAACAGCCTTTAGCTGAGCAGAGAACCAGCACAGGTGGGTTTCATCATCAAAAGTACCTGGTATTTCACCACCTGTCTTTCATTCAGCATTATTTGAACTTCCTGGCAAATCTGTCTATAAGCCAGCTTCCCAGCACTTCATTCTCAGGTTACTCAATACAATGTCAATGTAATAAACATCCAGTTTCTGTTTGCGCTGAAGTTGTGTCCCCCTGATTGCCACCACTCCTGTCCTGGTATTGTTGTATATACCAAGTCGCTGGTTTGCTTACAAGTGCTGTAGAGAATCACAGGGAAGTTTGCCCTTCTCTGCTTAGGCTGGCATCATCAAGTGTTTCAGCAATGATATCTTAGCAGCCAGGTTTGGAGGGCTGCAGCTCAGAATGAGGGAAGGAGCTATTTTGGGTGGTATTACTCCATTGCAGACACAGGGACTATGGATAAGCACGTATATTAGTTGAATTTTGGAAGACACCAGATACTGCAGTGATGAGTGCCATACAAGTACCTAGATAAACTTGTTTCTGGGAGGCTGCCAATATAACATCAAATGAAGTACGAAGTTAACACCTTGTGTTGCATGGTGGCCATGAGCATTTCACCCTGAAGAGGAGAAATTGATAACACTGTGCTATCAGCAACTTTAAGTTTTACTATAGCCTAATGGAAAACCAAGTCCCCATAATGATGGTATCTGCCTACCAGAAAAATGATGAGAAGGCATTTAATAGAATGAGGTTAAGAGAGGAGTCAACAGCAAGTACAGGTTAATCAGTAAATAGAGCAGCACGCATTTAGATACAGCAATACGTACTTCTGTACAGCAGCATCTTCCCATCAATAGCAGTCTTTCCATTGGGTTTGGATCAGACTGATACAGCATTGCAGTGCATATACAAGCAAACAGATGGGTACATAAGTAAGTTTTTAGAATCATAGAAGTAATTAAGCTAACCAGTATATCTTTGGTACAGAGATAAAATGACAATGCAGCACCCTTATCTCTGGTTTTGGTCATAATATTGTGCATATATATTTGTAGTTCCTTTCTCTGCCTCTCTCTCTCTTTCCCTCTCTTTGGTAACATTGTCCAGATCTTCTCTCTCGCCTGTGGGGCCTCACATTAGGGTATCATATTTTTTCCTATCTGGTGGCCTGTGGTTTGTCCGTTCCTCTATCACTTGAGTGTTTCTATTTTGGTGCCAACTTATAACATCCCAGACTTCAGATCAAGGGTTTCTAACAGAAAGATTGTGCCATGGACCTGCTTCCTTCCCATTTGCGATCATAAAACCCACCCCTTTTCTTCACACAAGGCCCCTGTGACAACTGTAGGAATTGTTACATGGAAACTCATGCAAGGAAACTATTTTAGTGGGTTTCAATGGCTGCATTTAGTGTAAGAAATGATTTATTCTTCACCTCATCTTCTCATTTCTTCCTGTTTCTCATGGCTGAAGATAAGGAGGGCTTAAATGATATGACCAGTCAGTGCTCTGATGGCACCATAAAATGCTCCACAAACTAGCATGTGACATTTCTTTGAAGTGCTGCAGAAGCTACGTAAAGGTATGGTCAGCATTGATTTGTAGGCCTGAGAGCATGCTGCAATATACACCACATGAAGGGTTTCCTGCTGATGGAGATATGTGTTCCAAAAAGAAGACAGGAGGTGATGAGGAGGCAGGATGTGGAAAAGTAACTTCAAAGACAATAAGAAGTTAATGTTGTGAGGTGACAATAGACTTACCTTTAGCATTATAAGTTATAAACATCAAACTTTGAACAAAATGGAAGCATGAAGGCAGCATAACCTATGCAATGCTCCTAATGAGCAAAAGAAATTCTGTTCAGAATTCTCTGTATACGCCTATATAACCTTTTACTTAGTGGCTTGAATATTACTGTAATTTTGTTAATGTAGGGAATGATTGAGGGCAAGAAGAAGGGTGCAAAATTGACAGAGCAGGGTCAGATAGTGTTGTCATACTGGCTATTTGTATTTGTGTGCTATTCCATGCACCTACTGTGCTTCTGTTAAAAAGAGAGTGCCTCTCTATTGTGCAAGCATGTTAGGGCACTGCCGTTATCTTTGACATGAACATGATCACCCAGGGATTAAGGGAAACCTGGGGGGTTCGAGCTCTGTTACAGAGGGAAGGAGGTGGGGGCTCTACCTCTGAAATAAAGGTCGTGCGGGAGCAGATGCAGACCCGCTCAGTGCCAGCAGAGACCTGTTCTTTTAGTCTGAGACATGCTATGAGCTGGTGACTCACCCTAGACCCTCCATGTTTGCAAGGAGAGAGGAAATGCTGACATGATGGAATATCATTTTCAGTTATTAGCCATGTAGTTCTGGCAGGCCTGCTGATTGGGAGAAAATCCACCCAGATTTTCTTGACTTTTGCCTTGAGGCTGCATTTATCTTGTCTTTGGCAGCAGTGTCCACACTCATGCAAATTCTCTAGATAAGCAGTGCATGCTAATTGCATTCACACTGCAGAAGCTTTGAGGTCCCCGTGGAGTACAGCAGTCACATCCATACTGCCCACAGGAGAAGTATCTGAACATGCGCAGGATCCTTCTCTGTGCTCAAGTTCCCTTGTCAAGGGAGGATTTTATTTAACACAACTTACATGCAAAAAAGTTTAAATTTCATTTAAAGAAAACTAGAATTAAAACTCCATTTTTTCCAGTCTCTTGTTTGTCTGCCACCTCCATATTTTGGCCAATGGCAAAAGGAGAGGGGGAAAAAAGATAAGGGAAAGTAAAAAAATGTTAGAGAGTGATGACGAAGAAAGGCAGTCAATGAAAGCAAAAAACCCCAACCCTGTGAGAACATGAAAAATACCCATTTTGGTTTTTCTTTTTTTGCAATATATGAAAAGTAAATATTAATATGACATTTTCACACACACAAAAAAAGGAGAACTCTTTATTTCAAGCTTTATGTTGGAATTCTGATACATACTATTTCTTTGTTTCAGACTACTAAAGTGCATTTATATATTTTATTTGTCACATGGCAGGATAGTTTCATAGGTTTTTCCAGCTCTAAGCTACAGTGGTTTTGGTCTTACTGTGTCACTTTCTAAAGGTTTGTCATTTAACCTCTGCCACTGTATTCCTCAGAAGCAATTCTGTTAAAGTGAATATATGACACCATAACCAAGAAACCACTGTTCTAAGTGTTTTATTAAAAAAAGAAAGGAACAAAACCCCAAACCATAAAAGCATTTTCATTGACAAATCCCACTTAGTAATGTATTTTAAATTAATTATTAATTGAAATCTAGACAGTAAAAATATTACAGACAGCTCCAAGATGTGGAGTTCAGCTCTGTGTCTCATACTGAAATATTTTCTTGAGAAGAATAACATCTTTTTGTCTGACTATGAACCATCTAAGATTTATGATGCCCTTAGTTTTTAATTTCTGTGTTTTTATGTGTTTGGATTTTGTAAATAATGATGTAGTAGGTAACTATAGCATTGTCCCCTAGCAACTCTAACAAGTTTTTGAAACAAAACTTTTCAGTTTTGTGCAATATATCCAATTAATCTGAATTCTCTTGAGTAATTTGGGATAAATATGGCACGTATGTATTCAGATCTGGATTGTTTGTTGTGGTACTACAAAGAAATATTCAAATACATGTAGAACTACCATTAAACGGGTGACTCACTTGTCCTAAGCAATACATTCAGGTTTTATAGAACCCAAAGAATTGTAAGGCATTTTACTAGGTAACATTTACCAACTACAATATGTAGTTTAACAGTCATTACAGTCTATGGCTCTAGCTTATTTGAATTGTTCATGATTATACTGTTTTACATTGGTGACTGTACTCAGGCGTCTACACAGTATCTCTCTATGTCTCTCTCTAGCAGGCGACCTGGTCACCCCCCCATCTTTATGCATGAGTTAAGTGAGCATGAAAAGCTCACAGATATTTCAGATGATGGTTTTGGCCAGTGCTGCCATAGTTCTGGGGTCCAAGGTGAGAATGCAGGGAAAGAAGGAAAAAAAATGCTTCACAATCCCTCGGGGAAGATACTCACTTTACGCTGCTCAGGGAACCAAGGCCTGCCCTAACAAGGCAGCCAGGATTTCTCCTAGTGGAAATGGAATAAATCCAATGGAGTCATCTATATGCTCCACACTTTCCTCACCCAGGCGTGTAGGAGTTGTGTCTGGGCAGACTGGGTACAGTTTCATTCTGTTCCAGAATTAGGAGAGCAGATGGGTGACTTAGAGTCATATTTCCCTCCCATCTCTGATCCTGTACTGAATCCAGATCAACATCTCTGTTTTCCATCTCATCACCCTCATTCCCTTCTTCTAGCCAGGCTAATTCTTTTCTCTCCTTCCCAGCCTCCTCAGGGAGATGTTGTCTTTATTTCAACAAGAGACTGTTACCAGAAGTTTCCTCTAGGCATTGTGATAAAGGATGAGTGTTGGTCCAAAGTTAGGAGGAGGTATGGAGTATCTTTCTTTCCCCTCCCCCATCATATTAAAGGAGAACGGAAGTAAGCTTGTGCTAAAAGCAGAATTTACTTGTTTGTAATCTATTTTAAAGGGTGGGGAGATGGCTTGTTACAGTAATCTTGTACCCCAGGGATGACAATATTATCTTAACAGGGGAGAGATGTTCATTTGAGCAGGGAATTCTGCCTTCAGTGTGCCTGCACTATTTTCTTTTTAAGAGGCCCCTCTCAAAATTGTTGCTGCTGTTGCTTTTCTGAACTCCTTTGAAGCGTGGGCAGGTTTCTGGCTGTAATGGCTTTGATTCCAGATTACTCTTCATGAGGAACCCAAAAATATTTCAGTGTTCATATGGCTTTTTTTGTCTATTTCCACCTTCTTACAACACATTTTTCACCTTTTTGATGCTAAAGTGCTTTGGGGAGAGGTGGGGTTGTTTTAGTTTTGGCTGTAGCTCTTTATTCCATAAAGCATATGGAAAACCTAAGGGAAAAAATGGAAATACAGAGTCTACCAGTTATCTATGCTTTATCCATGGAGACTGTTCCTTGCATGTTCCTATTGAGTGCTTGTTTTTGTCTACGTTTACCTGGGTCATTTTTTGAAAATGTAAATCACTCTTGTTACTATGCTGTCTAATCTCCCATCAAATCTATTTAAATCAGGTGCACTACAGGGCAACTCTTTACTTGGCTCTAGAAATTAAATCTGTTAAGATCTAGGTTAAATTTAATATTAAAGTTATGACTAAACAATTTAGCAAGCAATCAAAAGTTACAGTGAGACTCCTCACAGGCACTCCAGCGTTCACTAACTTCTTTTGCATGTGAAGTAATCTGTGCTGTGTAACAAGTACTATATAAATGCAACTGCAATTTAAGGATAAGGCATTGCATAAGAGTGTGTACTTCTACTATCAAAACTGGCTTTTACAGCCTTAAGCCCCGTCCTTAAAAGTAAGGTTAAGCAAGATTATGCTGTCTGTGATATTGATGCTGTTGTTTTCCTCTGGATGCTAAGTAGTATCTCTTACCCCTTAGATTTCATTCCTCTATCAACCTCACTATGTGATAGTTTATTGTTTCTGAGACCTGTTGTGTCTAACATACTTTGATGCATGACCACTACCCTGAACTTCCCTTTTAAGGACACTCATGTCAAGGGTGTATCAAACATGCCTTGTGTCACAGGGGGACGCCAGCACTGTATGAAGTAGAGCCAACAGAGTATAGAAAGGGTCTCACTGACAGAAATCAGGGCTCTTTCCCCAGCCCCCAGCCCTGCTTATTTAGTCTAGCAGAATATAAGAGCATATGCACAGACAAACTGGCGTCCCATTACATTCCTCCAGGGTAAATAATTTATCAGGACTGATGCTGATTAAGTATAAATGCGGAGAGTGTCAGGAGTCCAGGTGACACAGTGGTGTGGGCTGGCTTTTGCCTCCAAGGAGTGCAGGTCACATTTCACCCTTCACATCCACATCCTCTTTGGGGGAGTGTTTGTGGTGCTTCTGTGCCTTTTTTTTTTTTTTTTTTTTTTTTTTTTGGGAACAGAGCTCTTTTAGAAGAAAACAAAATGTATTCACTCAGGCTACAATGTCATAGCACACATTTAGTCCTAGAGCATGTATTAATTAGGAGATAATTACATTTGGTTGGATCTTCAAACCACTGATTTTATCCAAGCCTCTTTGTAGATCCTTCTATTTCAGTCCTCCCTCCTGAATCCATTTTATTCCTGAATTTATATCTGCCTGTTTTAAAAATGTTCCAGTTTATTTCTGCCTTAAGCCCATAGGCTTTAAGCAAGTTAAAGGTTGTGCACATGTACCTCTCATCAGATGGCAATCCTTACTGCACTGTATAGGTGTAATACAGGCACTGAGGCAGGCTTGGGGACTCCAGTAGCTCTCAGGACATGCAAAAGCTAGATTTTGTAACACCTGAGGTCCTGATGTGGATGTAGTCAAAGTATCCAAGCCACTTTTCAAAACGGATTGCAGCCAAATGATTCATTTGGCTCTTGCACTGCTGAGATGGGAAATGCCAACTGCTCTTAAAAATTCTAGGCCTAAAACACTGCACATTGATACAGAGTCTGCCTGAGCTCTGCTGATAGCAGCTGCTCAGAAGATCTTTGTCAAACGTACAGTTTAATTAGATCAAAAATGTATCCCCTACAGAGAGGGCAAAAAGGTCAGGATGGGAAACTGGAGGAGTGCTCTCCTCTATGGAGAGCACAAACTTCAGCAGAAGCTTGAGCTACTAGTGGGTGTCCAGAGAGATGAGAGCTTTTCACTACATGTGAATTAGCAGGGACTGCAGCTGGAATGCACAGCTGGGGAAAGGGATGGGAAGGAGGCAAACCCTCTTTTTAGAGCTCTGCTGATCAAGGAGCTTTAACCTAGTGCTGCCAGGCTCACTTTTGACACGCTTCATGATGTGGCTTGGGTCATCCTTAAGTCAGTCCTGCTGTGGGCAGGAAGGAGAGTGCCTCTAATGTACTGGAGTATTCTCTGCTATATAGGGACTTCAGATGGAGGGATGAATACAGTGATTTTTAATAGGTGACATTTGCTAGATGGCGTGCCAAAAAATACATAAATCTCAGAGGACCTAGCCCTTTTTAAAAACAGGAAAACTAACTGGAGAAAACACATGAGGTCTAGTATGGAACAACTGATAGGGCCATCAAAGAATTCCCCATTACAATATTGTTGTGTCCATTGAAAAATGACTACCTAGGCTCTCAGCTGTAAATTGCATCCCCAAATCAGATATCAAAAACAGCTCAGCGTTTTCTTACAGAAGAGAGACACCTCTTTACTTATACTCGTGGTCCAGGCATGCTCAAAGTACATGCCTCTTGGAGTCCAAGACACTGATCTTTTGAGTTACCTTCCTCTATTTCCCATATAGCTCCTTGTTAAGTGCATTAGCAAGAAATCCAGTGGAATGTGCAGAAGTAGCTTCTGGACTCATGGAAGAGAAGACAATCAGTTGTCTTCTGGCATGGAATATTTAGAGTGAGTAAGGCAAAACAAAGTCTTTAAACTAACTGAAAGTCTACCAATTGTTAGTTTAAAAAAAAAAATCACGTTAGCTAACTAATGTAAGACTAGTCATTATAGAATAGAAATATGTGACTCTTGCACTGGACTGACTGGATTGACTAATATTTTTAATCGCACTGTATCTGGTCTGTTCCATTTTTTTGTTGTGTTAAACTGTGTTGACAGCTATGCTAGGGAAAGTATTCCAATGCACTCAAAAGATGGGGAAAGACATACAGGCTTCCCAAAGAATAACTGGGAAGAAATCCTTTAAATAAATGTAGAAATAAGCTTAAAACCACAAAAATTTGTTGGAACTAGTCTTGACTTTTCCCAAATATTAGGCATATTCGAATCTAAAGTCCTGATCCTTCTCTGTTTGGAAGAATTGACTCTGGAAAAAAAAAATCATCTGAGAGGTTTAAAATTTTCAAAATGTGTTGATGAAAACATTTTTGTTTTTCTAGTTTTGTTTTAATTTAACTTTTCAACTCAAATATAATTTCACTTAGGTTTCTTTAAACCTGAATGCCAAAACAGTATTTTATATAAACAGCAACATTTGTGTTTGAAATTCCTGCAGTAAGTATTATTTTTTTGTCTGAACATTTTTTCCCCATGAAAAGTGTTGGTGCCATGCAAGCTGTTTTTCCTTTTTGCTGGACAATCTTACAATGCTAATAATTTTGTCCAGCCTCTGAATTACACAGCTGCTGGGCTTTACTGTCAGTCCCCCTAATTCAGGTTTTCTTGCTTTGTGGGATTTGATTAATCAACATCATTATTTTAAGTTTATTGTGAAATGTCTGTTAAGTCTGGCAAGCATTGTAGCCTAAGTGAAGGGTAATGCTATCTAAACTTAGGATAGAAGACCGTAAGAAATAACATCTCGAAGAAGGAAAAAATAGACTCAGAACTTGCTTCTGAAATATTTCTTCGTTTTTGTGTTTATATATAGCAGTCATGTTCATCACAGACAATTTAGAGGATGGGGAGAATACTGGCTCCGCTGTACATGTCTCGTGACAAGGTGAATAAGAGAGTGTCATTTCAAGCTAGTTGTGAAGAGAGTGCGGAGCCCTCTTGGAAGTGGTACAAGGAAAGTCTGCATGCTGCACAGGAGTCAGTCTTCTTTGGAAACCTTTTATTAGTACCAAGCAATAAACTAACTAGTGTGTGTTCAACATCATGAGCTACAGCTTGAGTGTTCCTCCTCCTACTCGGAGACTTGCCAGTAGGAGTAACAATTTTAAGCAGTAGACAGCCGTGGAGCCGTTCGGGCCTGATCCTGCAAGGTCTGCTGTTGAATGCGGCCTGTTACTCATCTCACGTAACGTACGGTGTAAGTCAGTTGGGTTGATGCAGCCAACTTAACTGATTTACCCTTTCTGTGGGTGGGAGAAGTGAGCAACTAGCACCTTGCCAGTGAGACGCGGAAACCTTCCTGTGTTTCTGAGCATTTTGCTATAGCATGTAGCTGGCTAAATCAGCCTCTGTCAATAGTCACCCAACGACAGTATATGCCATTGGCATTCTCTCAGAAGCCAATTCAAGAGGCCTGCTCCTTGTGAAGGACTTGTAATGCAAAACCAGAGCTGTGTTGAATTCAGTATTTGAGTGGATTTGGAATGTTTTTTGGGGGAAAAAAATAGAGAAAACCATGACTCATTCTAAGAGCCATAAAATGCAGCAGTGCCAGAATCATAAACTGTTGTCCATGGATGTATCACCCATCTATTAGAGACAGACTTCTGCCAACAGCTCTGCCAATAAGAGACAGACTTTTGCCAATATTTTTTTAAGGTGGAACTTGCTGGTATTTATTGCAAAACTAAAGTTTGCCACTGCAAAGACATTGTGGCATTGTTTCAGATTATTTCCTCCTCCTTTCTCGGCAGCTCTAGATACTGTGCTGTGGAGCAGTAGCCTTCTTGAATATGCTTCGTGGACATTAGGAGCAATAAAGGAAATGCAGGCAACAGTGTTTCCAAAGTTTCCTGGAGGTCAGCACTGAAATGGGACCACTGGCAAAGAGGCAGTATAAAAAATAAAGCCGTGCTTCAGAAAATGGCGTGTCTTGACATCCCTCATATAGGATGTTCTGATAAACCCAGAAAAATAATCTTATCGCTTAGCTGTCCCCTCTACTGCCTGAAAATCAATAGATTCATAGAACCGGATCTCTAGCTGAATCATCCTAGTTGCAAGCAGCAACCTGTATTTTGCTGAGTTGGGTACAAAATATTAGCAGTTAAGGACTGAATGGGATAGATTGTTTTAAGGGTGTTATGTGTGCTCACACAGAAGAAGAAAAA